>NC_083337.1:81463346-81788578 GCF_019175385.1 Lycium barbarum | reverse complement strand
GGAGGAATTAATGTGATTCTAATATGGTTTCTTGTAATTATAAGAGTAATGTTGTTAGTGTGTGAATTATTGGTACAGTTCATGAATTGAAGGAAGGAAATGTGTTGTCATTGTTCTTGTTGAATTTGGAAGGTTTCGGGTGAAGTAATATGTTGATTGGGTTGTTGGAATATTATGTGAATTGTTTGAAGTATTATTGAACGATGTTAAGATGATTTCAGATTAATACTTGAATGTGGGATCATTGGTGTTAACTTGACTATATGTGATTGAATTGGATATAAATGAAAGGTCGTTGAATTATGTGACAAGGGTTGTTAATGTTAGGATATATTTTGGATTGATTGTTGAAGTTGTTAGTATGATTGTGGGTATTGTTGTTGATAATTTGGCCGAGTTGAATTCTCGGATTGTTGTTGATAAATTGGCCGAGTTAGATTCTCGGGGATGGTGTATTTACAGGGGAAGTGCTGCCGAAATTTCGGCAGGTCATAAGTGAATTTACTTGAAAGACTAAGACAAATGTGTATGACGATGAATCTAATGATTGTGTGAATTCATTTGAATGTAGACTAACAAGCTTGGATAAATAAGCGTAGCCAATAGGACGTAGAACAGGTATGTAAGGCTTACCCTTTCTTTCTTTTGGCATGATCCTTATAACACGAGCTGATGACGTACCTGTATGGTTTCAAAGAAATTTCTATTCTTAGAGCCACTAGGATAGCTAATATTCTTGACTTCCATATGCTATTTCATATGGTTTTGATGCGTATCCATAATGTCCGAAGGTCTACTTGATATGTTTCCGAATGGCATTCGAGAGATAAGTGATATGACTAATGTCTTGATTTTCAAATGATAGCACGTTTGAGTATTCCATTGAGTCTTTGTTATATTTTGATACGTACATATGGTTCCAAAAGCTCTATTTGATTTGATCCATAACGATATTCGAAAGGTTCTTGATACGATTATTGCTTTGGTTTTCCAAAAATAGCTTCTGAAACGTTCGTAGAAGGTTCTGTAGTAAAATGTCCATAACTTTCTTATACTAACTCAGATTGACTCGAAACGTGGTTATGATCTTATTCTATGTCCTCTTAACGCTGTTATTCGTTGCTAGTCTCTTCTTATAATAATTGCTCCTTCAAGGTGGGACAAAGCCATGATGATTATTCCATAATATATTCGGAGGTTACCGACTTTACGTCACTCCGATGGAGACATAACATTCTTTGGGCTCTCCTGCATGCTGCTTACATGATATATGTATATGATGTATGTATATGATACATGCACATGATATATGTATATGTATATGTGGTAAGGGGAAAGGTGAGGTGCTATAGACGCATAGCCACCTGATCAGTTGGTATAATATGATATCGTCCCGGACGCGGGATGCCCGGACACGGGATATATGGATAAATGGATCGGGCTGCACGTTTCACAGCAATATAATATATATAAATGGATCGGGTTGCACGTTCCGCAACAATGTAATATATAAATGGATCGGGCTGCACGTTCCGCAGCAATATAATATATATATATATATATATATATATATATATATATATATATATATGGATCGGGCTACATATATATGTATATGTGGTAAGGGGAAAGGTGAGGTGCTATAGACGCATAGCCACCTGATCAGTTGGTATAATATGATATCGTCCCGGACGCGGGATGCCCGGACACGGGATATATGGATAAATGGATCGGGCTGCACGTTTCGCAGCAATATAATATATATAAATGGATCGAGCTGCACGTTCCGCAGCAATGTAATATATAAATGGATCGGGCTGCACGTTCCGCAGCAATATAATATATATATATATATATATATATATATATATATATATATATGGATCGGGCTGCACGTTCCGCAGCACTAAGCATGCATGGTACCCGCCAAAAGGCACTCATATGTACAGGTTGCTCTTTTATATCCCGATATGCTCTACATTTCCTTCGTGTCTTTATTCATGCTATGTATCCCTCGTATGTTATTATTTATGTCTTACATACTCGGTACATTACTCGTACTGACGTCCCTTTTTGTGGACGCTACGTTTCATGTCGCGCAGGTACACCCAGATGAGTAGAAGCCATTAGAGAAGATGTTCCAGCGAAGTTGGCAAGCTCCATTTGGCCCTGGAGTGTTGTCGGGTCAGAGTATTATGCTATGATGTCTTGTTTGAAGTTAGAAACTTTGCAGACAGAGTCGTGGGTATAGGTTGTCAGTTTTGTAAGTGGCTCCATCAGCCGATGTGTCTTATTGTATTATGATTACAGAATATACTTGATCTGAGTACGATGAAAGAAAAGTTTCTGAAGGCCTTACTATGTATTTCATTCTTACTTGATTTAAAGGTCCAAAGAGATTATGTATGTAATAAGAGTTAGCGGGTTCGCTCGTCTCCGAATATGGGGTCGCGTGCCCATCACCCCTAGTAAGATCAGGGTCTGACAAAGTGGTATGAGAGCAGGTTGTCCTAGGGGTTGTCTGCAAAGTCGTGTCCAGTAGAGTCCTGTTTATGGGTGTGAAGCCGGCCACATTTATAAACAGGAGGTTGCCCATCTAGGGATTATTGACATTCTTTCTGTCTTAGATCGTGCGATAGAGCCCAGTCATAGGAAACGAGATTCCTTATATAAGCCTTACATATGATGGAAAAAGGTGAGTGGCGATATGGAAAGTCACAGGGGTAAGTATTGATATTTTGTTCTGCTACCTGAAACTGGAAGCCCTGGATGGCTGGAATGTGTCATATAGCCGTATGTTCTGTGAGGTATTGTTGATATTTGCTGCGTACAGATTTTGAATAGTGAGAATTGTAAAAGAAAACTCTGCCAGAAATATTTCAAAATCAGGTCATTTAGTAAGGAATGCCTAACAGGAAGAAGTGTGGAAAGGAAATATCATAAATAGACAATGAGTAGGATGCGTTGTCTTAAAGGATTTACGGACTTGGCATGGCATGCAGGATAATTGCGAGAAAGACGATTAGCAGTCCCGAGGATTAAAATGGATAACATTCGAGGTTTAGTTAGGAGTCTGTTGAAGGATTCAGAGAAAGTCGACAATCAGTTTTGCTGAAGATTATTATGTAAGGATGGTGAGTGGAAATCCGAATAGGCTGATACCCGAAGTATTCATAAGTAACGGCAAAGAAGGTATATTTGCTACCATCGGGAATCTGGAAATCTAGGACGAAAGGTAGTTATATACGAAAGTGAAAAGTGAATATTGAGGATTGAAAAGGGTAAAATAGTAATTGTAAAGGGGAAGACGTGTTACGAGAATGTCTCGGAATCTGTAAGACTTCGACTTGCTCCAGATCCTGTAATAAAGGTCATGCGAGGAAGTGGACGCGATTATATCGGCATTAAGGCACCGGATTTCATTAAAGTTTCGGGGTTAAGCATGCTGGGGTGAGAGAAATCTTAGGATGGGTGACCCCCTGGGAAGTATGCAAGAAATCCTATAGATTTAGACATAAGAGACAAATGAGAAGTTTGAGTAGCCTAAGGGAAACTAGAGTATACGGGATGGTTGGAGACCATAAAAGGCCACATAGGACGAGACAGGCTAGACTGGAGAAGAGACAGAAAGTACGTCACAGCTCTGGAATTTGGATAGGCTTGAATAGTGTTTGGAAGTATTTTGTGGGCTAGTTGATAGTAATTATATATATATATATATATATATATATACGAATGCGTATGATATCTCTTATGTGATTTTATCGGTGGACATGTGAGTCCCAGCAACCGACACTACGGTAAAGAAGGCATTAATCAAGTAAGGGTACCGAAGTTCGAGTGACAGCAAAAATAGATGGTACAAGTGTTACAAGGTAAGCTGCTATTATTTTTACTACAGGTTAAGATTGGAAAGTTTTAATACAATGACACTTAGAAAAGAAAGAGAGTGTTAATGGAAGGCAAGGAGATCAAAAGGTCGGGAAAAGTGAAAAGTAAGGAAACTCAGTGAGGGAATCCCCCAGAGAAACTACCGGCAAAGCACGAGACTATTTGGATAAAAATTCAAAGGTAGGCACGTGAATAAAGTATGGTAATATGGAACAGAAGAGGAGTGTGTGAGGTTCGAGAACCGATTTAAATAAGGAGCAAAATAACTGGAAATCTTTAATCGTAGGAGTAAGAAGGATACCTCAACGAGTTAGCGATAGGAACCCGATTACACACCAAGGAAAGAATAAGGATAATGGTCGACACTGTTGATTGGGAAGATATGGGGATATTGATAAGAATGATGATATAAGCGCACAGGAAAGAAAGACTTATGGTAAAAAGTTTTGATATGCTATGCATAGAGTTGGAAAGAAAGACGAGGAGTAAGGTATAAACGAAGACTTCACAAAAGGACTGTTGGCGTATAAGGAGACCCTTAAAAAGGGGGAGAATATATTATATCAGACTTAAAAGGAATCGCAACACTGTCAGTCCCCAGAGGGGAAAAACTTATTAGCTTGGGGCCAAAGTTCAAAATATATCGGCATATCAGGAGAATACGTGAAAGAAGTAGAAACGAATTGGCGATGAGGGTACCATGAGGCCCACATGAAGGGAAAGGATGGAAGACACCTTAAGAGAATGTCTCATGCCGACATGAATTATGATATGTTTAGAACATGATTTGAATCCCTCATATCGGGAAAATTTACGCCGTACCTAAATACGCAACGAAATGTTTTAAAGAGTAATAAACAGAGCAGGAAAGGGCTACATGCTAAGTTCACAATGGATGATGGAGAAAATGGTAAGATTTAAAGGTTGTTTCGAACGACAACGACTGTTATAACGAAAGTATTAACAATTGGTAGCCTGGGAATTTTTGAAAGAAAGAAAGAACACAGTGCCTATGAATGAAATAAAAGAGTTCATCGGATACTAGAAAATAGTTCATGGACCATTAATTATACAGAGCATGAGAGTATACGCTATAGAATTATATGAACCGTCGACGTGAAGCGATGCTCAATGATATTTGTAAGGAATTCATACCAGAGAGCCAACAAGGAATAACGATGGACGAAACGAGAGCCAATACAAAGAAATCAAAGACAAGTATACTTGTGTCGAGAAATGTGAGAGAATGAAATAAAGAAAAAGTTGTAGTAAGAACTCAAAGATGTTGTGAACTAAGAAGTTAAGTGAACTCGGATCATAAGTTACCATAAGTGTAACTGGACTGCGAAGGATAATAAATGGCGAAGAAACATTACGTACATACGTTTTTGGATGCATATTTATATCATGGTAAGCGAGACTGCAATACTGTAGAAAAAAAATGAGAGCAGGGAACAGCCAGTGGCCATATTGGATCATCAAGTGAAGATTGTGTGCCAAAGACATGACTTCTGTTAAGGCGTGGTAACGAAACAACAACAGAGGAGAGATGACCTGGGAAGGACAAGGATAAGGAGTTGGCGCAGCGGATTAGAAAACCCATAGCACGGAATAAGAACTCATGTAAAGACCCAGGAGTTCGATTATGAGGAAAATAGGGTAAAAGATAAGGAATGGATATGAAGAAAAGAACAACTATAAGAGAGACCCTCCCGAAGTGTTATAAGACCCTATAAGATCAGTTGAACATTCGAGGACAAATGTTCTAAAGGGGGTGGGGGGGGGGGAGGATGTTATAGCCCTTATTTTGTACGTTCGGATAATTCAAGATAATTGCCAGAAGTTAAGGGCAAGGCCATATTTTGATCTTGTTTAATACACAAAGTTGCTTATGAAAATTATTGATGTGGAAATATTGAGAAAGGCTAAGGGTAAAAAGGGAAATTCGCAAAGGGGTTCATGGTAATATTGAGGAAGGCTAGGGAAAAAATGGGAATTTCACAAAAAAGCTCAAGAAAGTTCTTGAAAGGGGCCACATGGCCGTCCAAGTTGAAGTGGGCCTTGGCCCACATGGATGAATTTTGTGTATATATATATATATATATACAGAGAAGGAGCCATGTTCGGCCATGGCTATCAAAAAAATTGGTTCCATGGAGTTGATCAAGAAAAAATATTTTCTTCTAGTAGTCCAACTAATTTGAAGGCCCTAATTAACATGGAGTGGTTGTTGGAGCAATAAAACCATTCATCCTTGCAAGGCACAACTCTAGCCAAGTTGAAGAGCTAAGTGGAAAAGGTAAGGTTTGATCCTCTTTTATATGTTATGGATGGTTTGTATATGTTGTAGAGTGAAGAAATGGATGAAATTCATGAAAGTGTGGATGCTATGTTGTAGTCGTGTAAGTTGGTTCTTGGCCGTATATGTGTTGTGTTGTGTTGTGTAGATATGATGAGTTGATTTTATTTAGTGCTTTGATTGTTGTGGTTGTGAATTCCATGATGAAAATGAAGGTTGGATGAATTGAAATGAAGTTGTAATCGTTGAGAAATTATTGGAGGAATTAATGTGATTCTAATATGGTTACTTGTAATTATAAGAGTAATGTTGTTAGTGTGTGAATTATTGTACAGTTCATGAATTGAAGGAAGGAAATGTATTGTCATTGTTCTTGTTGAATTTGGAAGGTTTCCGGTGAAGTAATATGTTGATTGGGTTGTTGGAATATTATGTGAATTGTTTGAAATATTCTTGAACCATGTTAAGATGATTTCGGATTAATACTTGAATGTGGGATCATTGGTGTTAACTTGACTATATGTGATTGAATTGGATATAAATGAAAGACCGTTGAATTATGTGACAAGGGTTGTTAATGTTAGGATATATTTTGGATTGATTGTTGAAGTTGTTAGTATGATTGTGGGTATTGTTGTTGATAATTTGGCCGAGTTGAATTCTCGGATTGTTGTTGATAAATTGGCCGAGTTAGATTCTCCGGGATGGTGTATTTACAGGGGAAGTGCTGCCGAAATTTCGGCAGGTCATAAGTGAATTTACTTGAAAGACTAAGACAAATGTGTATGACGATGAATCTAATGATTGTGTGAATTCTTTTGAATGTAGACTAACAAGCTTGGATAAATAAGCGTAGCCAATAGGACGTAGAACAGGTATGTAAGGCTTTCCCTTTCTTTCTTTTGGCATGATCCTTATGAAACGAGCAGATGACGTACATGTATGGTTTCAAAGAAATTTCTATTCTTAGAGCCACTAGGATAGCTAATATTCTTGACTTCCATAAGCTATTTCATATGGTTTTGATGCGTATCCATGATGTCCGAAGGTCTACTTGATATGTTTCCGAATGGTATTCGAGAGATAAGTGATATGACTAATGTCTTGATTTTCAAATAATAGCACGTTTGAGTATTCCATTGAGTCTTTGTTATATTTTGATACGTACATATGGTTCCAAAAGCTCTATTTGATTTGATCCATAACGATATTCGAAAGGTACTTGATACGATTATTGCTTTGGTTTTCCAAAAATAGCTTCTGAAACGTTCGTAGAAGGTTCTGTACTAAAATGTCCATAACTTTCTTATACTAACTCAGATTGACTCGAAACGTGGTTATGATCTTATTCTATGTCCTCTTAACGCTGTTATTCGTTGCTAGTCTCATCTTATAATAATTGCTCCTTCAAGGTGGGACAAAGCCATGATGATTATTCCATAATATATTCGGAGGTTACCGACCTTACGTCACTCCAATGGAGACATAACATTCTTTGGGCTCTCCTGCATGCTGCTGACATGATATATGTATATGATGTATGTATATGATACATGCACATGATATATGTATATGTATATGGGCTAAGGGGAAAGGTGAGGCGCTATAGACGCATAGCCACCTGATCAGTTGGTATAATATGATATCGTTCCGGACGCGGGATATATGGATAAATGGATCGGGCTGCACGTTCCACAGCAATATAATATATATAAATGGATCGGGCTGCACGTTCCGCAGCAATGTAATATATAAATGGATCGAGCTGCACGTTCCGCAGCAATATAATATATATATATATATATATATATATATATATATATATATATATATATATATATATATATATATATATATATATATATATGGATCGGGCTGCATGTTCCGCAGCACTAAGCATGCATGGTACCCGCCAAAAGGCACTCATATGTACAGGTTGCTCTTTTATCTCACGATATGCTCTACATTTCCTTCGTGTCTTTATTCATGCTATGTATCCCTCGTATGTTATTGTTTATGCCTTACATACTCGGTACATTACTCGTACTGCATTTCATGCCGCGCAGGTACAGCCAGATGAGTAGAAGCCATTAGAGAAGATGTTCCAGCGAAGTTGGCAAGCTCCATTTGGCCCTGGAGTGTTGCCGGGTCAAAGTATTATGCTATGATGTCTTGGTTGAAGTTAGAGACTTTGCAGACAGAGTCGTGGGTATAGGATGCCAGTTTTGTAAGCGGCTCCATCAGCCGATGTATCTTATTGTATTATGATTACAGAATATACTTGATCTGAGTACGATGAAAGAAAAGTTTCTGAAGGCCTTACTATGTATTTCATTCTTACTTGATTTAAAGGTCCAAAGAGATTATGTATGTAATAAGAGTCAGCGGGTTCGCTCGGCTCCGAATATGGGGTCGGGTGCCCATCACCCCCTAGTAAGATCAGGGTGTGACAGAAGTGTCTACGAGCCGTGTTTAGTAGAGTCTTACTGTCACGACCCAACCCCGTAGGCCGCGACTTGTGCCCGAGATGGACATTCGTACATACCTACTAACCAAATTTCACTTGCGTTTACATATTAAGGATTTCGTGCATACAAAACCATATACATATCATTTAAGTCGTTACTTATATTATAACATATAAATCGATCAGGTTATCGCAGTATATGGGAAAGCCGGACACAAACCATATAAACATCACTAATCAAACGCGACCCACGACCCACACACACATGTCTACAGGCCTCTAACAAAGACAACAGAATCATATGATGGGACAGGGCCCCGCCGTACCCCGGAATAGTCACATGAACACAATATGTACAACAGATAGATCTGTACCAAAAGTATGGGCTCCGGATCAAGGGATCACTTCAAATAGCAGAACAGATGTCCTAGGCTGACGGATCACCGTAACGAGCGTCTGTACCTGCGGGCATGAAACGCAGCCCCCGAAGAAAGGGGGTCAGTACAGAATATGTACTGAGTATGTAAGGCATGAAATGCAGAAAACAGAGCCATAACCGGAACAACGGTACAAAAGTAAGTACATTATCCTGATTACCAAATCGCTATTTTTCTCAATCACAAATCATGTGTGCAGATGTCATATGTCAGAAAAGTGCAGACCCAGAATATCAGAATGGTTGTTTCCACATGCACAGATCATATAGCCCGAAGTCATATGTCAGAAGAAGTACCGATCCAGAATGTCAGAATGTTTATTTTCCAGACACAGATCATGTATGTTGATATCATATGTCAGACGAAGTACAGAGGGTACAGAGTGCCAAAACGCTTACTTTCCAAACACAAAGCATGCATATCAGAATCATATATCGTATATATGCATATAACAGATCCCGACCCTCTAGTAAGGGACGCGGTGGACAGAATCATAAGATGCCAAAATCATATATCATATGTGCATGTACCAGATCCCGGCCCTTTAGTGGGCGACGCGATGAACAGAATTATCAATGCATGTCAGAATCATATACCATATATGCAGATAACAGATCCCGGCCCTCTATTGCGAAACGCGGTAAACAGAATCATCATATGCCATCCTGGCCGCCATCCCCATATCATCACATCATCATATACAGATATACATATAACAGAACCCGGCCCGCAAAGGAGAGGGACGCGGTGAACAATGCAGAGGAAGATGCACGATAACAGAACCAGGCCCGGGGCGCAGTGAATAACATACTGAGGCTTGCACGAACAGAGCAGTGAGAAACCATATGCATACATATCCGGACTCGATAGATACGAACACTTACTGACGTTTGAAGATCATAAACACGTTCCGAGTCAATCGGAGATAGTATGTGAAAGTTACGGACATTTTTACCACAGAGCTTTTACGAAAGTTAGGGACATCAAAACTTACAGAACTCTCTTAGAAACAAAATTCTTTATGCTTATCTCGTTATTCATTCATATAATAAGCTCAACTATATCGAGCGTACTCATATCGAAAGTAAATAGGAATCATAGACAGACTCGGAAACATATCAAATAGGGCTTCAGAACAAGTTTCGGGTCCATCTGACTTAGTATAAGAAAGTTATGAGCGTTTGAAGTACAGAACCTTCTACGAACGTTTCAGAAGCCATTTCTGGAAATTCAAGCAACAACCACATTAGGTACCTTCCGAATATAACGATCAACTCAGATAGAGCTTTTGGAATCATATGTATGTATCAAAATGTATTAAAGACTCGATGGAATAATCGACGCGCTAGCATTTGAAGATCCAAAACTTTAGTCATATCAATTATCTTTCGAATGCCATTCGGAAACATATTAAATAGATCTTCGGACTCATAGATACGTATCAAAACCATATGAAACAGCTTATGGAAGTCAAGAACGTTAGCCATCCTAGTGGCTCTAAGAATAGGAATTTCTTTGAAATCATACATATACGTCATTTGCTCGTTTCGTAAGGATCATGCCAAAAGAAAGAAAAGGTAAGCCTTACATACCTTGCCCGCTTCCTACGCTAATCCGAATTTGAGTCTTTGGCTCGCAAGATCTACCACAATATTCGTACATACCAAACATTAGCCATAAACACTTAAGAGTCCAATTCTAAACCAACACTTTTTCTACAGAAATTTCGGCAGCATTTCCCCTATAAATACAACAACCCCGAGAATTCGAATCGGCTAAATCATCAACAACAAATCCGAGTATTTAACTCGGCCAAATTATCGACAACAATACCAACAGTCATTCTAACAATATCAACAATCAATTCAAAACACATTCCAACGTTAACAACATTCTTTCTCCAAACTTCAACGACATTTCACTTATGTTCGATTCATATTTGCTCACATATTCAAGTACTAATCCGAAACCATTCAAACAATATTCAAGAACGGTTCAACACTCCGCATGACATTTCGAACGGCCAAACCAACTCACTACCCGAAACCTTCCAAATTCAACAAGAACAATAACAACACATTTCTTTCTTTCAAATTCATAAACTACAACAACAATTCACACTTTAGCAACTTCATTCTCATAATTACATAAAACCATATTAGATTCACATTAATTCCTACAACAACCCACAACCAAATTTCAATACCAATTTTAACCATTAAACTTTTATTATCCACCTAGAATCCACAACAACAACAACCAAAACACTAGATAAAATAATTGGTTTATCATTCCTACACCACACATATATACACGGCCAACTCCACGCCACACGGCTCAACACAACACACATTATTTCCATGATTTTCATTCATTTCTACATACTACAACATACATAAACCTTCCATAACATATAAAAGAATACTAAATCTTTACCTTTTTCCCTTAACTTTTCACTTGGCTAGGGTTGTAACTTGCAACAAAGAGAGGGATTCTGGCTTCAACAATTATACCACGTTAAAGAGGACCTTCGAATTAGTATAAATGCTAGAAGAAATAATTTTTTTGGCCGAATGGGGTGGTCTTGGTTTTCTCTCCAAGTTTCTTGATTCTTCTTATGTTGAAGAATGAAAAATGATGAATGGATCATCTTTTATTAACTTGTATTAGGCCTCCATATGTGCCTTGGCCTATTCCCCCTTGGCCGGCCACTTTGGCCCGTAAGTCCAAGCCCACATTTGTTTTTCTTTCAAGCCCATTTTATTTCATGACAAATCCCCCTTCTTTTGTTCCATGAAAAAATATTTTTCAAATTTTCAAATTTGCCCTTAGCCTTTCTTAATATTTCCCCATCAATATTTTCATGAACAACTTATATCTTAAACAAGATAAAAATTGTAGCCTTGTCCTTAACTTGTCACAATTATCTCGAAATATCCGAATATGCAAAATACGGGGTATAACATCCTCCCCCCCTTTAGAACATTGGTCCTCGAATATTGAACTGGCCTCATAGGGTCTTAGAAATACTTCGGGGGAATTTTCTTTTCTATCACATACCGTTCCCGTATGGGTCTCACTTTATCGATTGACTGCTAAATCATATCTAAGCCGATCAACTTAATTCCGTCGATATCGAACCAACTGATCACTGACTTGCACTTCCTGCCACACAGAGCCTCATATGGTGCCGTTTCGGTCTATCCCTTTTTTTATTTTTTTATTTGTCGACCTCTCCAGGCGTCTTCCATATTTTCTCCCTAACTTCCTCATGGTACACTTATTGTCATTTCATTTCTACGTCCTTTCGTAACCTTCACAATATGCCAACTTATTAAAGTATCCTTCGTACTCCCCTTTTGTCCCATACTATCACACACTAATTCTTTTACAGACCTGTTCTTCGAATTTCTACTCAGATAGTTTCATGCTTCGCCTATCGTTTCCTTTAGAGGTTTTTTTCTCACTCATGTTCCTTTCCTTTGACATTACCGACACTTCAGATCTCTTTACCTTCTACGTACTCATTTTCTTTCTTTTCCAAATATTGTTGTATTAGGATTCTCTAATCTTATCTGTAGTGGAGTCAGTATCAGTCTATTTCATAACCTCTGTACTATACCCTTCGCTTTGTCTTTTGAATTCCGTTCAGTTAATGTCTTCCATACATTACAACACCGGTTGCTAGGGTCCACCTATTGATCGATATAGTCATAAATGGAGTGTCATATGCATACATATACATTTTCTACCATTTTGCTTACAAAATATTTTCGAACGCTATTCGAACTTATTTTGATTCCAGAGCTGTGTTGCGCTTCCTCCCTTTTCACTAATCTAGTCCGTTTAAGCCTATGCACCACCTCTTTAAGGTTTCTAACCACTTCATATATTCTAATTTCCTTCAGGTTACCCAACTTCCCATTTGTCTCTTATATCTACATTTGTGGAAATTTTAGTACACTTCCCAGGGGGGTCACCCATCCCAAAATTGCTCTGGCCCTAGCACGCTTAACTTTAAAACATTAATGCATTTCGATGCGTTAATGCTGGTATAATTGCACCCACTTCCCTGCACGACCTTTCTCACATAATCTAGGGCAAGTCGGGGTCTTAACAATTTCCGGAAGGTTCTCGTAGCGGGTCCCACTCCGATCTAGAGAGGATCTTTTATTTTTCTGATTATGTAATTACCGAGTTAGCCTTTTAAATTATCAACATTCACTTTTTATCTGTATGTATGGCTACATCAAACGGTCCTATCAATTTCGGGCGGTCCTATCAATTTCGGGTTTTTATCCCAGTTCTTCTAGCAATCAGGGGGAAATATATAATAAAATAGAGTCTGAACCTATCAATGCACATACATTTCAGTAGAAGATCAACACTGTAACCACGTCTGGTGACGCCTCCTGGTCCTGTCGGCTGGCCAAAGCATATAAGCGGTTCGAAGGAGCGCTAGAACCGGGACCTCCGCCTCGACCTCTACCGCGACCTGCCGGTGTCAGCCGCGTAGCTACAGAAGGGGAAAATGAACCAGCAACTGACCCCATGGGCTGGGCTGAACCACGGGAACCATTCTTAAACGGGCATTCCCTCAAAACACGGTCCTGACGGCCAGAAAAGAAACAGGCACCCATAGCACGATAACACTTTCCTAGGTGAGGCTTCCCACGGTAAGAACACCAAGGCATGGGTGGCTTTGACTGACTGAAACCTCTGCTCACCTGCGAACCCGAAGCCCTGGAACTTTGTCCAGCTCCTGAGTATCCGGTGCTATCAAATCTCTCACCGGTAGACTGTGGGGGTGCGCTCCGCGCTGCCTGAGAAGACTGTCTAGTATGTTGTTGAGGCTGCCCGCCTCAAAACTCTCCAGAATAACCAGCTGCTCTAGCCCTCTTGGGCTGGCCCCGGTCATAATCTCTGTCGGGCTGACGCCTTCTGCGTCTATCCTCCATCCCCTGAGCATACGCTTGCACCCGGGCAATATCTATCCCAGCTGGGATGCCACCGCCATACAACTATCAATCAGGTAATCATCCAACCACATCACATATCGGTGCATCTTGTCTGTCATATCGGCTACAATAATGGGTGCATATCTAGCCAAAGAGTCGAAATCTAAACTGTACTCCCGAATGCTTCTGCCCCTCTGTCTCAACTGTAGGAATCTGTCAACCCTAGCTCGTCGCGCCTCGGGAGGCAGAAAGCGGCAAAGAAAGGCCTCTGTAAACTCAGCCCACACCGCTGGGGGAGCATCCTCACCCCTATACAGCTCCCAGGACTCATACCAATTAACAGCTACATCACACAATCGATATGAAGCCAGCTTAACAGACTCAGTCTCAGAAGCTCTGACTAACCTCAGCGCACGCTGCATCTGTCGAATAAAGTCCTGGGGTCCTCCTCGGGCTTTGACCCGTAGAACTCCGGAAGATTACAAGTCAAAAAGTCATGAACCCTTAGGCTGTCACGCCTATCCGCATCATCACCCTCTAGCCCGAGTTTGCGAGCCTGCCCTGCTACTAATCTAGTCAGTAACTGTACAACATTTCTTATTGCCCTGTCCTCCACCCCTGGCGGGGAGCTGGAGACTCGGGCGCTGGAGCCTCTGGAGCTAATGGCGGAGCTGCCTTCTGATCCATAGTGGCAGCGGCTGCTGCCCCAGGCTCCTCTGATAATGGTGGCGTAGTAGAGCCCGCTGACTGGGGCATAACCTCGGGTATAATCTGGGCACGGGCCTTGGTAACCCTCTGGGCCTGGCTAGTCTCTCCAACTGCTACTGAATTGCCCTCCTGGGCGGCTGTCGCTTTTCTCGGAGGCATCGCTGAAAACATAACAATCTGTTAGAGAAGAGCCACCCTAATAGCATAGCTCTATCGCACGATCTAAGATCCAAAGAAAGATAACACCCTAAATGTCCTGTAGCTTCCTGTTTATAGATGTGGTGCACAACACACCGATATACAAGACTCTACTAGACACGGCCTGTAGACATTCCGAGGACAAACCGCTCTGATACCACTTTTGTCACGACCCAACCCCGTAGGCCGCGACTTGTGCCCGAGATGGACATTCGTACATACCTACTAACCAAATTTCACTTGCGTTTACATATTAAGGATTTCGTGCATACAAAACCATATACATATCATTTAAGTCATTACTTATATTATAACATATAAATCTATCAGGTTATTGTAATATATGGGAAAACTGGACACAAACCATATAAACATCACTAATCAAACGCGACCCACGACCCACACACACATGTCTACAGGCCTCTAACAAAGACAACAGAATCTTATGATAGGACAGGGCCCCATCGTACCCCGGAATAGTCACATGAACACAATATGTACAACAGATAGATCTGTACCAAAAGTATGGGCTCCGGATCAAGGGAGCACTTCAAATAGCAGAACAAATGGCTGACGGATCACCGTAACGAGCGTCTGTACCTGCGGGCATGAAAAGCAGCCCCCGAAGAAAGGGGGTCAGTACGGAATATGTACTGAGTATGTAAGGCATGAAATAAAGAAAACAGAGCCATAACCGGAAAAACGGTACAAAAGTAAGTACATTATCCAGATTACCAAAACGCTATTTTTCCCAATCACAAATCATGTATGCAGATGTCATATGTCAGAAAAGTGCAGACCCAGAATATCAAAATGATTGTTTCCACAAGCACAGATCATATAGTCCGAAGTCATATGTCAGAAGAAGTACAGATCCAGAATGTCAGAATGTTTGTTTTCCAGACACAGATCATGTATGCTGATATCATATGTCAGAAGAAGTACAGAGGGTACAGAGTGCCAAAACGCTTACTTTCCAAACACAAAGCATGCATATCAGAATCATATATCATATATATGCATATAACAGATCCCGGCCCTCTAGTAAGGGACGCGGTGGACAGAATCATCAGATGCCAAAATCATATATCATATGTGCATGTAACAGATCCCGGCCCTTTAGTGAGGGACGCGGTGAACAGAATTATCAATGCATGTCAGAATCATATACCATATATGCAGATAACAGATCCCGGCCCTCTATTGCGAAACGCGGTAAACAGAATCATCATATGCCATCCTGGCCGCCATCCCCATATCATCACATCATCATATACAGATATACATATAACAGAACCCGGCCCGCAAAGGAGAGGGACGCGGTGAACAATGCAGAGGAAGATGCACGATAACAGAACCAGGCCCGGGGCGCAGTGAATAACATACTGAGGCTTGCACGAACAGAGCAGTGAGAAACCATATGCATACATATCCGGACTCGATAGATACGAACACTTACTGACGTTTGAAGATCATAAACACGTTCCGAGTCAATCGGAGATAGTATGTGAAAGTTACGGACATTTTTACCACAGAGCTTTTACGAAAGTTAGGGACATCAAAACTTACAGAACTCTCTTAGAAACAAAATTCTTTATGCTTATCTCGTTATTCATTCATATAATAAGCTCAACTATATCGAGCGTACTCATATCGAAAGTAAATAGGAATCATAGACAGACTCGGAAACATATCAAATAGGGCTTCAGAACAAGTTTCGGGTCCATCTGACTTAGTATAAGAAAGTTATGAGCGTTTGAAGTACAGAACCTTCTACGAACGTTTCAGAAGCCATTTCTGGAAATTCAAGCAACAACCACATTAGGTACCTTCCGAATATAACGATCAACTCAGATAGAGCTTTTGGAATCATATGTACGTATCAAAATGTATTAAAGACTCGATGGAATAATCGACGCGCTAGCATTTGAAGATCCAAAACTTTAGTCATATCAATTATCTTTCGAATGCCATTCGGAAACATATTTAATAGATCTTCGGACATCATAGATACGTATTAAAACCATATGAAACAACTTATGGAAGTCAAGAACGTTAGCCATCCTAGTGGCTCTAAGAATAGGAATTTCTTTGAAATCATACATATACGTCATTTGCTCGTTTCGTAAGGATCATGCCAAAAGAAAGAAAGGGTAAGCCTTACATACCTTTCCCGCTTCCTACGCTAATCCGAATTTGAGTCTTTGGCTCGCAAGATCTACAACAATATTCGTACATACCAAACATTAGCCATAAACACTTAGAGTCCAATTCTAAACCAACACTTTTTCTACAGAAATTTCGGCAGCATTTCCCCTGTAAATACAACAACCCCGAGAATTCGACTCGGCTAAATCATCAACAACAAATCCGAGAATTTAACTCGGCCAAATTATCGACAACAATACCAACAGTTATTCTAACAATATCAACAATCAATTCAAAACGCATTCCAACGTTAACAACATTGTTTCTACAGACTTCAACGACATTTCACTTATGTTCGATTCATATTTGCTCACATATTCAAGTACTAATCCGAAACCATTCAAACAATATTCAAGAACGCTTCAACACTCCGCATGACATTTCGAACGGCCAAACCAACTCACTACCCGAAACCTTCCAAATTCAATAAGAACAATAACAACACATTTCGTTCTTTCAAATTCATAAACTACAACAACAATTCACACTTTAGCAACTTCATTCTCATAATTACATAAAACCATATTAGATTCACATTAATTCCTACAACAACCCACAACCAAATTTCAATACCAATTTGAACCATTAAACTTCCATTATCCACCTAGAATCCACAACAACAACAACCAAAACACTAGATAAAATAATTGGTTTATCATTCCTACACCACACATATATACACGGCCAACTCCACACCACACGGCTCAACACAACACACATTATTTCCATGATTTTCATTCATTTCTACATACTACAACATACATAAACCTTCCATAACATATAAAAGAAGATTAAATCTTACTTTTTCCCCTTAACTCTCACTTGGCTAGGGTTGTGAACTTGTAACAAAGAGAGAGATTCTTGCTTTAACAATTATACCACGTTAAAGAGGACCTTCGAATTAGTATAAATGCTAGAAGAAATAATTTTTTTGATCAAGATTTTTGGTCTTCAATTTTTTGGTATTGTTGGCCGAATGGGGTGGTCTTGGTTTTCTCTCCAAGTTTCTTGATTCTTCTTAAGTTGAAGAATGAAAAATGATGAATGGATCATCTTTTATTAACTTGTATTAGGCCTCCATATGGGCCTTGGCCTATTCCCCCTTGGCCGGCCACTTTGGCCCGTAAGTCCAAGCCCACATTTTTTTTTCTTCCAAGCCCATTTTATTTCATGACAAATCCCCCTTCTTTTGTTCCATGAAAAAATATTTTTCAAATTTTCAAATTTGCCCTTAGCCTTTCTTAATATTTCCCCATCAATATTTTCACGAACAACTTATATATTAAACAAGATAAAAATTGTAGCCTTGTCCTTAACTTGTCACAATTATCTCGAAATATCCGAATGTGCAAAATACGGGGTATAACATCCTCCCCCCCTTTAGCACATTCGTCCTCGAATGTTGAACTGGCCTCATAGGGTCTTAGAAATACTTCGGGGGAATTTTCTTTTCTATCACATACCGTTCCCGTATGGGTCTCACTTTATCGATTGACTGCTAAATCAAATCTAAGCCGATCAACTTAATTCCGTCGATATCGAACCAACTGATCACTGACTTGCACTTCCTGCCATACAGAGCCTCATATGGTGCCGTTTCGGGCTGTCCCTTTTTTTTTTTTAATTTGTCGACCTCTCCAGGCGTCTTCCATATTTTCTCCCTAACTTCCTCATGGTACACTTATTGTCATTTAATTTCTACGTCCTTTCGTAACCTTAACAATATGCAAACTTATTAAAGTATCCTTCGTACTCCCCTTTTGTCCCTTACTATCACACTCTAATTCTTTTACAGACCTGTTCTTCGAATTTCTACTCAGATCGTTTCATGCTTCGCCTATCGTTTCCTTTAGAGGTTTTTTTCTCACTCATGTTCCTTTCCTTTGACATTACCGACACTTCAGATCTCTTTACCTTCTACGTACTCATTTTCTTTCTTTTCCAAATATTGTTGTATTAGGATTCTCCGATCTTATCTGTAGTGGAGTCAGTATCAGTCTATTTCATAACCTCTGTACTATACCCTTCGCTTTGTCTTTTGAATTCCGTTCATTTAATGTCTTCCATACATTACAACACCGGTTGCTAGGGTCCACCTATCGATCGATATTGTCATAAATGGAGTGTCATATGCATACATATACATTTTCTACCATTTTGCTTACAAAATATTTTCGAACGCTATTCGAACTTATTTTGATTCCAGAGCTGTGTTGCGCTTCCTCCCTTTTCACTAGTCTAGTACGTTTCAGCCTACGCGACCTCTTTAAGGTTTCTAACCACTTCATATATTCTAATTTCCTTCAGGTTACCCAACGTCCCATTTGTCTCTTATATCTACTTTTGTGGAAATTTTAGTACACTTCCCAGGGAGGTCACCCATCCCAAAATTGCTCTGGCCCTAGCACGCTTAACCTTAAAACTTTTATGCATTTCGATGCGTTAATGCTGGTATAATTGCACCCACTTCCCTGCACGACCTTTCTCACATAATCTAGGGCAAGTCGGGGTCTTAACAATTTCCGGAAGGTTCTCGTAGCGGGTCCCACTCCGATCTAGAGAGGGTCTTTTATTTTTCTGATTATGTAATTACCGAGTTAGCCTTTTAAATTCTCAACATTCACTTTTTATTTGTATGTATGGCTACCTCAAACGGTCCTATCAATTTCGGGTTTTTATCCCAGTTCTTCTAGCAATCAGGGGGAAATATATAATAAAATAGAGTCTGAACCTATCAATGCACATACATTTCGGTAGAAGATCAATAATATACCTATAACCACGTCTGGTGACGCCTCCTGGTCCTGTCGGCTGGCCAAAGCATATAGGCGGTTCGAAGGAGCGCTAGAACCGGGACCTCCGCCTCGACCTCTACCGTGACCTGTCTGTGTCGGCCGCATAGCTACAGAAGGGGAAGATGAACCAGCAACCGACCCCATGGGCTGGGCTGAACCACGGGAACCATTCTTAAACGGGCATTCCCTCAAAACATGGTCCTGACGGCCAGAAAAGAAACAGGCACCCATAGCACGATAACACTTTCCTGGGTAAGGCTTCCCACGGTAAGAACACCAAGGCATGGGTGGCTTTTACTGACTGAAACCTCTGCTCACCTGCGAACCCGAAGCCGTGGAACTTTGTCCAGATCCTGAGTATCCGGTGCTATCAAATATCTCACCGGTAGACTGTGGGGGTGCGCTCCGCGCTGGCTGAGAAGACTGTCTAGTATGCTGTTGAGGCTGCCCGCCTCGGAACTCCCCGGAATAACCAGCTGATCTAGCCCTCTTGGGCTGGCCCCGGTCATAATCTTGTCGGGCTGACGCCATCTACGTCTATCCTCCATCCCCTGAGCATACGCTTGCACCCGGGCAATATCCATCCCAGACTGGGATGCCACCGCCATACAGCTATCAATCAGGAAATTATCCAACCCCATCACATATCGGTGCATCCTGTCAGTCATATCGGCTACAATAGTGGGTGCATATCTAGCCAAAGAGTCGAACTCTAAATTGTACTCCCGAACGCTTCTGCCCCTCTGTCTCAACTGTAGGAATCTGTTAACCCTAGCTCGTTGCGCTTCGAGAGGCAGAAAGTGGCCAAGAAAGGCCTCTGTAAACTCGGCCCACACCGCTGGGGGAGCATCCTCACCTCTAGACAGCTCCCAGGACTCGTACCAATTAACAGCTACATCAGGCAATCGATATGAAGCCAGCTCAACAGACTCAGTCTCAGAAGCTCTGACTAACCTCAACGCACGCTGCATCTATTAAATAAAGTCCTGGGGGTCCTCTTCGGGCTTTGACCCGTAGAACTCCGGAGGATTACAAGTCAAAAAGTCACGAACCCTTAGGTTGTCACGTTTATCCGCATCATCACCCTCCAGCCCGTGTCTGCGAGCCTGCCCTGCTACTAATCTAGTCAGTAACTGTACAGCATCTCTCATTGCCCTGTCCTCCGCCCCTGGCTGGGGAGCTGGAGGCTCGGGCGCTGGAGCCTCTGGAGCTAATGGCGGAGCCGCCTCCTGATCCATAGTGGCAGCGGCTGCTGCCCCAGGCTCCTCTAATAATGGTGGCGTAGCAGAGCCCGCTGACTGGGGCATAACCTCGGGTATAATCTGGGCACGGGCCCTGGTAACCCTCTGGGCTTGGCTAGTCTCTCCAACTGCTACTGACTTGCCCTTCTGGGCGGCTGTCGCTTTTCTCGGAGGCATCGCTGAAAACATAACAATCTGTTAGAGAAGAGCCACCCTAATAGCACAGCTCTATCGCACGATCTAAGATCCAAAGAAAGGTAACACCCTAAATGTCTTGTAGCTTCCTCCTGTTTATAGATGTGGTGCACAACACACTGATAAACAAGATTCTACTAGACACGGCCTGTAGACATTCCGAGGACAAACCGCTCTGATACCACTTTTGTCACGACCCAACCCTGTAGGCCGCGACTTGTGCCCGAGATGGACATTCGTACATACCTACTAACCATATTTCACTTGCATTTACATATTAAGGATTTCGTGCATACAAAACCATATACATATCATTTAAGTCGTTACTTATATTATAACATATAAATCGATCAGGTTATCGTAGTATATGGGAAAGCCGGACACAAACCATATAAACATCACTGATCAAACGCGACCCACGACCCACACACACATGTCTACAGGCCTCTCAAAAAGACAACAGAATCATATGACGGGACAGGGCCCCGCCGTACCCCGGAATAGTCACATGAACACAATATGTATAACAGATAGATCTGTACCAAAAGTGATACAAGCCAAGTTGCCTCAAGGACACTTAAAAGACCGTCTCGTGGAGCCAAAGTTTGGATGATAGCATGGAGAGGACGGATGGGAGATGGAAGAATATTAAAGTGGCCAACGAGCAAGGGAGGCTAGCCAATTCAAGATTTCCATCTCCACAAGACTAGCCAAACAAGGCCCTTACTTCATTAAGGGTATAATTGTAATAATGTAGTGTCTTCTATTAGTTAGTTAGTATAAATAGCTAGTCTTTCATTTCATTAGGGGACTTTTGACATTTGGAAGAAAAGATGAGTGATTTTGAGAGTTGTCTCTAGAGAGAGAAACTTATGAGAGAGGCCATGGATGGCCCTTGTTGAATCTTTGATTGTGAGAGGATTGGTTGCTTGGGAATTCAATTCCCTTGAGGTCATCCTAAGAGGTTGGTGCTTGTTTATGTTAATTAATTGAGGTCTTTAGGTTTGATACACCTTTAGGTTGCTTTTAATTTCATTTTCTTGTGTCAATCTATCTATCATTTACCTTCCTTGTTAATTTATTGCTTCCGCGTATCCGTTATTGTATCAATTGGTATCAGAGCTTAGTTTAGGTTTGTTCTACCAAATCTAATCTTGGGTTTTGATTCAACAAAAAAAAAATCCGAAAAAAAAAAAAAACGAATTTTCTTGTTGATTTTGTTGAATCTAGTGTTAGATTAGAGTTTCCTAGTGTTTCTAGAGTCTAAATCTTCCATTTCAAGTCAATTTGGAGTTAGGGTTTGTGTTCCACCATTGTTGAGCTTCAAAGCTTCAAGAACTTGAAAGTGGGTCTTGTTGAAGAAGGTGAAGTTGAAGGTTGAAACCTATTGGGCTTTGTTCTCTACATTAAAGAGAACTTAAATCCGAAATTTGAGCCAATTTGGAGTTGATTTGAGGGTGGTTGAATTTTTGAAGTGTTCTTGTGTTCTTGAAGACCATCAAATCTTCATAAGGAAGAAGACTCTCCAAAGGGCCATTTGATCCAAAAGTTATCAAATAAAGTTGTGAAAACGTGTTTGTGAGTCCAACAACACAAACAAATCAGAAATACTTAGTCTAAATTTCTGATTTTTGCAAAAAAAAAAAAATTTAAGTCCCAACGTTGGCCCAAATGCGACGCCATATGCGACATCTGCGAGTCGCATGTATCACCTGCGAGTCGCAGGTGAAGTCGCGCCTGGTGACAGAGAGTTGAACGTTTTGGGGTGCCTCATCTGCGAGCCGCGGAACACACCATCGCGGGTTGCACCTGCGAGTCGCAGGTGGTGTCGCACCTTGTGACAGAGAATTGGCATTTTGGCTGCATCATCCGCGAGCCGCGGATCACTATCGCAGGTTGAACCGCGAGTCGCAGGTTCTGCACAGGCGTCGCGGGTTGCACATTTCAGGTTTTTTCAACTTTAATTCTCTTTGATTCCATTTCTCAAAAACAACAATTTCTTGATCCTTAGTTAATGGTATTGTGTCCCTAATCGTATTTCTTGATCCTTAGTTAATGGTTTTCTCTCCAAGTTTCTTGATTCTTCTTAAGTTGAAGAATGAAAAATGATGAATGGATTATCTTTTATTAACTTGTATTAGGCCTCCATATGGGCCTTGGCCTATTCCCCCTTGGCCGGCCACTTTGGCCCATAAGTCCAAGCCCACATTTTTTTTTCTTCGAAGCCCATTTTATTTCATGACAAATCCCCCTTCTTTTGTTCCATGAAAAAATATTTTTCAAATTTTCAAATTTGCCCTTAGCCTTTCTTAATATTTCCCCATCAATATTTTCATGAACAACTTATATATTAAACAAGATAAAAATTGTAGCCTTGTCCTTAACTTGTCACAATTATCTCGAAATATCCGAATGTGCAAAATACGGGGTATAACACTTATTTATGGTGTGTAGCACGCCGCATCAATAAACAAGAGGCTACAGGGCATTTAGGAAAAATGACCATCCTTCTTCTCATGAGATCGTGCGATAGAGCTATGTTTAAGATTTTATCCTCCCAAATAGTGTGTTATGATTTCAGAATGCCGCCAAAGGGAAATGCTACAGCCGCCCAGAGGGGAAAGGCTACGACAAAGAGGCGGGTAAAAACAGAGCCTACGAT
Source organism: Lycium barbarum (assembly GCF_019175385.1). Taxonomy (NCBI): domain Eukaryota; kingdom Viridiplantae; phylum Streptophyta; class Magnoliopsida; order Solanales; family Solanaceae; genus Lycium; species Lycium barbarum. The sequence continues at coordinate 81,764,519 of NC_083337.1, read as the reverse complement.
GAACATAGAAGAGGGCGAATTGCATAATGAGGCCCTGTCTAATACCTCTTCTACCCCGCCTAATGTGGAAGAGCAAGAAGGGCCCCCAGCTCCAATTCCTCCACCAGTTGCTTCGGGTCAACAATTGACCGAGGCCGTCCAGTTATTGACGCAATTAATTGCCGCACAGGCGCAACGACAGAATATGGGTTCAAGCGATCGGGCAGCAAGTACCAAAGCCCGTGATTTTATGAGCTTAAATCCTCCTGAGTTCTTCGGGTCAAAGCCGGAGGAAGACCCGCAAGGTTTCATTGATAAAATGTTGAGGACATTGAAGATTGTCCATGCCTCCGAAACCGAATCCGTGGAGTTGGCATCTTATAGACTCCGGGATGTGGCAGTGTTATGGTACAACAACTGGGTATTATCAAGAGGGGAGAATGCGCCTCCTTCGGTTTGGCAAGAGTTCGTAGATGCCTTTATTCGTCACTACCTGCCACTCGAGGTCCATCGAGCTAGAGCGGACAAGTTTCTAAATCTGAGGCAAGGAAATATGAGTGCCCGAGAGTATAGCATGCAATTTAATTCCTTGGCAAGGTATGCCCAGACTATGGTGGCCGACATGGGAGACCGGGTGCAAAGGTGTAGTACGACGAGAAGGTGATAAGAGAAGACCACTATTAAGATGACTTTGATATGATTTTGAGTAATTTAGAAGTTAGCATTGGGTATACAACAAGAATGAAAGAGCATGAGGCATAAAGGAGTACTGCGTGTATGTGACTTCACCTCGGAAAATAGTGAAATCCTTAAAGGACAAGGATTGCGGATTTGCGAAACAACTGATGTATGGTGAGGTTATTAGAGGAAACAGATGATATCCGTTGGGATGAAGATGGTGTTATAGGAAAGCTTGGAATACTTATCATTAGAATATAAGTGCTACTAAATGGAGAATTTGAAACGATTATAAGCACTAGCTAATTACTGATTGGAACGAATGGAATGCGGCTTTGGATAAATTGCTACATTAATTATATTACTCAAGTACCAACCATCAAACGAGATTTTGTACTATATATCGAGAGTTCTCATCGCCTCGTGATTGTGTTGGAGTTTCATACATGGGTAATCTAAATTATAGATGATATAGAGGAAGACATGGATATGGTGCAGTATACCAAATATATTGGAAAAGAATCATATGAATTTGAAAATTTGAAATGGGGACATAGTACTGAATATAAATATATAATGATGTGGGTACACCCTAAAGGGGGGAAGCGGATAAGAAAAATGCAAGTGTAAGATGCAATCAACTGACACTGCAACACGTTTAATGTGAATTCTTAAACTTTAAGTGAGATCCCTTGCTGAAACAAGTTAGTGAGATTTGAAGGCCAGCAATAAGCGGTTAGAAGCCAAGACGGTATTTGAGATAGTGTTGAGAATTATTGGTAAAAGATCTTGGATAATATGACATCAGAAGGTGGATGCTTGTAAAGAGGAAGAATACGACAAGGTAATGCAAACGAGTAACGTAAAAGATATTATAAAGGATAGCAAGACTATACTGGATTAGAGGTTAAGATGTTGGCAACGGAGTTATTGGCTAAGGATATTGTGACACATAAGTAGCAAAGAAGAAGGAATAGGGAGTCTCCTATAGTAGAATATGAGAAAGTTGAATGGTAAATAGAGGAAGGGAAAGGAATATGACAAAATAGACAGCAAGTGAGTTTTAGTACAATAAGATATGTAGAGCAGAATAAACCAGGGGAAGGAAAGACTATGACTAAGATTGGATGCACTTCGTACGAATTGTACAAGAATAGTTATGCAACCTACGAATATTTGTATGCTAAGGATGAGCCCAAGTGAGTACTTGATAAGAAGAGTAAGGATTCAGTAATAACAAGGCGGCTGTGATATTTTGGATACATCAAAGAAAGGCGTAAGATGGTTTGAGGCAAAACTATAGAGATGAGACTAGTACTGAGAGCAAAAGCCATAGTTGAGCCTTGATATCAATGGAAAGAGATAAGGGAAGAATATAGGGTCTGCATAAAGACTAGCGTGGCGACGCTAAGGTATTTTCCAGGCTGACTTGAGCACCTACACATACTCGTGTAAAGATTACAATAGGATGCGTGATAGGAGAACTAAGAGCAAATTTGAGTAGAGGGGCAATAGAAGAGTTGAGTCAAAAATAGAGTAACGACACGAGATAATACGCCTAAAGTATTGCCAATTAGGGTAAAGGAAATTGCGAAATGATTTAACCGAGACAATCAGAACAAGCGGGTTACTGGTTACTACTGGATGACAATAAAGTTATAATATGAGGGGACCCAAGCGCTATTTAATAGCCAACCCTAAAGATCGAGATCAAGAAATAAAAGCAAGTGTTAGTTAAAGACCTTTAAAAGAAAGTCAGAAGGTGACACATGATGCTGAGAATTCCATAATACGGACGGTAACAGCGGAGTAAAGCAAGGATATTGGAGTACGAAAATGTTACCCTCTGGGAAATTTCGTTTTACTCGTAGAACCTATGAAGGGTCTACAGGTTACCAGAAGCATGCAATACTCTAGGGATATTAAAGTCTAATGAACCGACGAGAGATGTCTACGCGTTATAAAAATCTTATTCAAAGATTAAAAAGATTGAGGGAACGATATCTTAAGGGAGTAACTGTAGAAGAAGAAAGAGTTGAGTTATGACTACGTGCACCATGAGTACAAGACCGAATCAATCAGTGACAGTACAACTAGACAGTATGCAGATAAGAGAGACAGTGGCACATCAGCAGAACAGCTCGAAATACAGCTGATAACCAACTGTAAAATAAAGAGAAGAGCAAAGACAACAACATGGAATAATTACCTCGAAAACAATAGAAGGAGGAGATATTACACGAACGACTATGTAAAAGACTGGAATGCATTATAATGAATTATCAACCGATGAAAGAGGTATGTGAAGGGCATAATCAAATAAGAAAACACTTGAGGAAGTATTGGGAATTCAGAATCAGTTTAACATTCGAGGACGAATGTTATAAAGGGGGGAAGGATGTTATACCCCGTATATTTATACGTCGAATTATTCGCAAGTAAATCGACTCAAGTTGGAGGCAGAATTATTTCCGGACATGAAATACGAACCTTTGATTTTCAATTTTAATTACTACATAAATTGTTTGTAAATTTTATTTAGTATAAAATTATTATTGAAAATTAGGGACTAATTAATTGGTATTAGATTATTAGATAAGAATTAATGATTAATTAATTAATTAAATTTTTAATTGTGGGCCCCACCCGTTTTAATTAAAAAAAAACAAATCAGCAAAATATTTGGTGAGTCATTAGAGGGGGTATACGTGTCATTATAAGGGACATCATATATGTACAATTGAAGATGAACAACTTAGCTATTAATTTCATTTTACAAATTTTGCTTAAGAAAAAAAAAAGGAGGAGCAGCCACGGCTGCTACTGTTCACGGCCAGCCATGGCTGTATTTTTTAAAAAAATTGCTTTGATTTAATTCCAAGGTGATTTACAAGTTCAAGGAGGTGATAGAAACATTGGATATTGAATCGAGGAAGAAGAAATTGCGAAATTGGAGCGATTAAGAGTAGAAATTCCTCCGAGAAAATTAAGGTAAGATTTTCTTGTTTTATGGTGTAATTGTGTTAATAGTGTTGTAATGGAAGGATTAAAATTGGATTGGACGAAATTGGAATTAAGAAAATGCATGAAATCGATGTTATAGGAAATTGTGGGTTGAAATGGATTCAGAAAAGTTGTTGGGTTGTTAGGATTGTTATAGGCTGAATTGTGAGAATTTTATATGTAAATCTCTGTTGTTGGTAATTCTGTGTTAACAGGAGAATAATTGGAAATTCGGGTTAGGTGAATATATAGGGGAAATGCTGCCCGATTTCCGTTAAGTCTTTAACTAAAAGAAAACCAGACGAGAATGTTTAAGCTAAAGGATAAGTTCTATAAGAAATGGGCTACAGATTTATGAACTAGAAAGTATAGTTACTGACGATAACGTTACTCTTATATTAAATAGGCTAAAAGAGCGACAAAGCGAACGGATTTGCGAGTAGTCATTAACAGGTATGTAAAGCCTATCCCTTCTTTCTTTGGCATGTCCTAGACGTAAGTGATGAATGACATGAGCTTTGGGGTAATTCCATTCATAAGTTCCGAATATGATTCATGATTCTTATTCACTTCTTGATGTTAGAGCTTTTAAAGTAGTTAAGCTACTGCCCTCGAGTTTTCTATAAGTTGGATAGTATAATCGTATGTATAAGTTTCTATTCCTAAAGGCTCTATAATGACTAATGTCCTTAACTTTCATAAGCTGTCTCGTATTGATTTGATACCTGTCTATGATCCCTGAGACTTTATTTGATATAGTTCATAATGATATTCAAAGAGCACTGAATATGACTATCATCCTGATACTCGAGCGTTGATTAGTCTACTTATCTATTGAGTCTCAAAAGATGATTTATATGCATATGGTTACTCACTACTCTGCTCGTGCATACTGTTGTTACATCTTTCACCGAGTCCCGGGCCGGGTATGTTATCGTGCACAGTTTCACTGCATTGTTCACCGAGTCCCTCACTAGAGGGCCGGGTACGGTATATATATACATGATGATGATGTGATGATATGATGATATGTTATAGCGGCTAGGAGGGCATGTGATGACTTTATTCACCGAGTCCCTCACTAGAGGGCCGGGTACGGTATATATATACATGATGATGATATGATTATGTCACCGAGGCCCATAATGGGCCGGGTATGATATTGATATGCATGATTTTCATTTCATAAGGCAAGTGTATTGATGTTTCAAAAGTCATACTTGTTTCTGGTAATCTCTATTTCAGTTATGATTCTCTTTATTGTATTTCATGCTTTATATACTCAGTACATATTCCGTCTGACCCCCTTTCTTTGGAGGGCTGCGTTTCATGCCCGCAGGTACAGATAGTCGGTTTGGTGAGCCCTCAGAATAAGACTTCTACTCAGTTGTTTTGGAGAGCTCCGTTGCTCCGGAGTTTAGGCTTTTGGTTCAGATCTTATGATGTATATGTATATGTTTATCCAGGGGTACGGCGGGGCCCTGTCCCGTCATATTTCACTGTTAGTACTCTTAGAGGTCTGTAGACATATGTGTGGGTTGTGTATAAGTTCTGTTCAGCTGTGTCTATACGATGTGCTATGATATGATGTCTGTCTGTAGTGGCAGCCTTGTCGACTTGCGTATCATTTTATGATTTGATCAGTTGTGACTCCTCAGGGGACAGTTTATCTGGACATATTTATATGACGACGTTATGAACCTTGGAGTTCCTTTACAAGTTTCCATAATGTTCTTAGATTCTGTATGACTATATCTAACAGGTGCGTATACGGGTGTCCAGGTCGGGCACTAGTCACGGCCCACGGGGTTGGGTCATGACAATGGACTAGTGCTATGTCACATGATCATGACAATGAGTATATGAAGTGTATTAAAAATAATCACTATTTAAGTGGATTGATCAAGAAATTAATTATGTGAGTAATTGGTTAAATGTTGGAATAACGTGGAAGAATAAGGAATTAATTTTGGTATTAATTATGACTAAAGTGTATAAGTACTCGTGGTGGGCTGCCACTTGGCCTTAGTTGAACAAAGAGGTGGCACTATATGGTGTAATGGAATTTAATGAGTCATATGCACCTATTAGTGCATAATGACACGTGAAAGAGAGGATATAGCAAAAAGAAGATTTTGGCACTTATTCTTACCATTACATTTCATATTAATTCTTAGTAAGAATTGGTACCCAACAATCACAATAACGTGATTTACATTTCATACATGACAACGTGAGTTCCAATATTGTGAAAGCACGGTATAAATTTCCTCAATAATAATACACGGATTTTGGCGCACCGCTTCGATCTCGTTATTCCAGTTTGTCGTGTTGTTGAATCCGAGTTTTTTTCAAAGTAAAGTAAGGTGAAAGAAGAGTACTTCTTTGCATATAAGGTAAGAAATCCTCTCTCCTAGATGTATTTGATTTATCCAAGTCGTATCTACATTGCTAGATGAAAGAAATACGAAAATTATATTGGAAATCGGATAAATTGGTGTTGTAGTTCGGTGGACTGTTTTGGGAGGTTGCTCTTATGAAAATATATGACTGGAAATTAATTGAATAACTTGAAGGTATTGTTGTTGTTAATATTGTTGAGAAATTTTGGAATGAAGACGGGGCTTAAAACTATTGTTTAATTGACAAGCCGAGCTTGCCGCTTGGCACATTATTGTTTGAATTATTGAAATTATTTTTTATATTGTTGAGGGGCTGAATCGATGGGATTAATTGATGATGTTGTTAATATGGTTGTTGGCATTGTTGTTGATGATTTGGCCGAGTTGAATTCTCGGGGTTTGTTGAATTTATAAAGGACATGTTGTCCGAATTTCTATAAGTGAAGTGCTAGCTTAGGGTTGAATTCCTAAGTACCTCTAGCTAATGTTTGGTATCTACTGATGTTGTTGTAGATCTTGGGAAGCCCGAGACTTAGGTTTGGATTAGCTTAAGAAGCGGACAAAGGTATGTTAAGGCTCGTCCCTTTCTTTCAAAGGCATGATTCCTATGGTATGATTTCATAAATGTTTCTGTAACCTTCTTGTTTTCAAAAGCTAAAAGTTCATGGTTCTTAAAGCTTCTCATGATGTCGAGGATAAGGAATGATTTTATGATGGTGACAACGATAATGATGATTTTGTGTTTTAACAACACAAGTTTATGATTTCAAAGCGAATATGAGAATGTGGAGCTACTTCTAGATTTTGTCAATTTTATTCATTGATGGCGACTCTACTTCTTAAAGGCACCAAGGTGTATGTAAAGCTGTCCCTTCCTTCTTTTTGGCATGAGTTACATAAAACAAATGAATGATGAGCATACATGACTCCAATGAGCTCTAGTTCTCTGTCGTACTTGACATGACGGTTGTCTTTAATTGTCAAGTGTTGGTTCATTCTAATTATTCTATCGAGTCTCAGAGGATGATTCAGTTTGTACATGATTGCTCCTAATATTCTATTCGTGCATACTGGTAATGCATCAATTCACCGAGTCCCGGGCTGGGTACGTATTCGTGCACAGTTTCATTGCATTGTTCACCGAGTCCCTCACTAGAGGGCCGAGTATGATATATATATGATCATTTCACCGAGTCCCTCACTAGAGGGCCGGGTACGGTATATATATGATTATTTCATCGAGCCCCTTACTAAGGGGTCGGGTACGGTATATATTTACATTTCACCGAGTCCCTTACTAAAGGGCCGGGTACGGTATATATTTGCATTTCTAGTCATAGCCTTCGGGGTTACTTACATTATTGTTCTCTGCCTTCAAGGATATTCACCGTGCAGGTTATTTCTCGTACTTTCATTATGATTTATGATTCATTCCTTATGATTACTGCTGCCTTACATACTCGGTACATTGTTCGTACTGACGTCCCTTTCCCTGGGGGCGCTGTGTTCATGCCACACAATCCCAGATTATTTTGCAGGTAAAAGTATTCAGCTAGGATGGTTGGCTATCAGCTGGGATTGGCAAACTCCATTTTCTTCCTAGAGCAGTGCTGAGTCATTATGGTTATCATATGTGTGTATGGGTATGTCGGGGCCCTGTCCCGACTCATATGATTCATATGTGTACTCTTAGAGACTTTGTAGACAGTGTCCTGTGGTTAGTATGTTGAGATGTCATGCATTGAGTAAAGCGATCATATAGGCCGATATATCAGTTTGACTTATTCGATTTCTGACTAATTGAGTATCGTTCGCAAATTTCTATGGTTTAACTGAAAGTACTTTATTATATTTCCAAAAAAAAATTATATGTCCAGTTTCATTATGTGAATGCCAGAGAGTTCGTCAGCTCTAAGTAAGAGTTGGGTGCCCATCATGCCCTGATAGGATTGGGGTGTGACAAAGTGGTTTCAGAGTAGTTCGTCCTAGGGGTTGTCTGTAAAGTCGTGTCTAGTAGAGTTTTGTTTATAGTGTGTTGCGCGCCACATTTATAAACAGGAGGCTACAGGGCATTTAGGATGGTTACCCTTCCTTCATATCTAAGATCGTGCGATAGAGCCAAGCTATAGGAAATTAGATTCCTCATACTAACCTTTGATTTCAGCAGAAGAACGGTATCGAACGAAGAAAGTGATTGATGATATTGAAAGTTATATAGGTAAGTCACTTCGTTGAGGCTACGCTATCAGAATATGTATTTACATGATAATGGATTGGTTGTCATAGATTTAGTCAGTGTTCGTACAACAGAGGAATTGATTAAATGCATCTCTTGATGATAAGTTTAGTTATAAGTTTGTGAACTAAACAAATTGAATGAATCAGTACAAAGGTAAGCGACGGTACGAAAGATGTATATCGGGTAAGGTAAGAATATTGAGGTATGATTGAAATGTAAGGGAAAGTACATAGGAAGGTATAACAGGGTAGATTGTTAAGGATCAGGTACATCTCGAGGTGTGATATATGAGGTAAGGTTCGGCATCATTGTACTTTTACTTGAAATTGGGAGCCTAGTGTGGCTGAGATATGTGATAACAACGCGGTTAGGGAGATCCCAAATTTATAATTAAAATATAAGAAGTGCGGAAGCAAATATAGAAAAGAATCTAAAAACTAGAAAATAAAAGATATGGGAAATTCGAAGGAACAATCCACGAATTTCCAAGAACGTTAGTTCTAAAGTCTTGACAAGATCCAAGTAACAACGTATAGATTTATAGGAAGAAATCTAACGCTTTTACTTGAGATAACAAATCAAAAACAGTAGATTAGGATCCTGACCGCTTTAGAACTAACCGCCTTCGAAAGAATACCAAAAAGAAATCAAAGATATCAAGGAAGAAATTATCTTACTACCTTGAACTAGGAACTAGTTAGGTTGAAAGATAAATCCTAAAGTAATGCCACAAAGGTTCAAAAGAACTCTCAATATAATATATTCTTCAAAATCTGATTTACAATGGATGACAATCACCCCTATATATAGTTGTAAAGGAAGGAACTAGTCCAAATAGAAATAAATGGGAATTATCTTCCCTAGAAACATAGAAGACTTCCCACACTAGGACCAATGTAGTCAACATAGATTAAAACAACCTAGAAGACTACCCACACTTGGACCAATGCAAGTCAACATAGATTAAAACAACAATTAATTTATTCTAGAAACTAATTTGGGCCAATTTGGGCTGCTGGAAACTTCTTCTTTTGGGGCTGATTTGGGCCTCATTTCATCTCACTTTGGACTTTAATTTGGGCCTCCAAATAAGTGTAAGACTTGAGGAAAAAATCTGAATTGGGCTGGAGCTCTTCTTCCATCACAAGACACTTTTGAATTGTTGATTGCAGCCCATTAATCTTGTCTTGCAATTTCCTCGTTTGAGATCTTGTCATGGGTCTTCTTGGAACTTCCATATCTTCATCCACGTCCTTCAATAATTCTGAGCTACCATGGATGCTATCATTCTCCCCCTCTTAAAGAAGATTCGTCTCGAATCTTGGTGGTGACCTTATTTTCTATTTAATGCATTTGAGCCTTCATGGTTGCTATCATTCTTCCTCTCTTAAAGATTATTCTCGTCCTTGAATCTTGATATTTTCCTGCAACCAACATGATAATCACAATAAGTAGAAAAACACAACAACCACTTGGTATGAGTAACACAAGGTAGTGACCATGCAACCATTTAATCCACTTATTATTTTTATGCACAAACACTCTTTTTAAAAGTCCAAGTATAACATCAGCTAACAGGAAAATGTAATCACCAACACAAGCACTAAAAACACAATTCATAAGCTCTTTAAATTACAGAGGGTCATTAGCTAGACTAAAAGCGTATGAATACAAGGAAAACATACCATATTTGCTCTTGCTAAATAATTTAACCTCACCATTAGATATACCATAATCAAGATATGGACCAAAAGTAATTTCCTCAAGAAGTGGCTTGGAATAAACCTGCAAAAAAGGATCTACGAAACAAGATAAAGATATTGTGAAATTAGCAATGTGTGAGCACTTATCCTTTTCCACACTTGAGTGACTATATCCTGCATTTAGCTCAACTTCCTTAATATCTAAGACACCAAAAGCTTCATGTGTCTCATTATCTTCATTGGGAATTTCACCATCCTTTCTTCCTTCATTGGTATCCCAAAGTGGACAAAAATAAACTGCAAACTCATCTTTATTATCATCCCACAATGGGTTATCACACAATTTAAAACCTTGACTAATGAGATTAGTCATATCCCCTTCCATTGCTACAACTAAAAGATTACTAGCATAGTGCACATTTGACATGAATGAGTTCTCATCAACAACTGCATCACTAGAGTCAAATAAAGAATGACCTAAACAAGGAGAATAACTCTCATCCATAGGTGATGAAACAACAGATTCAAAAATTGAATTATCACAACTCTTACCTACAATTCCTTCACATTCAATGGCTTTTAAAGCACATAAAGTATTAGGTTTAGCCATTTTACCACAAGTTGCTTCCTTAAAAGATCCTCTACCTTGGTCTACATGTGATGTAGCACTTGAAAATTTTGCGGAATCTTCTTGGCAACATAAGGTCTTTATCTCTTTTCTTTGCTGTTCTAAAGACCGCATGGGCGCTTGTTCCGAAACCTGCAATGTAGATTCAAAAACACTAGAAAGACAAAGAGTAAGGAGGTTTGAAGATAAACAAGAACCATTCTCACTTAAGCTCTCTTTTGATTCTCTCAATTCTTGTAACAAAACACTTTTTGTTCTAACATCTCTGCCTTCACTCTCATTCTTCTCACTCTTGCTTTTGTTTTTATCTCCATTCTTTTCTTGTGACAACTCACTCGCTTTTCTCAACTGAAACTTTCCTTTTTCCTCTCTTGAGTTACCATTTTGCACTCCCTTACTCCACCCAATTCTGTATCTCTCTTCCTTATAATTTTCTTTTTCACTCAGTTCTTTTATTCTCTCATCTTCTCTTTTTTCTGGAGGTTTAGGAACTTCTGTTAGTGTAAGAGAAGTTACACATGATGAAGAGTCACTCTTTTGTTCACAACTTGACTCCTCCTCTTGGAAGATTACATACTTAACCATCTTATTGGAACGAATAGGACTTTTGGAGTTAGCTTCATCTTGGGACAGTGTTATAGAATGAATGCGCCTCAATTCCTCCTTTAAATCACTCCACGTCAAAAGTAGCCGATTAAATTTCACCCAATGAGGATTACGATAATCATCGACTATCTTCCGTAATTTCAAGGACAATGCCCTTGTGGCAAACTCCAATTTTTCCATCTCCCAAAAATTGTTACAAGCAAATATATGCTCCATATAGTATTCCCATTGTAGGTAAGTTTCTTTACTAGCACACATGCACAATCTTGGTAGTACCACATGATTACTGCCGCACTTGGCCAATCCTTCATAATCATAGATTCTTGCAATTGTGAAAGACATAGTTATTTTAAAGAAAATGTATCACTCAGTTTTTTTTTTTTTTGGCTTTTTTCCTCAATTATTCTCACCCACTCTTGCCTTTTTCCCCTCAAATAACCTTTGGGAAAACACTTTGTGGATTTATAATTAAACCCCACTAGAATCAAGCCCTTAGTAGTAAAATAAAGAATTTTAGGGCACTAAAAAAAATGAAGAATTGGTCCTAGAAAGAATTAGAATTTAGTTGAAACAAGACTCGAACAAAAAGGACTTTATTTTTTTTAACAAGCTAAAAGGAGTAAGAAAAAAATTGATTGCTTCTTAGCTTTAAAGATCTAGGATCCCCTCTTCTTGTTTTCTATCTTAATCTTTAGAAAACAAATAAATGGAAGATATTTCTTGAAGAGCAAACACTAAACTTTTTTTTTCTTTTTTTTTTCGTCACTGTTCACTGCTACAGTACTTTTTAATTTATTTATTTTTGCTCTTTTTTTTTTCAAGAAATCCCTAAGATTATCAAGAACGGAATCTTGATAGAACCGCTTTGATACCACTTGATAACAACGCGGTTAGGGAGATCCCAAATTTATAATTAAAATATAAGAAGTGCGGAAGCAAATATAGAAAAGAATCTAAAAACTAGAAAATAAAAGATATGGGAAATTCGAAGGAACAATCCACGAATTTCCAAGAACGTTAGTTCTAAAGTCTTGACAAGATCCAAGTAACAACGTATAGATTTATAGGAAGAAATCTAACGCTTTTACTTGAGATAACAAATCAAAAACAGTAGATTAGGATCCTGACCGCTTTAGAACTAACCGCCTTCGAAAGAATACCAAAAAGAAATCAAAGATATCAAGGAAGAAATTATCTTACTACCTTGAACTAGGAACTAGTTAGGTTGAAAGATAAATCCTAAAGTAATGCCACAAAGGTTCAAAAGAACTCTCAATATAATATATTCTTCAAAATCTGATTTACAATGGATGACAATCACCCCTATATATAGTTGTAAAGGAAGGAACTAGTCCAAATAGAAATAAATGGGAATTATCTTCCCTAGAAACATAGAAGACTTCCCACACTAGGACCAATGTAGTCAACATAGATTAAAACAACCTAGAAGACTACCCACACTTGGACCAATGCAAGTCAACATAGATTAAAACAACAATTAATTTATTCTAGAAACTAATTTGGGCCAATTTGGGCTGCTGGAAACTTCTTCTTTTGGGGCTGATTTGGGCCTCATTTCATCTCACTTTGGACTTTAATTTGGGCCTCCAAATAAGTGTAAGACTTGAGGAAAAAATCTGAATTGGGCTGGAGCTCTTCTTCCATCACAAGACACTTTTGAATTGTTGATGGCAGCCCATTAAGCTTGTCTTGCAATTTCCTCGTTTGAGATCTTGTCATGGGTCTTCTTGGAACTTCCATATCTTCATCCACGTCCTTCAATAATTCTGAGCTACCATGGATGCTATCAATATGTCGCATATATATTAGCCCTGTGAGGCATTGTTGTTATTTGCTGCGTGCAAGTTATGGATAGTAAGAAATATAGAGGAAACTCTGTCGATTTTTTTTGTTATACCCCGTATATTTATACATCGAATTATTCGCAAGCAAATCGACTCAAGTTAAAGACAGGATTATTTTCGGACATGAAATAGGAACCTTTAATTTTCAAGTTTATTACATAAATTGTCTATAAATTTTATTTAGTATAGAAATATTATTGAAGATTAGGAACTAATTAATTGTGATTAGATTATTAAGTAAGAATTAGTGATTAATTAAAATAATTAAGTTAAATATAATTAGTGGGCCCCACCCGAAATAAATAAAAAAATAAAGAATGACAAATCAAAAAAGAAAATGGTGAGTCACAAGGGAGGGGTATGTGTCCCTTAGGGGACAACCATATATAAGGTATGGTTTGTGAAAAAGTTGACAATTAAGTTCATTTCCAAAAAATTTACTTAAGAAAAAAAAAAGGGGAGCATTTCCATGGCTGGTCTCGGCCAGGCATGGTTGAAGGAAAAAGTTTATTTTGTTGCTTAATTAATCAAGTTCCAAGTGCAATACAAATTCAAGGAGGTGATAGGAACATTGGAGTTTAAGTTGGAGAAGAAGAAATTGTAAATTTGGAGCAATTGAGCGTAGAAATTCCTCCGAGAAAAATTTGGTAAGATTTTCTTATTTTATGGTGTAATTATGTTAATGGTGTTGTAATGGAAGGATTAAAATCGGATTGGGCGAAATTGGAATTAAGAAAATACATGAAATCGTTGTTATACGAAATTGTGGGTTGAAAAGGATTAAAAAGGGTTATTGGATTGTTAGGATTGTTATGGGCTGAATTGTGAGAATTGTGTATGTATATCTCTATTGTTGGTATTTCTGTGATAACAGGAAAATAATTGGAAATTTGGGTTAGGCGAATATATAGGGGAAATGCTGCCCGATTTCCGTTAAGTCCTTAACTAATGAAAAACCCTAATCGAGAAAGTATGAGTTAAAGAATAAGTTCTATAAGCGATGAGCTGCGGAATTACGAACTAGAAAGTATAGTACTAACGATAGCGTTACTTGTATGTTAAATAGGCTAAAGGGGCGACGAAGCGAACGAGATTACGAATAACCTTCAGCAGGTATGTAAAGTTGTTCCTTCTTTCTTTTGGCATGTCTTAGATTTAAGTGACGAATGATATGAGCTTTGGGGTAATTCCATTCATAAGTTTCGAGTGTGATTCATGATTCCTATTCACTTCTTGATGTTAGAACTCTTAAATGATTGAGCTTCCCTTTCAAGTTTTCTATCGTTGGATAGTAGTCGATATATAAGTTCCTATTCTTAGGAACTCTATGATAACTAATGTCCAGACTTCTATAAGATGTTTCATACTATATTGACATATGACTATGATTCCTAAGGCTCTTTGATATACTTTATGATGACATCGAAGGGATGTTTGATATGTTTCCGAGTGGCATTCGAAAGGTATTTGCTATGACTATTGTCTTGACTTTCAAATGATAGTTCGTGCTGATTATTCCATTGAGTCTTTGATATACCTGGATATGTACATATGATTCCAGAAGTTCTATTCTGATATAATCCACAGTGACATCCGAAAGGTATTTGGTATGACTATTGTCCTGATTTTCAAATGACAGTTCGTTTTGATTATTCTATCGAGTCTCAGATGTGTTTTAACTTGCATATGGTTTCTCACTACTCTGCTCGTGCATGCCTAGAGGGCCGGAATATGATATATATATATATATATATATATATATATATATATATATATACACTGGAGTTATGCTGTGTTATGGCGTTATGCTGTGTTTATGGAGTTATGTTGTGTTATGGCGTTATGCTGTGTTTATGGAGTTATGCTGTGTTATGGCGTTATGATGTGTTTATGGAGTTATGCTGTGTTATGGCGTTATGCTGTGTTTATGGAGTTATGATGTGTTATGGCGTTATGCTGTGTTTGTGGAGTTATGCTGTGTTATGGCGTTATGTTGTGTTTATGGAGTTATGCTGTGTTATGGCGTTATGATGTGTTTATGGAGTTATGCTGTGTTATGGCGCCAAAGACGAGGTGGCGACCATGTTCACCGAGTCCCATAATGGGCCGGGTATGATATATGATATTGACATGCATGATTTATGTTTCAAAAAGGCAAGTGTTTTGGTATTCTGGACATTGTACTTGTTTTCTGTACTCCCTATTTCAGTTATGATCCTTTTAACTGTATTTCATGCTTTATATACTCAGTACATATTCCGTACTGACCCCCTTTCTTAGGGGGGGGGGGCTGCGTTTCATGCCGCAGGTACAGATAGTCGGTTTGGTGACCCTTTAGCATAGGACTTCTACTCAGCTGTTTTGGAGAGCTCCGTTGTTCCGGAGTTTAGACTTTTGGTACAGATCTTCTGATATATATATGTATGTTTATCCAGTGGTACGACGGGGCCCTGTCCCGTTATATTTCACTGTTAGTACTCTTAGAGGTCTGTAGACATATGTGTGGGTTGTGTATAAGTTCTGTTCAGCTGTGCCTATCCGATGTGCTATGATATGATGTCCGTCTGTAGTGGCAGCCTTGTCGGCTTGCATATGACATGATGTTGATGTGTAGTGGCAGCCTTGTTGGCTTGTGTATCATTTTATGATTTGATCAGTTGTGACTCCTCATGAGACAGTTTATCTGAATATACATATATGACGACGTTATGAACCGTTGGAGTTCTTTTGCAAGTTTCCATATTATTCATAGATTCAGTTTGATTATATGTAACAGGCCGTATACGAGTGTCCAGTTCGGGCACTAGTCATGGCCGACGGGGTTGGATCGTGACAAAAGTGGTATCAGAGCAGTTCATCCTCGGAGTGTCTACAGACCGTGTCTATTGAGTCTTGTTTATCGGTGTGTTGTGCACCACATCTATAAACAGGAAGCTACAGGACATTTAGGATGTTACCTTTCTTTCATATCTAAGATCGTGCGATAGAGCCCAGCCATAGGAAATGAAATTCCTTATACTAACCTTTGATTTCAGCTGAAGAACGACATCGACAGAAGGAAGCGACTGACGATATTGGAAGTTACAAAGTACACAGGTAAGTAACAGTGCGAAAGAGGCATGTCGGATAAGGTAAGAATAGTGAGGTATGATTAACATGTAAAGTTGAAGAATGAAAGAGAAGGTAGATGGAAAGGTATAACAGGACATATCGTTAAAGGATCAGGTACGTCTCGAGGTGCGATATGTGAGGTAAGTTCCGACACCTTTATGCTTTTTACTGGAAATTGGGAGCCCTGTGTGGCTATTATACGATATGATATATACGTATATATGTTGGCCCTGTGAGGCATTGTTGGTATTTCCTGCGTGCAGGTTTTGGGATAGTAAGAAGTACAGAGGAAACTCTGCCCAAATTTTCCAGAAATAGAAAAAGAAGAGAATGAGATATAAGTTCATAATATGTCATGAAAGTCGATACCGACAGGAGAAAATTTATTAGGTTGGACTAAAGCTTTAAGAGATACCCTCCATGTCATCTGTAAGGGGCGTCATTCTTACATGGGAAATTTTATTTCGAAAAAGCATATATGAGCAGCAAAGTTTGGAATTCATTTGGACGGACCAGAATACTTTCCAACCACATTTTTGCCTTAGAAAAAGCTTATGTTGAAGGGCAAAAACGTCCGGCAATTAAGTTTCACTTTATTGGAAGAGTACAAAGCATACAACAAGTAGTTTGTGAACCAAATAGTTCGTTCATGGCCCAAAAACAAATCTGAGGGTAAACTGTGTGAATTAAGCAATAGAAGTCTCGTGGTGCTTGTCGGATTCTAGTTCTTCTTGTGTAGTTTCGGAGGATGCTTCATGGTGACGTAACCTTGGAGTGGGAGTGTTCTTGTGTTCTCAAGGTAGCATTTCATCATGTCCTTGAGTTTATTAGTTTTTAATCAGCTAATTGGAGATGGAATTTGTGGAAGGAAAACTCAAACCTGAGGGTTGTCTTAGATCATGTGTTTCATGTGTTGTTGATGAAATGCTAGGATAATTTGGAAGGGCTTGTGACACAAAGGGATGATTTAGAAAAAGGTGGCAACTCTTAACAAAATATTTTATTGGGGTATCGAGTGAACCGATAAGTAGGGATAAATTACGACGAGCTTACAGTTAAAAGGAGTAATAATATGATTGAGATAAAAGTACGGAGGAGGAAGAATTATAACAAATTATGAAGGTATTAATAAAACAGCTTGTGAGATATTAAGGATAAGATTGATCAGAAAGGGTGAAGGGTTAAGTACGCCTAGTTCACAGAGTGTAATTAAAACATAGTAAGAATCGTGAATAAGATTAAGAAGTGTTACGTTATAGGATGGATTACGAACAGGATGTAATGAGAATACCACAAGGATTGTTATAGAAATGAGTAAAGCCTAGCAAGGGAGTAACTAAAGGATATGATGCGATTAGTGTGAAACGGAAAAAGCAAACATAGAACGAATAGGAAAGACTTACAAAGTTCTATAGGAGAAGTTCAAAGTAGAGATCAAAAGGTAACGAAAGTGAAGGCAGGCACATGAAGAGAAGGAGTAAACAGAAAGAAGGAGATAAGAAGAAAGCGAGTGGGATTACAGTGTAGCGATGCGTTATAACATGTATAGCTTGGAAAACGAGTAATACAAATGCCAGAATTGTGAAAGACCAACCTAAAGGAAGGTGAGCAACGAGACAGAATGAGTGCCAGAAATGACTGGTATGATAAGAACAAATAGAGATGAACAAAATATGTTTCGAAAATGAGAAAGGGGTTATGTAGAAGTAGTGTTTTCCGAAGGATACAGGAGTAGCATGAGATTCCTCGTGCACAGAACAAAAGATGGACATAGACTGGAGAAATGAAAGGAATACTAAATGAAGCACTCAAGATAGACGTAAATAATTGAGTAGGAGTATGAAATAAAACAGGAATACATATAGCTATGGACTTAAAGATGTAGTACGACGAAAAGATGATAAGACAAGACCACTATTAAGACGAATTTGATATGATTTTGAGTAAGTTAGAAGTTATCATTGGATATACAACAAGGGAGAAAGAGTATGAGGCATGAAGGAGTACTGCATGTATGTGACTTCACCTCGGAAATGGTGAAATCCTTAAAGGACAAGGATTGCGGATTTGCGAACCAACTGATGTATGGTAAGTTTATTAGAGGAAACAGGTGATATCCGTTGGGATAAAGATAGTGTTATAAGAAAACTTGGAACACTTATCATCAGAATATAAATGCTACCAAATGGAGAATTTGAAATGATTATAAGCACTAGCTAATTACTGATTGGAAGGAATGGAATGTGGCTTTGGATGAATTGCTACATTAATTATATTACTCGAGTACCAACCATCAGACGAGATTTTGCACTATACATCGAGAGTTCTCATCACCTTGTGATTATGTTAAGGTTTCGTACATGGGTAATCTAAGTTATAGATGATAAAGAAAAGACATGGATATGGCGCAGTATACCAAATGTATTGGGAAAAAAATCATAGGAATTTAAAAATTGGAAATGAAGGCATAGAGCGGAATATAAATAGATAATGATGTGAGTACACCCAAAAGGGGGGAAGCGGATGAGAGAAATGCAAGTGTAAGATGCGATCAACTGACACTGCAACACATTTAATGCGGATATTTTAACTTCAAGTGAGATTCCTTGCTGAGACAAGTTAGTAAGATTTGAAAGCCAGCAATAAACGGATAGAAGTCAAGCTGGTATTTGAGACAGCACTGAGAATTATTGGTAAAGATCTTGGATAATATGACATCAGAAGGTGGATGCTTACAAAAAGGAAGAATACGACAAGAGAATGGTAACAAGTAACTTAAAGGATATTATAAGGAATAGCAAGGCTATACTGGATTAGAGGTTAAGATGTTGGCAACAGAGTTATTGGCTAATGACATTGTAACACATAAGTAGCAAAAGAGAAAGGAAAGGGGTATGACAAGAAAGGCTACAAACGAGTTTTAGTACGGATATATAAAGCAGAATGAACCCGGAAAAGGGAATACTCTGACTAAGATTAGATACACCTTATGCAAATTGTACAAGAATAGTTATGCAACCTACGAATATTTGTGTGCTAAGAATGAGACCAAGTAAGTACTTGATGAGAAGGGTAAGAATTCAGTAACAACAATGCGGTTGCGATATTTTGGGTACATCAAAGAAAGGTGTAAGATGGTTTGAACCCAAGTACCGAGATGAAACTAGTACTGAGGGAAAAAGCCATAGTTAAGGACTAGTTATATCAATTGAATGATATAAGAGAAGAATATAGGGTCTGCATAAAGACTAGCGTGGCAACGCTAAGGTATTTCTGGGCGGATGTGAGCACCTACACATACCCGTGTAAAGATTGCAATAAGATGCGTGATAGGAGGACTAAGAGCAAATTTGAGTAAAGGGGCAATAGAAGAATTCGAGTCAAATTAGAGAATAGACACGAGATAATATGCCTAAAGTATTGCCAGTTAGGGTAAAGGAAATTACTAAATAATTTAACCAAGACAATCGAAAGAAGCGGGTTACTAGTTACTGGATGACAGTAAAGTTGTAATACGAGAGAACCCTAGCGCTACTTGATAGCCAACCTTAAGATCGAGATCAAGAAGTAAAAGCAAGTGATAGTTAAAGACCTTTAAAAAAAAGTCAGAAAGTGACACAGGATGCTGTGGATTCCAGAATACGGACTGTAATAGCGGAGTAAAGCAAGGATATTGGAGTACAAAAATGTTACCCTCTGGGAAATTTCGTTTTACTCGTAGAACCTACGAAGGGTTCACAGCTTACTAGAGACATGCGATACTCCAGGGATATTAAAGCCTAATGAACCGACGAGGGACGTCTGCGCGTTATTAAAATCATATTTAAAGATTGAGAGGTAAGCTAAAGGAAATGATACCTTAAGGGAATAACTATAGGGGTCAAGTTAAGACTAAGCGCACAAGGAAGAGGGTAAGATTTCAACGGAAGAGCTCGCAATACAACTAACAACAAACTGCGAAGTAAGAAGAGGGTAAAGGCAATGACGTGGAATTATTACCTCGGGAAGCAACAGAAAGAGGAGATATTACAGGAATGACTATGTAGAGGCCTGAAATGCGTTATAATAAATTATAGCGAATCGACCAACAGAAAAGGTATGTGAAGGGCATAATTAAATAAGAGAACACTTGAGAAAGTACTGGGAGTTCAGGACCAGTTTAACATTCGAGGATGAATGTTCTAAAGGGGGGAAGGATGTTATACCCCGTATAGTTATACGTCGAATTATTCGCAAGCAAATCGACTCAAGTTAAAGACAGGATTATTTTCGGACATGAAATAGGAACCTTTAATTTTCAAGTTTAATTATTACATAAATTGTCTATAAATTTTATTTAGTGTAGAAATACTATTGGAGATTAGGAACTAATTAATTGTGATTAGATTATTAAGTAAGAATTAGTGATTAATTAAATTAATTAAGTTAAATATAATTAGTGGGCCCCACCCGAAATAAAAAAAAAAAAAAAGAATGACAAATCAAAAAAGAAAATGGTGAGTCACAAGGGAGGGGTATGTGTCCCTTAGGGGACAACCATATATAAGGTATGGTTTGTGAAAAAGTTGACAATTAAGTTCATTTCCAAAAAAATTACTTAAGAAAAAAAAAGGGGAGCATTTCCATGGCTGGTCTCGGCCAGGCATGGTTGAAGGAAAAAGTTTATTTTGTTGCTTAATTAATCAAGTTCCAAGTGCAATACAAATTCAAGGAGGTGATAGGAACATTGGAGTTTAAGTTGGAGAAGAAGAAATTGTAAATTTGGAGCAATTGAGCGTAGAAATTCCTCCGAGAAAAATTTGGTAAGATTTTCTTATTTTATGGTGTAATTATGTTAATGGTGTTGTAATGGAAGGATTAAAATTGGATTGGGCGAAATTGGAATTAAGAAAATACATGAAATCGTTGTTATACGAAATTGTGGGTTGAAAAGGATTAAAAAAGGTTATTGGATTGTTAGGATTGTTATGGGCTGAATTGTGAGAATTGTGTATGTATATCTCTATTGTTGGTATTTCTGTGATAACAGGAGAATAATTGGAAATTCGGGTTAGGCGAATATATAGGGGAAATGCTACCCGATTTCCGTTAAGTCCTTAACTAATGAAAAACCCTAATCGAGAAAGTATGAGTTAAAGAATAAGTTCTATAAGCAATGAGCTGCGGAATTACGAACTAGAAAGTATAGTACTAACGATAGCGTTACTTGTATATTAAATAGGCTAAAGGGGCGATGAAGCGAACGAGATTACGAATAACCTTCAACAGGTATGTAAAGCTTTCCCTTCTTTCTTTTGGCATGTCTTAGATTTATGTGACGAACGATATGAGCTTTGGGGTAATTCCATTCATAAGTTTCGAGTGTGATTCATGATTCCTATTCACTTCTTGATGTTAGAACTCTTAAATGATTGAGCTTCCTTTTCAAGTTTTCTATCGTTGGATAGTAGTCGATATATAAGTTCCTATTCTTAGGAACTCTATGATAACTAATGTCCTGACTTCTATAAGATGTTTCATACTATATTGACATATGACTATGATTCCTAAGGCTCTTTGATATACTTTATGATGACATCCGAGGGGTGTTTGATA
Organism: Lycium barbarum; assembly: GCF_019175385.1. Taxonomy (NCBI): domain Eukaryota; kingdom Viridiplantae; phylum Streptophyta; class Magnoliopsida; order Solanales; family Solanaceae; genus Lycium; species Lycium barbarum. The sequence goes on along the minus strand of NC_083337.1, from coordinate 81,742,710 downwards.
TGTTTCCGAGTGGCATTCGAAAGGTATTTGCTATGACTATTGTCTTGACTTTCAAATGATAGTTCGTGCTTATTATTCCATTGAGTGTTTGATATACCCGGATACATATGATTCCAGAAGTTCTATTCTGATATAATCCACAGGGACATCCGAAAGGTATTTGGTATGACTATTGTCCTGATTTTCAAATGACAGTTCGTTTTGATTATTCTATCGAGTCTCAGATGTGTTTTAACTTGCATATGTTTTCTCACTACTGTCACGACCCAACCCGTGGGCCGTGACTAGTGCCCGAGCTAGACACCCATACACACTTACTTATCGAATCGACATATCATTGACTTATCCATATCCAACAGATACTAAGAACATATGTCATCTGAAGCGGTCGCATATAACATACTTATCATACAGAAGCGACCAAGGCTGTCGTAGAACATATCATCCAAAACATATATATACGTATACATACATACAAGCCGTTAAGGCTGTCATAGCAAACGGAATCGCTTAAACGCAAGACACACACACATATCCGAACCACATCGACCCATGACCCACATACATGTCTACAGGCCTCTAACAAACACAACAGAATCATATGACGGGACAGGGCCCCGCCGTACCCCTGAATATACATTTACATATGTATAAACGGAAGAGTCTGTACCAAAATATGGGCTCCAGAACAAGGGAGCACTCCAAGGCAGCAGAACAGATAGCCTAAGCTGTCGGGTCACTCACACGAACGTCTGTACCTGCGGGCATGAAACGCAGCCCCCGAAGAAGAGGGGGTCAGTACGAAAAATGTACCGAGTATGTAAGGCATGAAGTACAGTACAGGGGATCATAGTCAAAATAGAAACTCACCAGAACCAGTATTTCTGTTAAATGCATCAATATGTTTCCTTTATGAAATAAAGTCGTGTATTTCAAATCATGAATCATACACATATACATATATATACAAATAATGTGTCCCGGCCTTTTAGTGAGGGACTCGGTGAATAAGGTCATGCATGTCAACATCATACACCATATGTACATATAACGTGTCCCGGCCCTTTATTGAGGGACTCGGTGGATGGAATCATGTATCATGTATACATATAACGTGTCCCGACCCTTTATTAAGGGACTCGGTGGATAGAGAATCATGCATGTCAGAATCATATACTATATATACATAACGTGTCCTGGCCCTCTATTGCGGGTCTCGGTGAATAAAGTCATCATATGCCATCCTGGCCGCCATCCCCGTATCATCATATACATATACATATAATGTGTCCCGGCCCGCAAGTGAGAGGGACTCGGTGAACAATGCAGAGGAGTGCGCACGATAACATATCCTGGCCCGGGCTTAGTGAAGGACATACTGAGGCTTGCACGAACAGAGTAGTGCGAAACCATATGCACACAAATCAAGACTCGATAGATACGTACACTTACTGACATCTGAAGGCTCAGAAACAAGTTTCGGGTCAATCTGACTTAGTATGAGAAAGTTACGAGCGTTTGAAGTCAGAACCTTCTACGAACATTTCAGAAGCCATTTTTGGAAAATCGAAGCAATAATCATATCAAGTACCTCTCGGATATCGTATGGGTCAAATCAAATATAGCTTTTGGAATCATATGTACATATCGAAGCATATCAAAGACTCAATAGAATAATCGGACGTGCTAGCATTGAAGATCAAAACTTTAGTCGTATCAATTGTCTTTCGAATGCCATTCAGAAACATATCAAACAAACTTCGGACATTATGGATACGCATCAAAACCATATGAAACAGCTTATGGAAGTCAAGAATATTAGCCATCCTAGTGGCTCTAAGAATAGGAAATTCTTTGAATTCATACATATACGTCATTTGCTCGTTTCAAAGAGATCATGCCAAAAGAAAGAAAGGTAAGCCTTACATACCTTGCCCACTTTCTATGCTAATCCGAACTTAAGTCTTTGGCTTCGCAAGATCTACAACAATATTCATATACACTGTTACACCTCGGAAATTTTTCCGTTGGTACGAAAGTGAATGAACTAGTGATGAATATGAGTGCATGATGTCCATGAGCAAGAAACGACGTTTGATGACCTTAGGCGAGATTGCAAAGGTATCCGTTGTGAAATGAGAAAGTTGGCTAAGTTAAGATGAGATATAAGGTGAGCAATGCATGTGCATGGACGTGGGTGATTAAAATCAGAAGTCTAAGAAATATGGGAAGTTGCAGATTTGCAACTGCCCAGTGGTCGTAAAGTGCTAGGACGGACCGTAAATTGGTATACGTTCCGTAAACTAGCAGGCCGTAAATTGGCATGCAAAACTTCAACTTTCTGCCAGTTGAGGAAATGGCTAAATACGACCTGGAGGACGGACCGTAAACCATGGTCGTAAATCACCGTGTTGCAGCCTTATGTTTCTGGTTCTGAATATGGTTGAAGACGACCACGAAGGACGGTCCGTAAACTGGAATATGGACCGTAAACCCCCATGGACGACCACTGTGCACTTCAGTTCAGATTTTGCAAGTCATTAAATAAAGGAACCAACACTTGTTTTATTTCATTTCAACATTACACCACTTCTCTCTAAAACATCTCTCTACATTTATTATCCAAGTTTTCATAAGTCATCAACAACATAAAACAAAGTGAATCAAAAGTAAGAACATCATCAAAGGTCATCCAAGTCAAGAAATCCAAATGGAGAAAAACTAGGGTTTTGCTCAAAGTGGAGTATTATCAACTAAAGCTTGTTCCTACAACTTCTAAGGTAAGATTCATGATATTTATATGATGTTTAAGATATTGGAGAGTTGAAATGCATGGATTGTAGAAAATATGGTCAACTAGGTCATGAATGATGAATAGTGACATTTTGAGGAATAGTTTGAATTGAATCACGAATGTTGTTGTGTTGTGATATGAATGTGTTATAAATGGTATTAAAGATCATGACCTAGACACTTTAGACGGATGGACGAAGTTGGGTGTTATGACCTTGAATATGGATGAATTAGAAGCAAGTCGAGAAATCTAGATAATGTGGATAATATGAATGACTAATGGCCATTGTTATGATATTAATGAAGGTAGAAACGCTAACATTGGAAGGGGACGTGCAAGCGTAGAATAGTCTGATGAAAAGGAATGTAAGGCTAATCCTTCTTTCATAAGGCATGGTTTCTTGGTCAAATCCCTAATTCCTTTATATGAGTATGTTGTTTCCAAATGATTGATATTCCGAGCTCATAAGTTCACGATCCTTGATATGTGCTACGATTGTACTATGCACCTCATACGACGAGTAAGCCCATGATATAGAAGTAACGATAATGATGACGATAGTATCGATGATGATATTAATGATGATGCTAAAGGTGCCTACGGGCTATTATACTTATATGTGCCTATGAAAGGCTATAATGAAACCCCGAGCTTATGACGCCGGGTAGAATATATGTATATGAATATGTATAAAGTATGTACACGATTACGAAATGCGTGCACACCTCTGCAGATGGTACGGATAACCCTGAAGCCTTGGTAGGGCCAGGTATGAGTAACCTTGAGCCTTGGTTGGCCAAGTATGTATGAAACACCGATCCTATGAGGTCGGGTATGCTATGTAAAATGTTATGTATATGAAATGACTAAATATATAATATGAATATGAATGTGATAAGACTATATATGAGAATACGGCTAAGGACATGTATACGAATATGAGCACGAGTATGGTACGAGTACTATTATGGAATACGGATGATGACGTAGGTGTATGAATACGTATGAAAAATGGGAAGCCCCTATGAAAGGCAAGTGTAATGATGATGATGTTATTGTCTCCCCTCATATGCTATTTCATATGTTGTTCCTTATGCTTATATATATATCGATGTTGATCATGCTTTACATACTCAGTACATTCTTCGTACTGACGTCCTTTTGTTTGTGGACGCTGCGTCATGCCCGCAGGTGCACTGGGAGACAGACTTGATCCATAACTGTCTGTTCAGAGATTACATAGAGAGCTCCATTTCCTTCGGAGCCATATCTTTTGGGTACTCATTCTTTTGTGTATATAATTATGGGCATAGCGGGGTCCTGTCCCGCTAATGTGATATGTTATACTCTTAGAGGCTCGTAGACATGTGAGTGTGTGGGTAGATGTGTTTGGCCTTGTCAGCCTATGTTTTGTATATCATTTTGTTGGCCTCGTCGGCCTTGTACATTTGATGTGGCATAGATGCCTATGATGTTATCCAAGATGATTGTCGTCCAATAGGACTAATATGATCGACGACTAGAATGCATGAACTGATTTATGGATCACCTAGATATTATGTAAAGCATGTCAAGGGGGTGCCCGGGTGAGGATAGCACCGGGTGCTCGTCGCAGCCCCTAGTAGGGTCGTGACAAAAGTGGTATCAGAGCAGTTCAGTCCTAGGGTGTGTCTACGAGCCGTGTCTAGTAGAGTGTTGGTTATGGGTGTGTTGCGCGCCACACTTATAAACAAGAAGCTGCGGACGTTTTAGGAATGATTGACCTTCTTTCTTCATAAGAATCGTGCGATAGAGCTATGATGTGAGAAATTATTGTTCCTAAATCGTGTGTTGTGTATTTCAGAGATGCCTAAAAAGAAAAAGGCTACAACAGAAAAGCGAGCTGAAAGAGCACCGCCACCGGTAGTAGAGAAAGATGAGTCCCAGAGTGCGGCTCAGTCTCAATCCTCCCAGACAATGCCTATTACTGAGGAGCGTGAGAGAGCCTCAGCTCCAGCTCCGGCTCCTCCACCAGATGCTTCGGGCCAGGATGTGAAAGAGGCCATTAATTTGTTGACCTAGTTGGTTGCGGCCCAGGCTCAGAGGCAAAGTTCAGGGCATGGTGATAGGGCTGTTAGCGCAAGGGCCCGTGACTTTATTACTTTGAACCCTCCAGAATTCTTTGGGTCAAAACCGGAGGAGGATCCCCAGGATTTTATTGATGGTATGCTAAGGACGCTCCGGTTGATACATGCTTCGGACACCGAGTCAGTGGAGTTAGCTTCATATAGATTGAGAGATGTCTCGATTCAGTGGTATACGGTATGGATCGCTTCACGGGGAGCAAATGCACCTCCCTCGGTATGGCAAGAGTTTGTTGATGCTTTTCTCCGTCATTATATGCCCCCAAAGGTTCGGCGAGCTAGGGCCGATAAATTCTTAAATTTGAGGCAAGGCAGTATGAGTGCCCTAGAGTATAGCCTCCGTTTTAGCTCCTTGGCCAGGTATGCTTCGGCCCTGGTAGCAGATATGGGCAATAGGGTACATCGATTTGTAAAGGGCCTAGGGCCCCATCTGATGGACAAATGCTTGACTGCGTCCCTTCAGGACTGTATGGATATTGTACCCATTCAGGCACATGCTCAAAACTTAGAGGAAAGCCTACAGCAGCGGAGAAGTGAACGTGAACAGGATAGGGGACATAGTAAGAGGGCCAGATCTTCGGGCCCAATAAGTGAGTCCAGAGGCGGACACAGGCAACAGTTCCCTAGACATTCAGGCTATTCTATGACCAGTGCACCTCCACAGTTTTCAGGCCAGAGCCTTGATAGATCTACTCATCCCGGGCCGAGTCAGAGTTATTCGGGGTCCCAGTTTAGAGGTGATTCAGGCCAGTCAAGGCCACATATACCACGATGTTCCCATTGTGGGAAGTCGCATTGGGGTCAATGCCGATTTGGTTCAGATGTTTTCTATTCACGTGGTCGACCAGGCCATATTATGCGCGATTGCCCCTCAGTACATGGTAGAGGTAGGACCCAACCATCAGGGTCGGTAGCCGGATCTTTGGCATCTGTATGCCCTACGGGGCCAGGTTCACATGCGTCAGTCGGCCATGGTAGAGGTAGAGGCAGAGCTCCCAGTACTAGCGGTCCTCAGCACCGTATTTATGCCTTGGCTGGACGCCAAGATCTTGAGTCTTCTCCTGACGTGGTCACAGGTACATTATCGGTATTCTCTCATGATGTATATTCTTTGATTGATCCAGGCTCCACGTTATCATATGTTACTCCTTACATTGCAGGTCAATTTATAGTTGAGCCGGAGTCGATCAAACCTTTTGAGGTGTCCACACCCGTGGGCGAATCGGTAATAGCTAGCCGAGTATATAGGGATTGTATAGTCACGATTTGTGACCGTCGTACCATGCTTGATTTGCATGAACTAGAAATGGTAGATTTTGATGTTATTATGGGCATGGATTGGTTGGCTTCTTGTTATGCCAATGTTGATTGCCGAATGAAGATGGTTCATTTCCAGTTTCCGGGAGAACCAGTCTTAGAATGGAAAGGGAATGCGGCATCACCAAAAGGTAGATTTATTTCCTATCTTTAGGCAAGGAAGATGATCACAAAAGGATGTATTTATCATCTAGTGCGAGTTCAAGATGTAGAAGCTGAATCGCCGACTCTTCAGTCAGTTCCCGTAGTGAACGAATTTCCGGATGTGTTCCCGGAAGAGCTTCCAGGCCTTCCTCCCGAGCGGGAGATTGATTTTGCCATTGATGTATTGCCAGGTACTAAACCCATATCTATTCCTCCTTATAGAATGACACCCGCAGAATTGAAAGAGTTGAAGGAGCAACTGAAGGACTTACTTGATAAAGGCTTCATTAGGCCTAGTTCATCCCCATGGGGAGCGCCCGTATTGTTTGTCCGAAAGAAAGATGGATCTTTGAGAATGTGTATCGATTACCGGCAATTGAATAAGGTGTCGATTAAGAATAAATATCCTCTCCCGAGGATTGATGATTTATTTGATCAATTGCAAGGTGCCAAATGGTTTTCAAAGATTGATTTGAGGTCAGGGTATCACCAAGTGAGAGTTAGGGAGAAAGATATCCCTAAGACAGCCTTCAGAACAAGATATGGTCATTTTGAATTTCGGGTAATGTCATTTGGGCTAACGAACGCGCCAGCGGTATTTATGGATTTGATGAATAATGTGTTCAGGCCCTTCCTGGATTTATTTGTGATAGTATTTATCGATGACATCTTGGTGTATTCTAGATCCGAGGCAGAACATGCGGATCATTTGCGTATGGTCCTTGGAGTTCTTCGAACTCGAGAGTTATTCGCGAAGTTTTCCAAATGCGAGTTTTGGTTGAACTCAGTGGCATTTTTAGGGCATATTGTTGCAGCTAATGGTATCCGAGTGGATAGTCAAAAGATTGAGGCCGTGAAAACTTGGCTAAGACCCACAACTCCTACAGAGGTTCATAGCTTTCTGGGCTTAGCAGGTTATTACAGGAGATTCGTTGAAGGTTTTTCCTTTATTCTGCACCACTCACAAAGTTGACACCGAAATCAGCCAAGTTTCAATGGACATCTTGTGAACGTAGTTTCCAAGAGTTAAAGGGTCGATTGACTTCTGCCCCAGTTCAGACACTTCCAGAGGGATTGGAAGGATACGTTGTGTATTGCGACGCTTCAGGTGTTGGGCTAGGCTGTGTGTTGATGCAACATGGCAAAGTGATTGCGTATGCTTCAAGGCAATTGCGGAAACATGAGCAGAATTATCCTACCCATGACTTAGAATTGGCCGCGGTGGTCCATGCATTAAAGATCCACACATTACTTATATGGTGTCCACGTGGATATTTACACAGATCATAAGAGTCTTCAATACATCTTCAAGCAGAAAGAGTTAAATTTGCGGCAACGACGATGGTTGGAATTGCTGAAAGACTACGATGTTGATATTTTATATCACCCCGGAAAGGCAAATGTTGTAGCTGATGCTCTTAGCCGTAGGTCGATGGGAAGTCTAAGTGATGTACGACCAAAAAAGAAAGAGATGGCCCGTGAGCTGCAACGGTTAGCTAGCCTAGGAGTCCGAGTGGTGGACTCAGGTAGCAGCAGAGCTACTATTCATAATTCGGCAGTCTCGTCGCTAGTAGCGGAAGTGAAAGAGCGACAATATGAGGATCCCATGCTAATGCAGTACAGAGATACACTCCCTCAGAAGGAGGAGTCATTCTTTGATATTTCAGGAGACGGAGTTCTCCGATGTAGAGGGAGATTATGTGTCCCTGATGTGGCAAGTCTACGCCACCAGATTTTGAGAGAAGCTCATTGTTCCCGTTACTCCGTTCACCCCGGAGCGACGAAGATGTATCACGACCTTAAGTCTGTATATTGGTGGAATGGGATGAAGAAAGATATAGCGGAATTTGTAGCTCAATGTCCTAATTGTCAACAAGTGAAAATCGAGCACCAAAAGCCAGGCGGATTGTTGCAAGCTATAGAAATCCCAACGTGGAAGTGGGAAGTGATTAATATGGACTTCATCACAGGGTTACCCCGTTCTCGACGTAAATATGATTCCATATGGGTGATCGTGGATGGACTCACAAAGTTAGCGCATTTCTTACCGGTCAGAACGACCTATGTGGTAGAAGATTATGCAAGGCTTTACCTTAAAGAGAAAGTGAGACTTCATGGCGTTCCAGTGTCTATTATCTCCGATAGAGAAACTCAGTTTACAGCTAAATTTTGGGAGTCTTTCCAAGAGGGTTTAGGGATCCATATATGCATAACCCTCACGGCTGCAAAATGATATACAACAATATACACTGGGTGATCATAAGGCATCCGCTACCACACATATGTATTTATGAGCCTCTAACTAGAATACTAAAAATAAGGATGGGACAGGACCCCATCGTGCCCGAATATATACACGAAAGGAAGTATCAAAAACTGCACCTCCGGAGTAGGGAAGTGCTCCTGTGCAAGCTGATCTAGCTCCTAAGGATGTAGATCGTCCACTTATCTACCTGTGGGCATGAACACAGTGTCCAAAGAGAAAAAGACGTCAGTACGAACATTGTACTGAGTATGTAAGGTATACATAGTAACATAATAAAGGAATATAGAAAGCATAAGAAGGAAAGATCACTGTAACTGCTTGCCTCTTGATGCGGAATCATGCATGCTAACTTATCAATAACAACATCATGTCATATATGCATATGTAAACTGCCCGACCATATAGATACAGTGTGATCATCATTAGCCCGTGTCCGGGCCTCCTACGTCCGGGGTAAACATCTCAAGCCACCCACTAGTGGTGTCTTCCCATGCCATCTAGACATGGTGTAATCATCATTATAGCTGCCCACTACTCTTGTCGTAGTGGTGACTACCCGTCCATATAGGCGCGGTGTAATCATACATATGCATCATATGAGGCATGCATGAGAGCTCACGTAAAAGCTATAACTCTATCGGAGTGACGTAAGGTCGAGAACCTCCACTTACCTTATGGAATAATCATCATTGCTAAGCCTCACCTTGGAAGAACTAATATCATGAGGTGAGATTACAACAAGAAGTAGCAACAATGAGCTCATAAAAATAAGATTATCAAACTCATGAAAGCATCATTGTCCTCATTATTGTCATAGAGCATATCCCATCACTATCTTGTAGGAAACTTTTAATACTCTTTAGCTTTCGTCTTTAGCTTCCATCCTTTTGGATGTAAGAAGGTCATGGGAATTACTGGAAAGAAATCACAGTATATAAGAATCATGCCTTTGGAGGAAGGGATAGCCTTACATACCGTTATGTCGCTCTAGCTCTATCGATTAATTGCTTCCCTCAAATACTCACAATTCTACATTCAAGAGAATTTGTACTAGGATTAGATAGCCGGAAACATCTATAGGACACCCATGATAATATAATCAATAAATTCTTCAAGTTCACATTGTTTACTTCTTAAATCCACCTTCAAGATCATCCATAACCATACCTATTTTACAACTTCATATTCATTCCTATATAATACTCCTTTAACATCATTTGGATTATTCAACAAAATATTGTACTCATAACATGTCAAGAACTATTATTCAAGTTAATTCATCATTCAAGAATATCACTATCTCCATATTGCACTCCATATTCTCCTCCCTTCCACGACCCAAGTCTTTTTAACATCTCAATATTCTTAATAACATGAATTGAACATAAAATTTACCTTTGATGATGTAGGAATGGACTTTGGATGTAAATACTTCACTTGGAGAAAACCCCACTTCAACACCAAAGAGATTCTTGGTTTCCACAAACTCTAGAGAGTACTCTTGCACTCGATTCTACTAATTCTTGGTGTTTACTCCTTGATTTCCCTTGTATATATGATAATATAATGAGAGGATTTTTCTAGAACCTTCAAGACATGGAGAGAGAATGAAATCTGAAAATTTGGGGTGTAACTTGTCTATTTATAGCTGGAACTGGAAAGTTCCAGATAAGCGGTTCGACGAGCGGGTCCACGACCCGTCGACTTGTTCCATCGACTAGCACCTGAGAATCTCTAATTGCAGAAGCATGTTGACGGTCCCGTCGATGTGTCGACTTGTTCCGTCGACTGACGCCTGTAGGTCTCAGTCTGCAGAAAGATATTGACTGTGCAAAGTGATGGTCCATCGACTTGTCGAAGGCCCGTCGATAGTGACTGGTGTCTGCAAAATTTCCCTGATTCAGTTCAGATTTCGCCGATTCAATTTGTTCAACTTCTAACCCCGTAAATCACTAGGAATACATGTTGGTACATTTGTATTTGGGGTAAGATATTCTCTACCTTAACTATCTCCCACGGGCTTTCATCTCTTACCTCAAATGTCTTTGGAATCTTAATTAGAATCATTAAGTATCCCTTTTTACTAGTAGGGATATCATATACACCTTAGCTTACGTTAGCCTATTTACCACATAACGACATGAAATTTTCTGATGTGTAACATGGATTGGTTATCTTCTTGTTATGCTAATGTTGATTGCAGAATGAAAATAGCTCATTTCTAATTCCTAGGAGAACCCGTGCTTGAATTGAAAGGTAATACAGCGTCTCTAAGAGGTAGGTTTGTTTCCTACCTCAAAGCGAGGAAGATGATCGCAAAAGCCTATATTTATCATTTGCTCCGAGTTCATGACATCGAAGCAAAGCCACCGGCTCTTCAATCTGTTCTCGTAGTAAATGAGTTTCCGGATGTATTTCCAGATGAACTTCCAGGCCTTCCACCGGAACAGGAAATTCATTTTGCGATTGATGTGTAGCCGGACACGAAACCTATATGTATTTCTATCTGCATAATGGCTCCTGCAGAATTGAAAGACCTAAAGGCGCAATTGAAAGACTTGCTTGAGAAGGGATTCATTAGACCTAGTTAATCGCCATGGGGATCACCTGTCTTATTCGTAAGAAAGAAATATGGTTCTTTACGAATGTGCATTGACTATAGGCAGCTGAACAAGGTGACGATCAAGAATAAATATCCTCTTCCAAGAATCGATGATTTGGTTGATCAATTACAAGGTACCAAGTGGTTTTCCAAAATAGACCTGAGGTTAGTTTATCATCAAGTGAGAGTTAGAGAAAAGGACATTCCGAAGACAACTTTCAGGACCAGATATGGTCATTATGAATTTCGAGTAATGTCATTCGGGTTCACAAATGCCCCAGCGGTGTTCATGAATTTGATGAATAATGTGTTCAGGCCTTTCTTAGATCTATTTGTGATAGTGTTCATTGATGACATTCAAGTATATTCTCGGACTGAATCAGAACATGTAGATCATTTGCGTACTGTCCTCAGAATTCTTCGAGCTCATGAATTGTATGCTAAATTTCTGAAATGTGAATTCTGGCTAAATTCAGTAAATTTTCTAGGCCATATTATTTCAGCTGACGGCATTCGAGTTGATACTCAAAAAATTGAGGCTACTAAAACTTGGCCAAAGCCTACAACGTCTGCAGAAGTCTGTAGCTTCTTGGGCTTGGCAGGCTAATATAGAACATTTGTGGAATGATTTTCTTTTATTTCTGCACCACTGACGAAGCTAACTCTAAAGTCAGCAAAATTTCAGTGGACCGATACTTGTGAACGCAGTGTCCAGGAATTGCAGGATAGCTTGACTTCAGCTCCAGTTTTAACCCTTCTAGAAGGGGCCGATGGTTATGTTGTGTGTCGATACAGCACGGTCAAGTTGTCGCCTATGCTTCTAGGCAGTTGTGGAAGCATGAGAAGAATTATCCAACTCATGACCTCGAATTTGCTGCGGTTATTCATGCACTAAAGATGTGGAGACAATATTTGTACGACGTCCATGTTGATATCTACACGGATCACAAAAGTCTCCAATATATCTTCAAACAAAAAGAGTTGAATTTAAGGTGGAGACGGTTGTTAGAGCTATTGAAAGATTATAATATGAGAATTTTATATCACCCCGGAAAGGGAATGTGGTGGCGGATGCACTTAGCCGCAAATCAATGGGTAGTTTATGTGATGTCCAGCAAGAGAAGAAAGAATTAGTCCATGAACTTCACCAGCTAGCTAGCCTAGAAGTTCGCTTAATGGACTCGGGCGACACAAGAGTTACTTTGCGTAACCCAGTTGTTTCATCTCTAGACATGGAAGTGAAAGAGCGCCAATATGAAGATCCCAAGTTGAGCCACTATAGAGACAAACTCTACTAGAAGGAGAAGTCACCATTTGAGATCTCTGCAGACGGAGCTCTCAGATACCGAGGTAGATTGTGTGTTCCGAATGTTGCGGGATTATGTCAGCAGATTCTAGAAGAAGCTCATTACCCTGTTATTCTATTCATCCAGGAGCAACAAAAATGTACCATGATCTCAAGTTAATGTACTGGTGGGACGGAATGAAGAAAGATATAGCAGAATTTGTAGCCCAGTGCCCCAATTGTCAGCAAGTGAAAATTGAGCACCAAAAAACTGGGAGGATTGTTGCAAGCTATGTAAATTCCAACTTGGTAATGGGAAGTCCTCAACATAGATTTTATTGTAGGTTTTCCTCGTTCCCGGTGCAAATATGACTCCATATGGGTCATTGTTGATAGACTTACAAAGTTAGCTCATTTTCTACCAGTTGTGACTACATACACCGCAAAAGATTACGCAAGGCTATATCTTAAAGAAATAGTACGACTTCATGGAGTTACTGTATTGATTATTACCGATAGAGGAGCACAATTTATGGCTAAATTTTGGAAGTCTTTTCAGGAAGGTTTGGGTACTCAAGTGAAGTTTAGCACAGCATTTCACCCATAAACGAATGGACAAGCTGAACGTACTATTCAGACTTTAGAAGATATGTTACGAGCATGTATACTAGACTTCGGAGGTATTTGGATGATGATTTTTCGCTTATTGAGTTTGAGTATAACAACAGCTACCATTCCAGCATCCAAATGGCTTCGTATGAAGCTCTATATGGAAGAAAGTGCAGATCACCAATTGGATGGTTTGAGGTAGGAGAGGCACAACTAATAAGTCCAGAAATTATCCAGCAAGCGGTGGAAAAGATCAAGCTTATCGGAGATCGATTGTTGACAGCCTAGAGTCGCCAAAAATCTTATGCAGATAATCGTCGACGGAACTTAGAGTTCCAAGTCAATGATTGGGTATTCCTGAAGGTATCACCGATGAAGGGCGTGATGACATTTGGCAAGAAAGAACATTGAGTCCTCGATGTACTGGACCTTATAAGGTAGTCCGTAAGATAGGCCAAGTAGCTTACAAACTGGACTTACCTCCAGAACTTGAATCAGTCCATCCAATTTTCCATGTATCGATGCTCCGCAAGTATGTTAGAGATCCGTCTAGAATCGTGTCTATAGATGATGTTCAAATTACTGAGAAGTTGGCCTATAGAGGTACCTATTGCTAAATTATATAGGCAAGTGAGAAGGCTTAGAACTAAAGATGTCGCCTCAGTCAAGGTTCTGTGGAGGAATAACAATAGAGAAGAGATGACTTGGGAGGCAAAAAAGGATATGAAGATCAAACATCCGTATTTATTTCCACCCCCGGAAGAGGTTCGAGAAGAAACACCATTGACCCCAGGTATGTAATGCTTTCTTTTATTGCTTGTAGGTAGCGTGTGGCCATGTCTCTTACTGTGATATTGTAGCCCTATGTGGCAATGTTATTTTGGGTTGCTGTGACAGGATAGTAGTGCCATATTACACGGAAAACTCTGGCAAAATTTTTGTTATATTCCCGAGAACTTAACATTCGAGGACGAATGTTCTTAAGGGAGGGGGAGAGTGTTACACCTCGAAAAATTTCATGTCGTTGTGCGGTAAATAGACTAACGCCGGGTGAGATACATATAGTGTCCCTACAAGTAAGAAGGGGTACTTGACGATTCTAATTAAGATTCCAAAGACATTTGAGGCAAGTGAAGAAAGTTCGTCGAGGAAGGCGAAGTATAAGTCGTGTTTTGGAAATGTTTTGCAAAGTACCGAGCCAATGTTGATTTAATAATGTCTTGAGAAAGAGTTATAATGATCCTTAGATTGTTAATGAAGTGTTAAACCAGTGTTAAGAAGGTTCCATAAGGATTGGAGATCAAACAAATCGACGGGAACAAGTTCGGGGAGAAGGTGGGTTATACGACCATTTATACGGTCCGTATAATGGTCCGTATAACAGTTACAGTAAAGGGCCATCACTGAAGGAGTTATACGGTCACTTATACGAACCGTATAAGGGTCCGTATAATCCCATCGGGCTGAGTTAATTTCCAAGTATAAATATAAGTCCCACTTTCTAATTTCTCATTTTCTCATCTTCTCCACTTCTCTCAAGATCTCTAGAAGGTTCTATATATTTCATTAACATAAATTCAAGGTGAATCAAAGATCAAACACCAATAGTTAGTGGAATCAAGTGCAAGGATACTAACTAGGGTTCATGGAAGCTAGAAATTTCCTTGGAAATGAAGTTAGGGTTTTCTCTAAGTGAAGTGTTTCTATCAAAAGTCCGTTCCTACATAATCAATATGAGTTTTATGTTCATTTCATGTTATTAATGGTATTGAATGGTTGAAAGACTTGGAGTATGGAATAAAGTAGAGTATGAAGTTCAAATATGGGAATAATGGTATTCTTGAATAGTAACTTGACTTGAATCATAGTTCTTGATACATAATGAGTATAATCTTGCTATGAATGATATTAAAGATGTTGTAGAGGCAATATATGTGAATGAATATGATGTTGTGTCATAATTATGGGTATGGATGACTTTGAAAGAGGATTTTGGGAATTGAGTAATGTCTAGCTTGACGAAGTTATTGATTATCATATTGTGGGTGTTGTTATTGAAGTTTAGGAGTTGTTTATTATTTTGAGGAAGTTGTCGGAACAAAGGAAGGGATGACCAATTTTTGTTAGCTTTTAGTCGCTTTAACTTAAGCTTAAGTATGTTTCCGTTTATCTAATCTTTGTACGAATTCCCTTGAATGTAAAGTTGTAAGCTTGGAAGGAGGACGCTTAGTCGTTAAGGAAACCTAAAGGTATGTAAGGCTAATCCCCTCTTCTTTATAAGGCATGACTCTTACAACATGAGTTCCCCTACCTTTCCATGGCTTTCTTACATTCCGAAAGTTACAAGCCTATGATCATTAAGAGCTTCTCATGAGATAGGGATAAGATATGTGTTATGAGAATGATGATTCTGTGTCCCGAGATTCTAAAACTTATGAAAGGATGCTATTATAAGATTAATGATCTTGACGTATGATTTCCTTCGTTGAATCATCATTGATGGTCTCACCTCATAATGCTAGTTCCGTCGAGGTAAGACAAGATGATTATGATTGTTCCATAAGATAATCGGAGGTTACCGACCTTACGTCACTCCGAAAGAGTTACAGCTTTTATTGAGTTCTGATGCATGCTTCATGATAAGTATATAATGATGATTACACCGGGCCTATATGGCACGGGCAGCACTGCTAAGGCGGGCGGCTTATTACACCGTGTTTATGGCACGGGCAGCACCGCCAAGGTGGGCGGCTTATGGATGATGACAACACCACTAGTGGGCGGCGTGATATGATTACCCCGGACATGGGCTAATGATTTTATTGGTTTAGACAATGTATGTATATATGTGTGATTTGTTCTAAAAGGTAAAAAGTGAGCATGCATGATTCCGCCTCAAGAGACAAGCATTTGTATTGACACTTTCTTCTTATGTTTTCTATATTTTCGTACCGTGTTACTATATATGCCTTATATACTCAGTACATTGTTCGTACTGACGTCCTTTCTTTTATGGACACTGTGTTCATACCCACAGGTAGACAGGGAGATGGTGCATATTCATAGGAGGCTATCAGTAGCAATACAGGAGCACTCCACTACTCCGGAGGTTCCACTTATTGATACATTCTTTTGTGTACATATTTGGGTATGTTGGGGTCCTGTCCCGTCTTTATGTCTCAGTACTCCAGTAGAGGCTCGTAGATTCGTATTTGTGGGTAGTAGAAGTCTCATGAATACACTAGTGTATATTTTGTATATCATTTTTGGTAGCCTCGTGGGCTGATATATATACATATCCATATGTTTTGTCAATTTTGATGACCATCTCATGATAAGTTTCGTGTTGGGTATAATGTATGTCCCGGATGAGTTTGATGGAAAGTGTGATAGGCAGTGCTCGGTAAGGTAGCTCTGGGTACCCATCATGGCCCTAGTCGGGTCGTGACAGCGCAGGTTACTCTGCTACAGCCTTTCCTTTCCTCAAAGCCTCAATACGCTCACGGTCTAAAAATAGAAGGCTCAATGAGTCACATGGCTCGATTCACAGACACCAAAGCAAGAATACCCTTCCCTTCCCCCATTCTAAGGGTGGATGATTTTCTAGCTGATAAACAACCTATCAAGGCCCCTAGTATTCATTTACCATCAATTTATACAACATTCTATCAAACATTCCCATTACAAACAGTTTTCTATGGCAAAGACACCATTTTTATAGAACCCTATGTCTCAAATCACTTAGTTTATGATTCTAAATATTCAATTTTTGACAAATAGCAACTAATCCGTCCATTTAAAAGATAAATAAGTGATAATAACCCCAACCCATCAAGTTTAGAAGGTTTATTGACATTATAGGGTTTCTACTTCACTTTCACCATTTAAGACCCATGAATATGATTACCATTATGAAGGGGAACGGAATGATAGAATGAAAAGCAACGAAACTTACATATCTTGCCCTAGCTTGAAAATTCTATCTAGGTGCTTGTTGGGAAGTGTGTTGGTGTTTTGTGAGAAGAGAAAATAAAACTGAGTATATAAAATTCGAGCTACTATTTTACGTTGACCACTATAGCGGTCGTCACACCGCTGCAGAGGTACCGCTATAGCGGTCAAGTGACCGCTATAGCGGCCTACCACAAAATCCCTATGACCGCTATAGTAGTACCGCCATAGCGGTACATTTCCCACTACAGCGGCCACCAAGGAAAATGGATGGCTGCTGGCAGCGGTTTGAGTACCGCCACAACGGCTCATTTTTGTGCAGTGAGCTTGATTATGTCTAATGTTTCCCCCTATCACCCCACATGTCATCCAAGGCCTCAAATACACAATACAAAAAACATGCACATATAGATGCCCCACGAATCCACCAGCGGCCTCAGAATTCCCAACGGAGTCCTAGTTTCCCATAACGACCGAAAGGGTCGTTACATCATATACCAATTAAAACACCGTTCGTCCCCGAACGGACAAGGGTAAGAAAACTAAGGAGGAGTTACCTGACTCGGCGAAAAGTCGAGGGTATTTGAAACGCATATCGGACTCTGTCTCCCAAGTAGCTTCTTCCACTGGTCGATTCTTGCATTGAACTTTCATAGAAGCTATTTTCTTGGACCTCAACTTTCGAACATCCCTGTCTAAGATAGCAACGGGCTCTTCCTCATACGAAAGATTTTCATCTAAAAAAACCGAATCCCAACGGATGATATAGGAACAATCGTCGTGGTACCTCTTCAACATCGACACATGGAACACGGGATGCATGCCTGATAATCCTGGAGGTAGAGCGAACTTGTAAGCCACCTCTCCCACACGTTTGAGAATGTCAAACGGACCAATGAACCTCGGGCTATGCTTGCCCTTCTTCCCAAAACTCATCACACCCTTCATGGGTGAGACCTTCAATAGCACTTGCTCTCATTCCTCAAACTCAAGATCTCGGACCTTGCTGTCCGCATACTCCCTCTGCCTATTCTGCACTGCCAGAAGCTTGGCTTGAATCACCTTTACAGTTTTTAGGGACGCTCCCAGAAGATCAGTACCCCACAGTCTTACCTCGAATGCATCAAACCATCCAATAGGAGACCTACACCTCCTTCCATACAATGCCTCAAATGGGCCATATCAATACTCAAGTGATAGCTATTATTGTAAGTAAATTTGGCTAAGGGAAATAATTGATCCCAATGCCCACTGAGATCTATCACACACATACGAAACATATCCTCAAGAACCTGAATAGTCCACTCAGACTGCCCGCCAGTCTAAGGATGGAAGGTCGTGCTAAGATCTAACCTCGTACCTAACTCCTCATGCAAACACTCCTAAAACCTAGATGTGAACGTGGTGCCCATGTCAGACACGATGGAGATAGGAACCCCGTGGAGTCTAAGCGCCTCCCGAATGTAAACCTTAGCCAATTTTTCCGCGTCATAAGTTATCTTCACCGAAATAAAGTGGGAAGACTTAGTTAACCTATGAACAATAACCCATATAGA
The DNA here is from genome assembly GCF_019175385.1 of Lycium barbarum. Taxonomy (NCBI): domain Eukaryota; kingdom Viridiplantae; phylum Streptophyta; class Magnoliopsida; order Solanales; family Solanaceae; genus Lycium; species Lycium barbarum. The sequence continues at coordinate 81,724,063 of NC_083337.1, read as the reverse complement.
GTTAAACTTCCCTAACGTGTTCGGAAGACCCACCACCAAATTCATGGCTATTTTTTCCCACTTTCACTTAGGAATGGGCATCCTCTGCAATGTACCCCCAGGTTTCTGATGTTCATACTTCACTTGTTGGCAATTCAGACACTGAGTAACGAACTCTACTATATCCCGCTTCATCCTAGTCTACCAGTAATGTTGCCTCAAATCACGATACATTTTAGTGGCACCAAGATAGATAGAATACATCGAACAATGAGCCTCTGTCTGAATGTTCTTAATCAAGTCACCCACATGTGGCACACACACTCGTCCTTTGATCCGCAACACTCCCTCCTCATCAATCACGACCTCTTTGGTCTCACCACGCTACACCTTATTACGTACTTTACATAGCTTAGCATCTTCAGACTGCTTAGCTTTAATCTGCTCTAAAAATGATGACCGAGCCTCAACAAAAGCCAACACCTTTCCTGTGTTAGAAATATCCAGTCTTATAAAACTATTATCTAGAGTTTCCACCTCTCTAGCCAACAGACGCTCAGACGAGATCAAACGAGCTAGACTTCTCATACTAGTCGGCTTCCTGCTGAATGCGTCAGCTACTACATTAGCCTTACCAAGGTGATACAAAATAGTGATGTCATAGTCTTTCAGAAGTTCCATCCATCTCCGCTGTCTAGAGTTCAGATCTTTCTGAGTGAACCCATGCTACAAACTGCGATAGTCTGTGTACACCTCACAATGGACATCATACAAGTAGTGCCTCCAAATTTTCAACGCAAACGCCACCGCTGCCAACTCTAGATCATGAGTAGGATCGTTCTTCTCATACACCTTCAACTGTCGAGAAGCATAAGCAACACCTTCTTTTCCTGCATCAAAACAGCACCCAAACCAGAACATGAAGTATCGCATTTGTTATATCCCGCATTTTGTGCGTTCGGATAATTCACGATAATCGCGGGAAATTAACAAGCAAGGCTATATTTTTATTTTGTTGGGCACACAAGTTGCTTATGAAAATTTTGAAGTGAAAATATTAAGAAAGGCTAAGGGCAAAAAGGGAAATTCGTAATATGACTCGTGGAAATATGGAGGAAGACGAAGGGCAAATTTGGAATTTGGAAAAAATAATTTTTCATGAGTTGTGGAACAAAAAAAAAAGAAGAGTGGACTTGAGTTTTGGGCCAAGTTGGCCGTCCAAATTGGTGTGGGCTTAAGCCCACATAAAAGTTTAATGAACAATTTAAAAGAAGACCAAGTCTTCATAATATTCATATAATTCTCTAGAAATTTCAAGAAGATAAAGAACAAGAAAAGAAGGAGAAAAACTTAAGGGCCATTCGGCCAAGTGCAAAACCAACAAGAAACTTGGCAAAAAATTTCTTCAAAAATTATTTTCTACCAATTGAAGGGTTCCTAGCAAGGTGGAGTGGTCCTTGGAGCAAGAAAAACCCATATTCTTGCAAGTTACAAGTCTTAGTTAAGTGAGAAATCAAGGAAGAAGGTAAGAATTCATTCTTCTTTTTTATGTTATGGATGTTTGTGTATGTTGTATTATCTAGAAATGAATGAAATTTGTGACATTTGGTGGGTTAAGGGTTGGCCGTGTATATGTGGTAGAGTGGCCGTGTGGTTGTGGTGAAACATAGGAGAGAATGAGTCAATTTTATTTAGTGTTTTGGTTGTTGTTGTTGTGGATTTTATGTTGCTAATAAAAGCTTAATGAGCTTAGTGAAGTTGTAGTAGTTGGAGACTTGTTTTAAAAGTTCATGTGAATTGAATATAATGTTCTTGCATGTATGGAAGATAAGGTTGTTGGTATGATGTTGTTAGTGTGTAAATTGTTGGGTTGTTGTGATTAAATTTGAAAGAAGGGATTAGGTTGTTATTGTACTTGTAGAATTAGAAGGTGTCGGGTGAAGTAGTATGTCGATTGAGTCATTTGAATGTTATGCGAATTGAATGGAATGTGAATGAAATGTCATTGAATTGTATGACGAAGATTGCTAATGGTAGAATGTATCTTGGGTTGTTTGTTGAAATTGTTAGTATGATTATTAGCATTGTTGTTGATAGATTGGCCGGGTTGAATTCCCGGATTGTTGTTGATTGAAATTGGCCAAGTTAGATTTTTGGAGATGGAGTATTTACAGGGTGCTGCCGAAATTTCGGTAGACAAAGTGTTAGTCTAGAATGAGGTTCTTAGACATCTATAACTAATGTTTATATTCATTAATATTGTTATAGATTTTGGGAAGGCCAAGAGTTAAGTTGGATTGACTAAGGAAGTGAACAAGGTATGTAAGGCTCGTCCCTTCCTCTCAAGGCATGATTCCGACGTTAAGTGATACAAGACGAGTTGCCTCAAGGACACTTAAAGGACCGTCTCGTAGAGCCAAAGTTTGGATGATAGCATGGAGAGGACGGATGGGAGATGGAACAACATTAAAGTGGCCACCGAGCAAGGAAGGCTATACGCAAGAGGCCACATCCGCAAATTCAAGATTTCCATCTCCACAAGACTAGCCAAACAAGGCCCTTGCCTCATTAATGGCATTTATGTAATAATAGGGTCTTCTATTATTTAGTTAGTATAAATACATTGTCTTTCATTTCATTAGGGGACTTTTGACATTTGGAAGAAAAGATGAGTGATTTTTGAGAGAGTTGTCTCTAGAGAGAGAAACTTGTAGAGAGGCCATGGATGGCTCTTGTTGAACCTTTGATTGTGAGAGGATTGGTTGCTTGAGAATTCAATTCCCTTGAGGTCATCCTAAGAGGTTGGTGCTTGTTTATGCTAATTAATTGAGGTCTTTAGGTTTGATACACCTTTAGGTTGCTTTTAATTCCATTTTCTTGTGTCAATCTATCTATCATTTACTTTCCTTGTCATTTTATTGCTTCCGCGTATCCATTATTGTATCAATTGGTATCAGAGCTTAGTTTAGGTTTGTTCTACCAAATCTAATCTTGGGTTTTGATTCAACAAAAACAAAAAAAAACAAAAAACCGAAATTAAAAAAAAAAAAAAAATCGAATTTTCTTGTTGATTTTGTTGAATCTGGTGTTAGATTAGAGTTTCTTAGTGTTTCTAGAGTCTAAATCTTCAATTTCGAATCCATTGGGAGTTAGGGTTTGTGTTCCACCATTGTTGAGCTTCAAAGCTTCAAGAACTTGAAAGTGGGTCTTGTTGAAGAAGGTGAAGTTGAAGGTTGAAACCTATTGGGCTTTGTTCTCTATATTGAAGAGAACGTAAATCCGAAATTTGAGTCAATTTGGAGTTGATTTGAGGGTAGTTGAAATTTTGAAGTGTTCTTGTGTTCTTGAACACCTTCAAATCTTCATAAGAAAGAAGACTCTCCAAAGGGCCATTTGATCCAAAAGTTATCAAATAAAGTTGTGAAAACGTGTTTGTGAGTCCAACAACACAAACAAATCAGAAATACTTAGTCTAAATTTCTGATTTTTGCAAAAAAAAAAAAAAAAAAAAAAAATTAAGTCCCAACGTTGGCCCAAATGCGACGCCATATGCGACATCTGCGAGTCGCATGTATCACCTGCGAGTCGCAGGTGAAGTCGCGCCTGGTGACAGAGAGTTGAACATTTTGGGGTGCCTCATCTGCGAGCCGCGGAACACCATCGCGGGTTGCACCTGCGAGTCGCAGGTGGTGTCGCACCTTGTGACAGAGAATTGACATTTTGGCTGCATCAACCGCGAGCCGCGGATCACTATCGCAGGTTGAACCGCGAGTCGCAGGTGCTGCACAGGCGTCGCGGGTTGCACATTTCAGGTTTTTCAACTTTAATTCTCTTTGATTTCAATTCTCAAAACAAAAATTTCTTGATCCTTAGTTGATGATATTGTGTCCCTAATCCTTTGGTAGGGAACAAAAAAAAAAGTATAGAAATTTAAAAAATTTCATTATTTCAAATTGATACCTTGGATCAATTGGGGCTTCCTGGTCGTGTTTTCAAGTTATCACCTACCCGGGCCCGAAATTTTAGTTATTTTCCCGATTTTTGCACTCCATTTTCTTGTGTCTCTTAACTAGTAGCCATTTAGTAGTTGTTCCTACTTATGTTTGCTAGTTCTTGTGTCCGCATTTCTTTCGTGCCAATTCTTTCGTGCTTTGCTTCGCTTTTGCTTCGTTGTTAATTTCTTGGCTCAGGTGCGTTTGTTTTAATTGAGTCGTCCTCGTTCTTCTTGAGTCTATAAGAATCCATTCCGATCTCGAGTAACAATTGTGCACCTTGCAAGCGACCGAATCCGAATCCAATCGAGAATCAACATCGACCAATCCATTTGAGTGGTAAAAGGCAAGAGTGTGTGAGTTCATTTGAGTGGTGCTAGCCGAGCACAAACGAGTGTAAACACGAGTGTGGTGAGGTTTCTTTACTACTAACGTGTTTGCTAAGTGTTCTTTGCAGGTACTTCTCCATGGATTCCGATTCATGTGGTGGTGATAATGACTGTTATGACGATGATGGTTGTAGTTATGAAGGGGAGGACTATGGGAGCTATGAAGAGTGTGACGATGGGGAATATGAGACATATATAGGAAATGGTGATTATGAGGAAATTCGAGGGGAGAATTACTATTTTGAAGGAGAATGTGCAGAGAGTGGTACTCATGTGTCTCCCGAGGAAGATGGGGATGAAGACCCTTGTTGTGATTCACATGGTGAAGATAATGAAGCAGAATATTCTTGTGCTATACATCATGAAGATGAAGACGACTCGAGGTATGACTCTCCTTCGCATGTGTCTTATGAGTCTTATGGTGAAAATCTTTATACAAATAGGACTCGTGGAGGGTATGTCTATGGAGGTAGTGGAAGTGCTAATGTTGATTATGGAAGGACTTCTAGTGGGCATGCATATGCTTCTTCTTGTAGTACTTCCTATCCGAAGCAAAGGGGCATGAGTGGGAATGTGAGTACTAGTTGGAGTCGTCCTATGCAAAAGAAGGTGGTTCCAAAGAGGAGATTCATGGAGACCAAGGTGAACCTTTGTGGTAAAGAGGGAATCCTTGTGCTTGATGACGATTGTTACACCAATTTCATCACCCCTCGTGCGGCTGAAGAGTTAAGGCTACCTTGTGTGATTAGGAGAAATCCTTACTATGACGAGGGAGGGTATTGGGTTGATAAGAGAGTGATGGTATTCATTTCACTTGGTGAGTACCAAGAGGAGGTTTGGTGTGATGTGCTTCCAATGGATACTTGTCACGTATGTTTAGGTGGCCCTTGGTTTCAAAGGCATGAGATCCCATATGAGCAAGAGTGGCATCGATTTGTAGTGGACAAGAATGGAAAATTTCTCTTCCCATGCATACTTTCTAGGAAGAGTCCAAGTACAAAAGTGCGAGATACCTATGTGAAATGGCCTACCTTAGCTAAGGAAGCTAGTGGAGAAGAATATGAGAGATGGGAGTCCATAATAGATGAAATTTTCACTAGCTACAACTATTCGCAAGAAATGAAGATGGACTTAGCCGTCCAAATTTTGACTCAAAGCTTGTCCAATATTGGGAGTATGTGAAATGTTGTGGGAGACGAGTGAGGAGTCCAATCAAGACTTGGGAGGACATGAAAGGGATATTGAGAGGCCAATATCCCAAGCCTCATGTGAGAAGAAATAAATCTTTGAAGGGTACCTCTTTTGAGAGAACCCCATGCTTAAAGGCAAGGACGGCGGCCCCAACTATTCCTTCCATTGGTCAAAGAAGCTTACGTGAACATCAAGGTAAGATCATTCATCCTTATACTCCTATATCTTTGTGTGATTTTAATGCCGAGTCAAGTATGAAAGTTACCTTATCGTGCGTTAAGCCTAAAGCTTCTTTGTCGTCTAGTGGTAATGCCATTATTGAAAGTGTCCCCACACTAGTTGATGCTATTGATGACCGAATTTATCCTTCTTGTAAGGCCGATTTGTGTCCACCTAGTGTTGACATTTGTGCTTTGAATGATAGTGCATTATCGAATAAAGGTGCTCAAACACTAGTTGATCCTTTAGATGACAAAATTGATTCTTCTTGCAAGATCGATTTGTGTCCATCTAGTGTTGACACTTACGAATTGAATGGTAGTTTGTCATGTGGTCACCATGTTAGTAATTCTTGCGAGATTGACATACTACCAACTATTGTTGAAACTTGTGTTGATCAACTTGTTTGTAATGATAATTCACTACTTGAGGATCCTTGTGACGTGCTTAATGTACCTCTAGTTAGTGATGATGTTGATATAGTTGGTCAATTGAAAGAATATGACATCTCACCCTTGCTTGTTTCGTGTCAAAATGAGTCTCTTGATTGTACTTTAGTGTCATGTGATAAGACTCCAACTTGTAGTGGTGATGTGTGTCATGTAGATAGTCATGTGAGCGAAAATGCATTGAAAGATGACATTGGTTCTTTTGAGAGTGAAAAGACATGCTTTGACTCCTCATTGTTCATGGATTACGCTCTTGTAAAGGATAATGTTTTATTTGAGGATGACATGACTGTTGAGAGTGAAATACCTAGTGGGATGTTTGGTAATGTTGAACGTTTAGTTTCCTTTGGAGGCTATAATGTGATATGTAACCCACTATGGAATGAAGACACTCTTTCCCATGATGGAGATCTTCCTTTGAGGAATTGTGATCCATTTGTTGGGAAGGAAAGTGTTACAAAGGAAGGTAATTCTTGTCTAGAAATTGCAAATTCTTCCTTTCATGTTCAACTTCATAGTAACCCCTTGGATAATCTTGTCCTTGAACCGTATGGTGAGGTTACATTGGGGAGTGATATTGATGAGGAAGTAATTTTACGTGATACCTTCCTTTATTACTTGTTGGCATATGATGACATTCTTGAGCATATAGGGAGTGCTTCTTATGTGGGAGAAGGCTCTTATGATCTAGCCGATTGTGTTCTTGACCATGCTAGATGGATGTTCGTCCCATTTGATCCAGGTGCCACCTTGTGTGATTTGAAAGCACTATCTTGGGGGAGTCCTTGCTTGAAAAATGAGAGTGTTCTTGTTTGGACATTATGCTACTTGTCAAATAGAACCAATGTCGAGTTGCATACTTCGTATTTTGAACCCATTGGTTTTATTACTCCCTTATGTCATGAACCTTGGAGGAATCAACTGCTTGATACCTCATGTGTGCAAATGTTAGTCATGATTGTCATAGATGTGTGGTTGTACCACAAGTTTGTTCATCCTTGGCATGAATATGTGATTATTGCATTGTGTGCTAACCCTCAATCCTTGAGGAGTATGTTTTTGTTTGTCTCCCTTATGGTTTTTCAAGGTTTAGATTCGAGGACGAATCCTTTTCAAGAAGGGGAGAATGATACAAGACGAGTTGCCTCAAGGACACTTAAAGGACCGTCTCGTAGAGCCAAAGTTTGGATGATAGCATGGAGAGGACGGATGGGAGATGGAACAACATTAAAGTGGCCACCGAGCAAGGAAGGCTATACGCAAGAGGCCACATCCGCAAATTCAAGATTTCCATCTCCACAAGACTAGCCAAACAAGGCCCTTGCCTCATTAATGGCATTTATGTAATAATAGGGTCTTCTATTATTTAGTTAGTATAAATACATTGTCTTTCATTTCATTAGGGGACTTTTGACATTTGGAAGAAAAGATGAGTGATTTTTGAGAGAGTTGTCTCTAGAGAGAGAAACTTGTAGAGAGGCCATGGATGGCTCTTGTTGAACCTTTGATTGTGAGAGGATTGGTTGCTTGGGAATTCAATTCCCTTGAGGTCATCCTAAGAGGTTGGTGCTTGTTTATGCTAATTAATTGAGGTCTTTAGGTTTGATACACCTTTAGGTTGCTTTTAATTCCATTTTCTTGTGTCAATCTATCTATCATTTACTTTCCTTGTCATTTTATTGCTTCCGCGTATCCGTTATTGTATCATTAAGATTTCACATTTGTTTCCATATCTCCTTGACTTTGAAAGTTAGATGTTATGATCCCGAGGCTATGATTTCATAATCGCTCCCGTATTTTACTTGTTTCCAAAAGATAGATATTTATGATTTTATGGCATGATTCTCTTACTAATAACCCGTAAGTGTTTTCCAAGTGTCTATACCTTTCCAAACAAAGGTTTATGATTTTGTAAACTCTATGACTACAATGATGAATATGCTTTTGTTATGATAATGGTGATGTCAAAGAAGAGAATTGTCTAGAATGATTATGACAATAATGGTTTTATGTCTAAAAGTCTTGAGCTAAGGATTTCATATGAATATAAGAATAATGAACTAGTTCTTGATTTCAATCCCATTCCTTTGTTATGACTCTATTTTCTAAAGACCCCAAAGTGTATGAATTGATGTTTTATGGAGCTTAAGATTTTATTCTATGTTTCTCTTAATACTATTCTTCGTTTATAGTCTCGCCTTATAGTACTAGTTCCTTCAAGGCGAGACAAAGCGGCCATGGTTATCCCATAATGTAATCGGAGGTTACCGACCTTACGTCACTCCGGTGGATACATGAATTTCCTTGGGCTCTCATGCATGCTGTTATATGATATATGTATATGATATGTATATGTACATGGGGACATATGTGGGGAAGGGAGATATGTTGCGCTATAGACGCATTGCCACCTGGTCAGCTGGCGTAATTCATCCCGGACGCGGGATGCCCGGACGCGGGACATATGTGGGGGAGCCGACGTATTCGGCGCTATGACATGATGATATGTTCTATTTTCCATGTATATGAAAAAGAAATGTTTTCAAAGGAAAGATAAGCATGCATGGCATCTGGCCTATAAGGCACTGATATGTACAGGTTACTCTCTTATCTCACTATATGTTCTATAATCCTATGACATTGTCATTCATATCTTATGTTATTTATTGTACTGTTTTTCATGCCTTACATACTCGGTACATTACTCGTACTGACGTCCATTCTTGTGGACGCTCCGTTTTCATGCCGCGCAGGTACACGGGTAGACGGGTTTGACTCTTAGGAGCTTCGTCAGCAGTATTTGAGGGTGCTCCAGTCATTCCGGAGCTCCAGCTTATTGGTACTACTTTTGTGTACATGTTCGGGCACGGCAGCACCCGGCCCTCCTTGTTATTATCTGTATTTTGTTTAGAGGCTCGTAGACAGATATGTACAGTCAGATGTTTCATAACCTTGTTTGTCCCCGTCGTTGTATATTAAGTTAGTAAAGTTTATTAATACATGTTTATAATAATGCTATTGATGATAGTGTTGATTAAGGACATGATGATATTTATTTATACGGCCCACTTAGTAGTAAGAGTACGATACGAGATAAGGGGTGCTCGGTACAAGTATCGGGTACCCGTCGCGGCCCCTAGTTGGGTCGTGACAACATTACCAACAAAATCCTTTCCCTCAACGGGCAATACCAGAATCGGTGCTGTAGTAAACAATGTTTTGAGCTTTTGAAAGCTCTCCTCACACTCGGCGGACCACTGAAACGGTACCTCCTTCTGAGTTAAACGGGTCATACGAGAAGCAATAGAGGTAAACCCTTTCACAAACCGATGATAGTAGCTGGCTACAGACCCACAAAACTACGAATCTCAGTTACTGATGCAGGCCTAGCCCATTCCTTGACTGTCTAAATTTTCTAAGGATCCACCATAATACCCTCTTTCGAAATAACATGCCCTAAGAAAGACATAGAAGACAACAAAAATTTACACTTGGAGAATTTAGCATACAACTCCTTCTCTCGCAATACTCTGAGAACAATTCTCAAATGTTTCTCATGCTCTTCCTTACTCCTAGAGTACACCAGGATTTCATCAATGAACACTATTACGAATGAGTCTAAATAGGGCTTAAACACACTGTTCATTAAATCCATGAACGCAGTTGGGGCGTTTGTAAGCTCAAAAGACATAACTAACAACTCATAGTGCCCACACCTGGTTTGAAAAGCGGTTTTAGGAACATTCTCTGCCCGAATCTTAAACTGATGGTACCCTGATCTCAAATCCATTTTAGAGAAAAAAAAAGCTCCCTGTAACGGGTCAAACAAGGCATCAATACGGGGAATAGGATACTTATTTCGGACAGTTACCTTATTCAGCTGATGGTAATCAATGCACATACGCATAGACCCATCCTTCTTCTTAATAAACAACACAGGAGCACCCCACTGAGAGGCACTCGGGCGAATAAACCCCTTACTCAGAAGATCTTGCAACTGCTCTTTCAGTTTCCTGAGTTCTGCTGGTGCCATACTATAAGGTGGGATGCGGATAGGACGAGTCCTTGGGGCTAAGTCAATTCTAAAGTAAATATCACAATCCGGTGGCATAACAAGCGAGTTCGCGGGGAACATATCCGCAAACTTGCGTACCACTGGAACCGAATCAAGGGATTGAGTATCTGCACTAGTATCATGGATATGTGCCGGATAAGCTAAACAACCCTTCTCTACTAGCTTCCTAGCACGAACAAAGGATATTACTTTCTTAGAGAGGGGACTAAGGTTACCCTTACACTCAAATCTAGGTGCCTTGGGATAGCTAGTGTAACAGTCTTAGAATGGCAATCAAGTATATCATAATGTGGGGACAACCAACTCATACCCAAAATAACATCGAAGTCTACCATGTCTAAGATAATCACATTAGCCCAAGTACCATACCCCATAAATGAAATTGCACATAAAGGGTAGACGTTATCCACTACCACAGAATCCCCAACAGGAGTAGACAAAACAATAAGGGTATCAAGAGTATCACACATCATATCCAGACCCACAGTAAAATAGGTAGATACATAGGAAAAAGTAGAACCCGGATCATACAAAACAGAAGCCATACGGTCATAAATGGAGATAGTACCTGTGATAACTGCATCGGAGGCCTCAGCCTCGGGTCTACGTAGGAAGGCATACAAATGACTGCCCCCCCATCGCCTGTGTACCACCGCAATTACCATTACAAGTCTGAGCCCTGCCCTTACCGGGCTGCTGTCCGCCTCTACCTGCCTGAGGACTGCCTCGGTTAGGCTGGGCACTACACCTACCCGCGATGTGGCCACCTCGCCCTGCCGATGCGCGATCCTTACCCCCTCGATCTAGTGCAAATGGAGCTCGGGGAGTCTGATACTGAGTTCCCTACCCACTCTATCTAAGTCTGGGGCAATACCTCTTAATATGCCCTATCTCACCACACTCGAAGCAAGCACGGTCCAGTGTAGGCTGCTAACAGAAGCTAATGAAGCAGTGTAGCCTGCATACTGACCGGAAGCCTGATAATTTTCCCCTGATGGGCCCCCGGCTGACACCTGCATCGTGGACTGAACCGGATGCCCTGAATATACTTGCGAACTCTGACCCGTCGAGAAGGAGTTACGGAACATCCCACCTATACGGGCCTTCTTCTCAACTTGCCTTGTATAACTCTCATGCCTAATCCCCTCAACGATATGGACGTGCTCCACTATCTCCTGAAATGAAGCCCCAATAGCTACAAGCTGAAGAGCCGATAACTGCAGTCCAGTGTTCAACCCCTTCACGAACCGCTGTATTCTCTCCCCTTCAGTGGGCAGCAACTGAAGAGCATAACGAGAAGGGGAGTGGAACTGGGACTTATACACAATAACAAATGAGTTCCCCTGATCAATAGTAGCGAACTCATCCTTCCTTCGGTCCCTCAGAGTACGCTGAACATGCTTGTCCAGAAACACAGAGTAAAACTGAACTCAAGTCAACGGAGGAGACCCAACTATCCTACACTCCACATAAGACCTCAACCAAAGCTTGGCATCACCCGAGAACTGGAAGGTCACAAACTCTACCCCGTACTTATCCACAACCCCAATCTTATGGAGCCTCTCATGACAGTCGATGATGAACTCATATGCGTCCTTCGACTTAGTACCATAAAACAAAGGAGACTTTATTTTAGTGAACCTCCAAAACAGATCATGTTCTTCACCAGTCTTTACTGGCTTCGGAAAGGCCTCAAAACCCGGAACCTCATCCAAGCAAGGTGCCACCACTGCTGCATGCTGAACCCTCGGAGCCTGTACTCTGCCTGGATCTGGGGCCGCTACCCCTGCGCCCTTACCTATTGGACCCACTGGAATAGCTCCGGCCTGTGCTAACTATGCAACCAATTCAGCACCTGTGCCATCGCGTCTGGTATACCTTGAGCAGCTGCAGCTCCTGTTGGAACTGGTACTGCTGCTGGCTGGGCTGGTGCGGCTGTATCTCCTGCTGCCTCGTTAGGAACCACTGGAGGCACGGGGTCAACTACTGGGATGCCCCCCTAGCTGGGGCCGCCCTTCTGCCAGCTTCTCTGCCTCCACCTCTACCTCTACCTCTAGCTACTGTTGCGCGTGTTCTTGCCATCTGCGAGAGAATGAAGGATAGTTAGATACCAATTTGAATCAGCACATACCAATTGGAATCAAGTAGCATGAAAGAAAGAAAGAAAGAAAATGGAGTTTTCCTAGTGTCCGGCAGCCTCTCGAAGATAAGTAAAGACGTCTCCGTACGGATCTACAAGACCCTCCTAGACATGTCCTTGTATGATGAGATCGACGAACCTAAAGCTCTGATACCCACTTCTTCACGACCTAACCCACCATGACTGGCATCCATCTAAATCCTAGTGGGTGAACCAACATACATGAAACCCTATCCATTCAATCTGGTTTATATTAACCAAGCTAAAAAATTGTTACTCATTTAATAACAAACGAACAAGGTAAATCATGCCATAAATGCTGAAATAAGTACGAAACTTCTAACTATTACAATCCCCAAAATTCGAAAGTCATCGCACAGGAATCTAAGCGAAAAACATGTCTAAGAAGCTGAAGTCGAACAAGTAAGTAATCCATAATGTCCAGAGTACGAAAAGACATCATAGCAAGAAGATCTTCGGGCGGCCTGGCATAGGAAGAAGCTCACCCAAAATCTGTCAACAAATATCCTCCACGCTAGATGTGAGGACAAGCAACAGTCTCTACATCACAATCTGCACTCAAAGAAGGCAGCAAGATAGTATCAGTATAAACACTATGTACCAGTAGATATCATAGGCCGACTAAGATTAGTATCATGCATATTTCATAAACTCAATTGAATAAAATAAGCCAATCAACAGTCATGAATATCAATAAATCACAGCAAGTCACCCAAGAACAATCACAGTCAAATCACCAAGATGTCAAGCATCACAATCACGCTGGTCACAACAGAGATAAATTTACCACAATAACCTCAATCGCTGTACATACATGCTAGCTTATGTCTTAGCTCAGTAGCCATGACCTGCAGGGGACCCATAGTGTCGATGTACCACCCATTCCGGATCCACTCCTCGAACCCGACCACAAACTTTCGCCCCGAAACGAACCTCGGTTGCAGGACATATCAAAGTACATCTCCTTTTCGGAATGATCCTCGGACCACGAGCCCATAATCTAGGTCAAATGAGTGTCTTTCCATACCTCTTACAGAACATTATTTCTTACCATTCCAATATCAAGAATCAACTAATCATTTCATGTCATAATTCCCTTGAGAAGATTATATTAGCTTCTCATCACAACACATCCACTGTAGATTTAAATCACACAGGAATAATGGCACGGAGCCTACACAATTAATCAATTACATTCACGTAGGAATTTAACCACACAATACCATGCATGAAAACTAGACATGCTTTCTCCTAAGGAGATCACCAAATATACAATCAACTAACCAAAGTCTAACTTAAGTAAACCGTAACCTACGTCAAAGTACAGCTGGAACATGCAGGTTACTCTGCCACAGTCTTTCCTTTCCTCAAAGCCTCAATACATTCACGGTCTAAAAATAGAAGGCTCAATGAGTCACATGGCTCGATTCACAAACACCAAAGCAAGAATACCCTTCCCTTCCCCCATTCTAAGGGTGGATGATTTTCTAGCTGATAAACAACCTATCAAGGCCCCTAGTATTCATTTAGCATCAATTTATACAACATTCTATCAAACATATTTTCTATGGCAAAGACACCATTTTTAAAGAACTTTAGGTTTCAAATCACTTAGTTTATGATTCTAAATGTTCAATTTATGACAAATAGCAACTAATCCATCCATTTAAAAGATAAATAAGCGATAATAACCCCAACCCATCACGTTTAGAAGGTTTAATTACATTCTAGGGTTTCTACATCACTTTCACCATTTAAGACCCATGGAGATGATTACCATACTGAGGGGGAAGGGAATGATAGAATGAAAAGCAATGGAACTTACCTCTCAAGGTTATCTTGCCTTAGCTTGAAAATTCTCTCCAAGTGCTTGTTGGGAAGTGTGTTGGTGTTTTGTGAGAAGAGAAAATAAAACTGAGTATATAAAATTTGGGCTACTGTTTTATGTCGACCGCTACAGCGGTCGTCACGCTGCTGCAGCGGTACCGTTATAGTGGTAAAGTGACCGCTATAGCGGCCCACCACAAAATAGATTTGACCGCTATGGCGGTCCATCTACCACTATAGCGGTACTGCCATAGCGGTACATTGACCACTATAGCGGCCACCAAGGAAAATGGATGGCCACTGGCAGCGGTCTGAGTACCACCACAACGGCTCATTTTTTGGGTAGTAAGCTTGATTTTGTCCAGTTTGTCCCCCTATCACCCCATATTTCATCCAAGGCCTCAAAAACACAACACAAAACATGCACACATACAAAGAGACGCAACACGAATCCACCTACGGCCTCAAAATTCCCAACGAAGTCCTAATTTCCCAAAACGACTAGAAGGGTCGTTACAGTATCCAAGCTCTTATCATGAATATGAACCAAGTAGGCTAAACATCCTCTGTCCACTAACTTCTTCTCTTGGAGGTATGAGATGATCATCTTAGGAGCAGGGTTGGGAGTACCCTTCCACTCAAAACGTGGAATACCGCGCATAGCTTACATGACTGTTTTGTCATGACAGTCTAAGATCGCATGATATGGAGATAACCAATTCATGCCCAAGATAATATCAAAGCTAATCGAAAAAGTCATGTATGCGGGGTATCGACTACTTATTCCAAATAGTAACCTTGTTCAATTATTGATAATCCATACACATTGGAATAGAACCATCTTTCTTCTTCACAAATAGCACAACAGCACCCTAAGGGGACACACTAGAATGAATGAACCCTTTGCTCAACAAATCAAGCAACTGTTCTGTTAACTCACTCAACTCGGCTAGAGCCATACGGTAAGCTAGAATAGAAAAGTCCCGAGTGCTTGGCTAAATATTGATACAGAAATCAATGTCACGGTCAGCCGGCATACCAGGAAAGTCTGTGGGAAAGACCTCCGCAAACTTGCTAACTATAGGAACAGACTCCAAGGAATGAGTATCCATGCTTGTATCACAAATATGAGCCAAGTAGGCTAAACATGCTCTGTCCACTAACTTCTTCGCTTGGAGGTACGAGATGATCTTCTTAGGAACGGGGCAGGGAGTACCCTTCCACTAAAAATACGGAATACCGCGCATAGCTAACGTGACTGTCTTGGCGTGACTGTCCAAGATCGCATGGTATGGAGATAACGAATTCATACCCAGGAAATATGAAAGTCTACCATACTAGGATCACTAAGTATACCCATGTATCATAGCCCATAAAAGTAACCACACAAGCCCGATAGACTCGATCTAGTATCACAGAATCTCTAATAGGAGTAGAAACACGTATGGGTACATGAATAATATCACAAGACATATCCAATCCAGTAGAAAAGTAGGTAGACACATATGAGAAGGTACCCGGATTAATTAGAGATGAAGTTATATGATGACATAAAAAAATTGTACCTGTGATGACTGCATCAGAAGCCTCGGCCTCTGGTCTACCAGGGAAGGCATACCAATGGACCTGTCCGCCACAAGACTATGCATCACCTCGGCCACTCTGGCCTGACTGAGCTCCTTCTCTAAAACTTTGAGAACAGCCCCTACCGGGCTGATAACCACCTCGAGTAGACTGAGAATCACCGCAGCCTGTAGGACCAACACAGTTTCTCGAATGTCCACTCCTGCTGGCTGGAGGTGCTGGAGTCATAGAAGTCTGAAACTGGAACCCAGTTGGGCCCCACTCTGTCTAAGCCAGGGACACACTCTGGAAAAGTGGCCTAATTCGCCAGACTCATACCATCTAACCTCCCGGGACTGTGACAAAGAAGTCCAAGAATCGGTAAAACCAACATGATTTGTTGGTGGAGAAAAAAAACCCCTAGAAGTCTGCCCAACAATGTAAGCACTCTGTCTCAAAAGACCACTAGCTGAAGCCTAGAGCGCTGACTAGATGGGGCGGCCAGGATAATGCTAGTGATTCCAACTTGACTGGCCCCCACCTCTAGAAGCATAACCATTAAAAATGCCAACCTGACGGGCCCTCGTGTCGCTGCCCCCACTGTGTGCTTGGAGACTAGTGGACTCCACCCTCATAGCATCATCCACCACGGACTGGGATGAAGACCCTATGGAAAGAAGTTGACGACAAGCCAACTGCGACGAGAGTGTCAATACCCTGGCAAACCTCCTAACCCTTTCAGCCTTGATAGAAATCAACTTAACTGCATAACGAGTCGAGGAAAAGAATTTGGCCTCGTACTCAGCAACAGACAAACCCCTCTGCTGCAGGTTGTTGAACTCATACCTTCTCATATCCCTATGAGTGAGGGGGACATACTTCTCCCAGAACGCCTGATGAAACTGAACCCAAGACCCTGGGAGGTGATCCAATGGGCCGACACTCGACAAATGCCCTCCACCATACCCTAGCGTCACCTTAAAATTGATAAGATACATAATCCACCCAACACGAATCAACAATACTCATATTTTATAACCTTTCATGACTGTCAACTATAAACTCATAGGTATCCTCAGATGGAGTACCAAAGAACTTCGGCGGCTCCATCTTAATAAATCTTACAAAAATCTCTTAATCTCCAATGGTCATAGCTGGGCCGGTACCAGGCCTAGGAGCTCCCGCCCTAGTCTGTGACCCTCATGGAGTGGTTAGATAGCCACCCACAGCATGCATCCAATCAAGATGGTGCAAAATACGAACCATGGTGTCGTGAAGCACCGGAGTAAAAATCATCTCGGGCTGAGTCTGGGCCGGTCCCAGCTCCCCTTCATCTGCGGGCTAATGCTCTGGTGATAAGGATCTAGCATATCTCTGACAAACCACAGAGGCCCTGCCCCTGGCTGGTGTTGCCTCATGGCCTCTGCTATGACTGATACCTCTAGTTCAGCCTAGTCCTGGTGCTCCAGGCCCAGCGACGGGCTTAGACACGTCATCCCTAGTGATAATAAAACGGGTCCTCACTATCTGTGAGAGATTAGAAGTGAAATCCGTTACCAATTAGAACATCCTAGATACCCATGTCAATAGAGTAGCACGAAGGAATGAAAGAATGTGAAGTTTTCTAAATGTCCTATAGCCTCTCGCAGATAAGTACGGAGCTCATCAAACCAGTCTGCAAGACTCTACTAGACATGCTCTTGTACTTATAAGATTGGGTAACCTGTGGCTCTGATACCAACTTGTCACGTCCCAACTCATGAGTCGAGCGGGCACCCAAGCTAACCCTCCTGGTGGGTGAACCCTTCTTGATTCTTCTTGATTATAATTCCATGATTCGAACATGCTAACTTTGTTGATCTCGAGGCTCAAAGAAAGGGAAAGGCTAAGTTGTGATTGTTGGTGATATTACTGTTCGGCTTCCCATGTAGGTTACAATTTACCCTATGGTGACACTTCATTTAGCGAAGCATATATTTAGACGATATTGTTGGAGAAAGCATGTAAACCTTCTGGCGTGAAGTTGGGTTGGATATTTTCTTAGGTTGGGCCCTAATTTTTTATTTGGGTTAGCCACCCTGTTGTGTTATGACTTGCCTTGTTCTATTGTTGTTGACTTGATGCCACGTGGAAATAATAGATATTGTAGTCTATTGATATATCTTGATCATGATATTGTAGTATTTTACCTAATAAGCATAATAGCTCATAAGCATCTTTAATATTATCATCATCGTCATCGTTATCGTCATTGCTATTACCATTATGGTCGTCATCAATATCATTATCACTATTATCGTCATTCATTACATCTATCCTTATAGGATTACTCGTCATATGAGGAACTTAGTACAATCGTAATACATATCGAGGACCATGAGCTCAATAGCTCGAAAGATAGAATCATTTGAAGGATATCATAATCTTATAGAAGGTTTAGATGATTGGCCAAAGAACCATGCCTTATGAAAGAAGGGTTAGCCTTACATACCTTTCGGTTCAACTATCTACCACTTGCACGTTCTCCTCCGAAGCTCACGTTTCTACCTTCATTAAAGTCATACTATCATTAGAATCGATAGCTAGCATACACGACTAAAATTAGAGAAAATCGGACAACATCTCCTTTATTTATACGACATTCCTCCATATCATATATCAACTCCCAAACGTCAATAATACATTCACAATATTATAACAATAGTCCTTATTCATCCACATTATCCACATTTCTCAATTCACTTTCAATCACCCATATCCATGGTCATAACACACGACTACGTTCATTCACATACATTGCTTATCCCATTTTCTCTACATAATTTATAACC
The DNA here is from genome assembly GCF_019175385.1 of Lycium barbarum. NCBI lineage: Eukaryota > Viridiplantae > Streptophyta > Magnoliopsida > Solanales > Solanaceae > Lycium > Lycium barbarum. Next base: position 81,705,387 of record NC_083337.1, on the reverse strand, counting down.
TATTTATATCACAACACATCAAGAATCATGACTCAATTCAAACTATTACTCAAAATGACACTATTCCATATTCATGACCCATTTTTCTATACCCATCTACATTCCAAGTATTTCAACTCTCAAATACCTTAAACAACATAGAAATACCATAAATCTTACCTTAGATGTTGTAGGAACAAGCCTTGGATGGTAATACTTCACTTGAGCAAAAACCCTAGTTCATCTCCAATGAGATTTCTTGACTTGAATGATCTTTAATGGGTTTTCTTGCACTTGATTCACTTAGTTTATGTTGTTGATCACTAATACTTCTTGAATTCTTGTGGAATAAATGTAGAGAGATGTTTTAGACAGAAGGGGTGTGATATATAAATGAAATGAAATAAATCTTGAATCCCTTATTTAATGAACAAAACTGTCCCCGACCATATATACGGTTCATACATTATATACGGCGGTATGTTTTGTCGTATGTTTGGTCCAGAAAGGTATGACATTCTGGGCTGATTATACGGTCCCAATATACGGACCGTATAATTTATACGACCAGTATGTTTGGCCGTATAATCCCCAGTGACTCCGAAGCTCGTTTCGTCGACTCGTTTGATCTCCAATCCTCATAGAACCTTCTTAGCACTTGTTCAACACCTCAATACCACTCTAAGAGACGTTATCTCTCTTCTCCAAGACATCATTAAATCCTCGTTAACTCGTTAATCGCAATCCCTCTCCGATACCTATCGTATGCCTTGCCTTCTCTTGGCCAACTTTCTTCCCCCATCTCTAACGTCTTTGAAATCTTATCTAGAGTCATCGAATGTCGTTTCTTACTTATTGAAATACTGTATGCTCGTACCCTTCACTAGTCTATTCACTTGTGCGTCAACAAAAAATTTTCCGAGGTGTAACATTCTTCCCCCCTTAGGAACATTCGTCCTCGAATGTTGGGTCCTCGGGGATTCTATAAAAATTTCGCCAGAGTTTCCCCTATAATATGGCACTACCATCCTGTCACAACAACCCATAATAATAATGCGTCATAGGGCCACAACATAATAGCAATAGGATTTGGCCACACACGACCCAAAAAGCATAAAAGAAAAACATAATCTTGGCGTCTCATCTTGGATCTCTTCCAAAGGCTAAAATAAATGCGAGTATCTGGACCGCATACTTTCTTCCGCTTCCCATGTCATTTCTTCTTGTTTACTGCTTCTCCATAAAACCTTAACTGAGTCCACTTCTTTGTTTCTAAGCCTCCGTACTTGCCTATCTAGTATGGCAATGGGTACCTCTTCATAAGTTAACTTCTTTGTCACTTATACATCATTTATTGGCACGATCCTAGTAGGATCTCCAACACATTTTCGAAGCATCGAGACATGGAAAACTGGATTAACTGACTCCAAATCCGGAGGTAGATCTAACTCACAGGCCACTTTTCCTACTTTGCGCACAATCTCATAAGGCCCAATATATCGGGGACTAAGCTTCCCCTTTTTGCCAAATCTCATAACGCCCTTCATTGGCGACACTTTCAAGAATACCCAATCTTCCACTTGAAACTCTAAGTCTCTTCGACAATTATCCGCATAAGACTTTTGACGACTTTGGGCTGCTGACAACCGATGTTTTATGAGCTTAACCTTCTCTATGGCTTGCTGGACCAAGTCTGGCCCTATCATTTTAGCCTCTCCTGTTTCAAACCACCCAATTGGTGATCTACACTTTCGCCCATATAACGCTTCATACAGGGCCATTTGAATGCTAGAATGAGAACTATTGTTGTAAGCAAATTCAATGAGTGGAAAGTGATTATCCCAATTCACTCCAAAATCTATCATACATGCCCGCAACATATCTTCAAGAGTCTAAATGGTACGCTCAGCTTGTCCATCAGTCTGCGGGTGAAATGTCGTGCTAAGGCTCACTTGGGTCCCTAAACCCTCTTGGAAGGACTTTCAAAAATTGGCCGTAAACTGGGTTCCTCTGTCTGAGATAATAGATACTGGAACACCATGAAGTCGTACTATCTCCTTAACATAAAGTTGTGCATAATCTTCTGGCATATACGCCATTCTGACTGGAAAGAAATGAGCTAACGTTGTTGTCACGACCCAACCCCGTAGGCCGCGACTAGTGTCCGAGCTGGACACCCGTACGTACCCAATAACCCAAACCAGCATATAAACAAAGTATACAGATGTAGAAGTCGAACGGCGTTATTAACTATCGCAGATAAACAGATATAGCGCGTGGAAGCCGATAAGGCTATCACAGAGTATCAACCCAAAACATATACACAACCCACTTGTATGTCTACAGACCTCTACGAACAATACAAAATCATAAGATGGGACAGGGCCCCGTCGTACCCCTGAATAAACATGTACATATATAACAGAAAAGTCTATTACCAAACGTGGGCTCCGGACAAAGGAGCACCCAAGACCGCAGGGTAGCTGTCCTAAGCGGGCGGATCTCCAAAGCTGGTATCTGTACCTGCGTGGCATGAAACGCAGCCCCCCGAAGAAAGGGGTCAGTACGGAATATGTACTGAGTATATAAAGCAGGAAGTACAGAATCATAACCGGAACAGGAAGTACAGAAAATGAATGCAATTACCAGAATATCAAAGATGCTTACTTACAAAACATAGATAATGCATGTCAAACATATGCCATATCAGAACGTGGTCGCCACCCCGTCACTGGCGCCACAACACAACATACTCCAGAGTAGGGAATAGCTCCGTAACATATCATAACATATCAGATGGCCATATCACATCATATCATATCATATCATCAAATATCAGAATATATGTACATGGCAAAGCATACTCCAGAACCCATGTACATGTCATACCTGCCCCCTCACATCGAGGCACGGCGAACAATGCAGTGGAATACGCGTGATAACATATCCTGGCCCGGGCTCAGTGAAGGAAGCATTGAGGCATCCATGAGTGGAGTAGTGAGAAACTATATGCATCATAAAACATTTAAAAAAAGACTCGACAAAGTAATCTGAACGATAGGTCATTTAGAAAAACAATCAGATGATAGTCACAGTACGTACCTTTCGGATGTTACGATGGATTATGTTAAAACAAAACTTCTGAGATCGTTTGCCCATATCAAAATTCATCACGGGACTCAATGGAATAGTTAAAACAACTATCGTTTAGTAGCCGGAACAATAGCCAAAAGTTTCCTTTGATTACCATACGGAAATAAGTCAAATAGAATAATACAAAAAGGTCTCGGAAATTGTGGGCCCACCTCGGGTCAAGTCGAGGTGGTGTACATAAATTACGAACATTAGACTTTATGGAGTCATCCACAAAAGTTTTAGGGCAATCCGGTTCTGTTTGTGAGAGTTTCGGATGTTTAAACTATTTTTCTATCAAAGCATCAAGTACCTAATTCAATTACATTGAATGAATAAGGGTCAAAATTAGGCTCGGATTTCTAGGAATAGAGTTTCCCCCGAGGCTCGTATCATAGTGATACAATATTCAAAATGAAAATGAAGAAAAATGACAAGAAAAATAAAGGATAGATAATTTGACACAACTCAAGACCCAAATTAGCAACCAAAGTTCTTAAATTAACTTGACCTCTAATTTAGGAACTAAAGAGCACCAAACTCTTAGGATGACCAATAGGGATTTGATACCCTAATAACCAATCCTCTCACAAGATTCACAATCTCTAGCTTAGCAAGCTCTCAACACTCAAAAGAGTTCACAATTTGAAGATATCAATATTCAACATAGACTAAGTCTTCTAAATGAAAATAGACTACTATTTATACTAAGGTTTAAAAGAAGACAACTACACTATTACACTTTTACCCTTAATGAAGTAAGGGCCTTGTTTGGGTGTCTTCTTTTGGGAACAAAACTTGAATTTGCAAATCTTCAAGTAATAGTCACATTGCAAGTATGGCCATCTTCCAGCCTCTTCTCCAAACCATCCTCCCATGCTATCATGAACACTTGCAATCCCCGGGAAGGTGTTAGAATGTATTCAAGTATGTCCCTCCTCATGAACAATGCTTGCATCGCTTGAAGTTCCATCGCTTGGCTCTTTGTAAAAGGTCTTGATGCCATTTGAGTTGTATCATTCTCCCCTTCTTGAAGAGAATTTGTCCTCAAATTTAAGGGATCAACATCTTGCACCACCATAGGAGAGAGATCACACACATTGAAGGTGTTATGAACTTGGTATTCGGGTGGAAGATCAATTTTGTATGCATTATCATTGAGTCGTTCAAGTACTTCAAATGGACCATCTCCTCTAGGCATCAACTTGGTCTTTCTTTTGTTGGGAAACCTCTCCTTTCGGAAATGTACCCAAACCCAATCACCCGGTTCAAGCACAACTCGTTTGCGGCCCTTGTTCGCTCTCTTGGCCGTTTCTTGATTCTTTTTCTCAAGGTGAAGCCTCACCTTCTCATGCAACTTCTTCATGGCCTCGGCTCGTTTGTTTCCATCTAAACTCAACACAACATCTTGAGATAAAGGGGTTAGATCTAAAGGGGTTAGGGGGTTAAAACCATAAACGACTTCAAAAGGTGACATGCCAATAGTGCTATGAATGACTCTATCGTAAGCAAATTCAACCAAAGGAATTGATCTTCCCAAGATGTTAATTTTCCTTTAACCATGGCCATAAGCATAGAACCCAAGGTCCTATTGACAACTTCGGTTTGGCCATCGGTTTGTGGGTGACAAGAGGTAGAAAACAACAATTTAGTACCAAGTCGTCCCCACAATTCTTTCCAAAAGTGGCTAAGGAATTTTGGATCCCTATCGCTCACGATGGTTTTGGGAATACCATGCAACTTTACCACATGTTCAACAAACAAAGAGACAACATGAGGAGCATCATCAACTTTATGACAAGCAATGAAATGAGCCATTTTAGAAAATCGATCAACCACAACAAAGATGCTATCTTTACCCCTTTTGGTTCTAGGCAATCCCAACACAAAATCCATCAAAATATCAATCCAAGGTTGTTGAGGGGTGGGGAGAGGGGTATACAAACCATGGGGAAGGAGTCTAGACTTGGCGCCGCGCCATTCAATGCATTGGCCACAAATCTTAGCCACATCCCTCCGCATATGAGGCCAATAAAATTGCTCCTCAAGAATCCCCAAAGTCTTATCAATTCCAAAATGTCCCATTAATCCCCCATTATGTGCCTCTCTCACAAATAACTCCCTCCAAGAGCTCATGGGCACACATAGTCGCTTGTTCTTGAACAAGAAACCATCAAACTTGGAATAGGGAGTAGAAGACCTATCCCTAATCCACCTCTCCCTTTCCCATTCTTCGCAATCTAGAAAGATTTTAGCAAAGACGGGGTCCTCGGGATACAATGTCTTCAAGCTTTCAAAACCCATCAATTTGGAAGACAAGGTATTAATCAAAACATGTTTCCTTGATAGGGCATCCGCCACTACATTCTCCTTTCCCTTTTTGTATTGGATTACATAAGGGAAGGTTTCAAGGAATTCAACCCATTTGGCATGCCTTTTGTTCAACTTACCTTGGGCCTTAAGATGCTTTAAGGACTCATGGTCGGTCCGAATTACAAACTCTTTAGGCCACAAGTAGTGTTGCCAATTTCCCAAAGCACGAATCATGGCATACAACTCAAGATCATAGGTAGTGTAATTTAAGGTCGCTCCCTTGAGTTTTTCACTAAAATAGGCTATGGGCTTTTGGTCTTGCATTAAAACGGCTCCAATACCCACTTTGCTTGCATCACATTCAATCTCAAATATTTTGTCAAAGTCGGGTAATTGCAACAATGGTGCGGAGCTAAGCATTTGTTTCAAAGTTTCAAAGGCATTAGCTTGCTCCACACCCCAAGAAAAAGGTTTGTCCTTTCGGATTACCTCGGTCAAAGGAGCGGCTATGGTACTAAATCCTTTAACAAAACGCCTATAGAAACTAGCCAAGCCATGAAAGCTTCTTACATCTCCAATGGATTTTGGAGTGGGCCAATTTCTTATGGCTTCTATTTTGGATTCATCAACCTCAACCCCCCTTGAGCTCACGACAAATCCCAAGAAAACAACTTCATCCACACAAAAGGAACATTTATCAACATTGGCATAAAGTTGTTCTTGTCTAAGCACTTCAAACACACATTTCAAATGACTAACATGCTCATCCATGGTTTTGCTATACACCAAAATATCATCAAAATAAACAACCACGAATTTGCCAATAAAAGGTTTCATCACATGATTCATCAATCGCATGAAAGTACTAGGAGTGTTAGTGAGACCAAAAGGCATCACCAACCATTCATATAGACCAAACTTGGTCTTGAATGCGTTTTTCCACTCATCTCCGGGTTTCATCCGGATTTGATGATACCCACTCCTAAGATCTACCTTAGAGAATATGCATGAACCATTCAACTCATCAAGCATGTCATCAAGACGGGGTATGGGATGGCGATACTTTACCGTTATCTTGTTGATGGCCTGACAATCAACACACATGTGCCATGATCCATCTTTCTTTGGCACCAAGATCACGGGCACGGCACAAGGACTCATGCTTTCTCTCATAACTCCCTTTTCAAGGAGCTCATCCACTTGCCTTTGAAGCTCCTTAGTGTCATCCGGGTTGGCTCTATAAGTCGGCTTGTTTGGTAATTGAGACCCCGGAACAAAGTCAATTTGGTGTTCAATTCCCCTCAAGGGTGGTAACCCCTTTGGGAGTTCCGTTGGGAACACATCATCAAATTCCTGCAAAAGAGAAAAAATAGAGCTAGGAAAAGAAGGGGTTAGTTCATTAGTGTGCAATGCCTACTCCCTATGCATGAGGAGAATCACCGGTTGACGCTCCCCCAATTCCTCCCTAATTTCCCCACAATTCGCCAAAAGCGACACCTTAGTTTTTCCTCTAAGCTCTCCTTTCTTTCCACTCAACTCTTGAGAACTACTCTCCTCTACTCCCTCGTCCCCCACATTCTTCTTTTGCAATGCACCATGTCCCTTCTCCTTTAACTCCCTCATTTTGTTATAGATCTCACCCACTTGGGAGGGGGTCATGGGATTCAAGACATGTTTGGCACCATTGTGGCCAAGGTTGTATTGGTTAGTTCTCCCATTATGGTTGACGGACCTATCATATTGCCATGGTCGGCCAAGTAGAAGATGACACGCTTGCATGGGAACAACATCACACAACACCTCATCATGATACTTCCCAACCGCGAATTTGATGATAGCTCGCCTAGTCACCTTCAATTCACCACATTCATTGAGCCATTGAAGTTTGTAAGGGTTTTCATGGCGGGTGGTGGGAAGTTTCAAGAAATCAACAAGGGTGGTACTAGCAACATTGGCACAACTCCCACTATCAATGATCATGATGCTAGTGTTTTGGTTAATGATGCACTTGGAATGGAAGAGATTTTCCCGTTGACTTGGGTCATCCATTGCTTTACTTATCATGGTTCGTCGCACCACATATAGAGGTACAATAGGCTCATCATCACCTTCAACACCATCCCCTTCACTATCATGATGTTTATCCTCATGATTTCCCTCTTCATCCCCTTCCTCGCATTCTTCCTCATCCTCACTATAAGTGTCTTTCAAAATAAACGCTCTACGATTAGGGCACTCACTTGCTCTATGACCGAATCCATGACATTTAAAGCATTGAATAGGAGTTTTCTTACCTCCTTCTTTTGGAGCAAACTTCGGAGGTTGCTTGTCAACTTGCTTCTCAACTTGAGAATTCTTCACAAATGGTTTCTTGGCTTCTTGCATGGGGCCCTTATTCTTTTTCCAATTGGAGGAGAAAGCTCCTCGTTCTTTGTTATGGTTCCATGAACTCACATAGCCCCTTGATTTATTGATTTTGTCCTCCTTGAGACCCTCCTCTATTTCAATAGCCGCTTGAAGGGTTTCTTCAATGCTCCCATAGTTGTGGAGTCTCATTTGGGAGACAATGTCACCATTTAACCCGGCTCGGAACCGAGTCATAGCATTTAACTCATCCTCGTCAAAGTCGATTCTCATCTTGACAATTTGAAACTCATCATAGTATTCTTCCAGACTCTTTTTGTTTTGCCTTAAGGTATACACCTTCTTGAGTTGTTCTTGTTTGTAGCGTTCGGTGACATACTTACGCCGCATGGCCTCCTTCAATTCATCCCAAGTAGGTGTGGGCGGGAGTCCAATAATTCTTCTTGCTTTTACTTGAGTTTCCCACCATGTGGAGGCATACCCCTCGAATTGAGCAATGGCGTAAGAAGCCTTTTTCACCTCGGACATGTCATTCGTCAAGAAGATTCTATCACAATGCATCACCCAATCAAGGAATGTATCGGGATCACTACTTCCTTTGAAGGTTGAGAGAGTAACCTTGATGGAATTGAGACTCGTGTCTCGCCCTCCGCCATAACCGTGATTCCTATTAAAATCTCCATCGTCGTCATAACCTTGATGGTCACGACCTTGGTACCCTTCACGAGCTTGGTACCCTCTTTGCCTACCCATGTGAGGGTTAGGACCATGCCTTCCACCCCTTCCTCGATAACCTCCTTGTGCTTGCCCTCGTGGCCTCCAACCTTGGTTACCATAATGTTCGTGCTCAAGTAGAGCTTCCTCTATCTCTTCCTCATTTGGTTGTTGGATGTTTGGACGGTTTTGGGGTGGCATTGGTGCATTTGGGCGGGGGTCATTTAGGGGTGGGTCATTTGGATGTGGGTCATTTGGAACTTGATCTTGTTGGAGTTGGTTGTTCCGTTGGCCTATGGGAATGTTGTTTGGTGGGGTGAGAGTCGTGTTTTGAGGAGCGTTTTGGGGAGTGGGGTTATATAGATGATGGAAGGTGCCGGGTGACACTGTAGGTGAAGTGCTTCGAGTAGCTCCACTTGTGCCACCTTGGTATTGCACTTGAGGCGAATATGAGACCTCCCTACTACCTCCTTCAATTGCTTCCACCCTACTTCCCAAGTTTTCCATTCGACCACCCATGTTTTCCATTCGACCACCCATACTATCCACTTTATCGTTCAAGGCTTGTAAGGCTCTCATTACATCAACTAGTGTGAGTTCCCCGGTGGGAACTCGAGTTTCATCCTCTGTAGCCATGGTACCTATTAAGACACTCAACAAAGCAAGCAAACACGTTAGATTAGTAAAATCAACTCACAATCGCACAAGTATGCGCACCTTTGATTGCCTCACAAATTGCTTCCGCCAAAGATTGTGTGCTTGTCAATGTTAACTAGTCACAAGGGTTCAAATTCTACTCTTGGTCGGAATAGATTCTTGTTATCAAAAGAACGAGGACGACTCAATAAAACAAACGCACTTGAGCCAAGAAATGAACAAGGAAGTAAAAAGAGAAAAGCACGAAAGAATTGGCACGAAAGAAATGCGGACACAAGAACTAGCAACACAAATAGGAACAACTACTAAATGGCTACTAGTTAAGAGACACAAGAAAAAAAAATGGAATTTCAAAAATCGAGAAAATAACTAAAATTTCGGGCCCGGGTAGGTGATAACTTGAAAACACGACCGGGAAGCCCCAATTGATCCAAGGTATCAATTTGAAATAATGAAATTTTTTAAATTTCTATACTTTTTTTTTTTTTTGTTCCCTACCAAAGGATTAGGGACACAAGATCATCAACTAAGGATCAAGAAATTTTTCAGAATTGGAAGAGGGATCAAAATGAAATTTGGACTTGAAAAAGGTACCTGGAGTTTATGATTTGAGCTGGACAAAATACGGTCCGTATTGTGGTTTACGGACCGTCCTTCGTGACCGTATTTAGTGATGCCCAAAACAGAATGTACCTTGCACTTTACGACCCACAAGATACGGGCCGTATTGTGGTTTACGGTCCGTATTTAACACGGTTGCCAACTTCCAGTGAGCTACTATTTCAAGACCCCAGTTTACGACCTCAAATTACGGCCCGTAAATTGATTTACGGTCCGTCTTTAACGAGGTTGGCAATTTCCAGTGAACTACTGCTTCACGATCCAAGTTTACGACCCCAAATTACGGTCCGTAAATTGATTTACGGTCTGTAATTGGCAATGTTCCAGCTTCAGTGATTTTTGTGTTGAACTCGAACTTCTCGAATTTTTTTTTTTTTTTTGGACCAAATGTACCCTTTTGGGGTAGAAAAACACTTTTCCCAAATCTTGACTTGAAAACTTTGGATTAAATGCCCTTTTGGAGAGTCTTCTCCCCTATGAAGATTTGAAGATCTTCAAGAACACCAACAATTTCAAATTTTCAACTACCTTCAAATCAACTTGTTTTTCCTTCAAATTTCAGATTTAGACTCCCCAAGACTTTTAGAACAAAGCCCAATAAGTTTCAAGCCCCAATTTCACCCAAAATAACAAGACCCATTTCAAGTTCTTCAAGTTCTTCAACTCAACAATGGTAGAACACAAACCCTAACTCCAAATGGATTCAAAATTGAAGATTTAGACTCTAGAAACACTAAGAAACTCTAATCTAACACTAGGTTCAACAAAATCAACAAGAAAATTCGATTTTTTTTTTTGAATTTCGGATTTTTTTTTTTTTGTTGAATCAAAACCCAAGATTAGATTTGGTAGAACAAACCTAAACTAAGCTCCGATACCAATTGATACAATATTCAAAACGAAAATGAAGAAAAATGACAAGAAAAATAAAGGATAGATAATTTGACACAACTCAAGACCCAAATTAGCAACCAAAGTTCTTAAATTAACTTGACCTCTAATTTAGGAACTAAAGAGCACCAAACTCTTAGGATGACCAATAGGGATTTGATACCCTAATAACCAATCCTCTCACAAGATTCACAATCTCTAGCTTAGCAAGCTCTCAACACTCAAAAGAGTTCACAATTTGAAGATATCAATATTCAACATAGACTAAGTCTTCTAAATGAAAATAGACTACTATTTATACTAAGGTTTAAAAGAAGACAACTACACTATTATACTTTTACCCTTAATGAAGTAAGGGCCTTGTTTGGGTGTCTTCTTTTGGGAACAAAACTTGAATTTGCAAATCTTCAAGCAATAGTCACATTGCAAGTATGGCCATCTTCCAGCCTCTTCTCCAAACCATCCTCCCATGCTATCATGAACACTTGCAATCCCCGGGAAGGTGTTAGAATGTATTCAAGTATGACCCTCCTCATGAACAATGCTTGCATCGCTTGAAGTTCCCTCGCTTGGCTCCTTGTAAAAGGTCTTGATGCCATTCGAGTTGTATCACATAGCCTATTATGTCTAGGACATGCCAAAAGAAAGAAAGGTAAAGCTTTATTCGCTCCTTAAGCTAATCCAAACTCAAGTTCCGCGCTTCACAAAATCTACAATTTGTCACAAATACCAAACATTAACTATAGGCATTTAGGAATCCAATCTTAAGTTAACACTTGCCTACAGAAATTTCGGCAGCATCTCCCTTGCAAATACAACATCCCCGAGAATTCAACTCGGCTAAACATACAACAACAAATCCGAGAATTTAACTCGGCCAACTTAGCAACAACAATGCCAACAATGTCGACAATCAATTCCAAACACATTCCAATGCTCATAACTTCTCTCTACAACTTTGACGATTTTCCATTTATGTTCAATTCATAATTGTTTACATATTCAAATACTAGCCCGCAACCATTCACACACAACATCCAAGAATATTACAAACAATCCGTACAACATTTAAACAATTCAACCAACACTCTTCTTCATCCAAAACCTTCCAAATGTAACAAAAACCATAACAACACATTTCCTTCATTCAAGTTCATAAACTACCCCAACAATTACACACTAACAATAGTATCTTCCATAAATACAAAAAGTGACATTAAAATCACATTAGCTTCTAAAACAATTCTCTAACACTTACAACTTCAATTAAAATCATTAAACTTTCATTTTCATCATAGATGCCATTGCAACAATAATCAAAATACTTAAGAAAAATTGTTTCATTCTTTCCATACCATACCATAACTCACACGGCCCATCTCCAACATTCACATCTTCAACCGAAATCATCAAACTTCCATTTTCAATTTAGAATCCGCAACAACAACCACTAGAATGCTATGTAGAAATCAATTAATCTTGCCTACACAACACATGCATACACACGGCTATACCATGCAAACTTCCATATTTTCATAAATTCTCTCCTTTTCTACATACTACAACATAAACAACCCTTCATAACATATAGAAAGGGGATTAATTCTTACCTTTTCTTCCTAGCTTCTTCACTTGGCTAGAATTGTAGATTGCAAGAATAAATGTTTTTCTTGCTTCAATGACCTCTTCACCTTGCTAGGGACCCTTCAATTGATAGGAAAATAATTTTTGAACAATTTTTCCTCCAAGGTTCTCGCTCCACACCTATGGCCGAATTTGCTTCTTTTTTTTTTCTTCTTTTTCTCTTGAAAGTTCTTGAAAGTATGATGAATAATATGGTGGCCACCTCTTTTTATCACATGGATTTAATTCTCCATGGGTTTGGGCCATACTCCATGGCCGGCCACCTTTGGGCCTTTTTCTTCTTATTTTTTTTTTTTGATTTTTCCAAGCCCAATTACTTCATGTTCATTTCTTGTAATTCATGGAACTATATTTCCAAAATTCCAATCTTGCCCTTAGCCTTCCTCGATATTTCCGCATCAATATTTTTCATGAACAACATATATATTAAATTAGATCAAATATGGCCTTACCTCTTACTAGTCACAATTATTTCAAATTGTTCCGAATACGCATAAAACGGGATATAACATCCTCCCCCCCTTTAAAACTTTCGTCCTCGAATGTTGGATTGGCCTATGGGGTATTACAATGCTTTGGGGAGGTTTCCTTTATAGCTGTCGCACACGATCATTTAACACATCCATTTTAGAAGCATATTGTTTGGCCGCAATACTTTGACCGAAACCATGTCGTTGGTATATAACTTTCTCACCTGACCATCCGTTGTAGACACAGATCAATTGGATAAAGCCTACTATATTTCAAATTGAGTTTCTCCTTTTAATCTTACATTCTAAGCATTTGTCCCATCATGACTTTGTCGCTGACGAGCATAATGGTCATATTTCCCTTCAAGGCTAGTTATATCCACATCCAAAACGTATACGTGATATTGTTTTGCTGTTTCTTGCCCTTCGCAGTTCGACTATACTCATGATGACTTGTGATTCGAGTCCAGTTAATTTCTTAACTCATAACATCTCTGGATTCCTGCCGCAACTCTTCTTTATCCCCTTTCCACACATTCCCTAATGCCAGTATACTCGTCTATAACTTCCTTGGATTAGTACTCGCTTCATTGATCGTTATTCCTTGTTGACTTTCCGGCGTGGACTTCTTATAATCGTAATTGAGCATAGCTTCAGGTTAATCATTCTTTCAGTTCTATAGTGTTTACCCCCATGTTCAGTGTGGTTAATGGTCCATGAACTATCTTCTACCACCCGATGGGTTCTTTTATCTTTCATTCATATAAGCAGTGCGCTTCCTTTCTTCGAGAAGTTATTAACTGCCAGCCATGGTTACTTCATTGTGACAGTTGTTATCCGAGGCGCCCTTTGGTTTTGTTGTCCTCTTCATTGACCTTGTGGATTTAACTTGTATACTTTTCTTACTCTCTTTATTACCTCCTTGGGCACATCTTTATATATCTAGATACTATACAAGTTCCCCTCTATACAAGAAATTAAATTATGATTAAGGAATATCCAGGTTCGTGTCAGCATGAAGTATTTTTTCCAAGTGTCTTCCATATTTTTTTCCATGTCTACCTCATGGTACGCTTGTTGTTGAGTCATTTCTACGCCCTCTGTACCCTTCACGGTATGCCAACATCCCCCGAACTCTGCCCCCGAGCTGATAAGTCTCCTTTTCTGGAGCTTGAATCGTCATAATTCATTTGATCCTAGCATATTCTCCCCCCCCCCCCCCCCCTGATAGCAGCCATGGAAGCTCAACTCCATTGAAGGACAAGGAAATGTAATGTCAAGATCAACGGGCTTCAATTAGCAATTAAAAAAATTGTCTTGTGATGGCAGAAGACCTCTAGCCCTATTCAGATTTTTTTCCTCAAGTCTTACACCTATTTGGAGGCCCAAATTAAAGTCCAAAGTGAGATGAAATGAGGCCCAAATCAGCCCCAAAAGAAGAAGTTTCCAGCAGCCCAAATTGGCCCAAATTAGTTTTCTAGAATAAATAATTAATTGTTGTTTTAATCTATGTTGACTTGCATTGGTCCAAGTGTGGGTAGTCTTCTAGGTTGTTTTAATCTATGTTGACTACATCGGTCCTAGTGTGGGAAGTCTTCTATGTTTCTAGGGAAGATAATTCCCATTTATTTCTATTTTGACTAGTTCCTTCCTTTACAACTATATATAGGGGTGATTGTCATCCATTGTAAATCAGATTTTGAAGAATATATTATATTGAGAGTTCTTTTGAACCTTTGTGGCATTACTTTAGGATTTATCTTTCAACCTAACTAGTTCCTAGTTCAAGGTAGTAAGATAATTTCTTCCTTGATATCTTTGATTTCTTTTTGGTATTCTTTCGAAGGCGGTTAGTTCTAAATACTAATTGTTGTCCTAAGTTACTCACAAAGCGGTCAGGATCCTAATCTACTGTTTTTGATTTGTTGTCTCAAGTAAAGGCGTTAGATTTCTTCCTATAAATCTATACGTTGTTACTTGGATCTTGTCAAGACATTAGAACTAACGTTCTTGAAAATTCGTGGATTGTTCCTTCGAATTTCCCATATCTTTTATTTTCTAGTTTTTAGATTCTTTTCTATATTTGCTTCCGCACTTCTTATATTTTAATTATAAATTTGGGATCTCCCTAACCTCGTTGTTATCAAGTGGTATCAGAGCGGTTCTATCAAGATTCCGTTCTTGATAATCTTGGGGATTTCTTGAAGAAAAAAAAAAGAGCAAAAAAAAAAAAGCCAAAAAAAAAAATTAAAAAGTACTGTAGCAGTGAACAGTGACGAAAAAAAAAGTTTAGTGTTTGCTCTCCAAGAAATTTCTTCCATCTATTTGTTTTCTAAAGATTAAGATAGAAAATAAGAAGAGGGGATCCTAGATCTTTAAAGCTAAGAAGCAATCAATTTTTTTCTTGCTCCTTTTATCTTGTTAAAAAACAAAGTCCTTTTTGTTCGAGTCTTGTTTCAACTAAATTCTAATTCTTTCTAGGATTGGTTCTTCATTTTTTTTAGTGCCCTAAAATTCTTTATTTTACTACTAAGGGCTTGATTCTAGTGGGTTTAATTATAAATCCACAAAGTGTTTTCCCAAAGGTTATTTGAGGGGAAAAAAGCAAGAGTGGGTGAGAATAATTGAGGAAAAAAGCCAAAAAAAAAAAAAAAAAACTGAGTGATACATTTTCTTTAAAATAACTATGTCTTTCACAATTGCAAGAATCTATGATTATGAAGGATTGGCCAAGTGCGGCAGTAATCATGTGGTGCTACCAAGATTGTGCATGTGTGCTAGTAAAGAAACTTACCTACAATGGGAATACTATATGGAGCATATATTTGCTTGTAACAATTTTTGGGAGATGGAAAAATTGGAGTTTGCCACAAGGGCATTGTCCTTGAAATTACGGAAGATAGTCGATGATTATCGTAACCCTCATTGGGTGAAATTTAATCGGCTACTTTTGACGTGGAGTGATTTAAAGGAGGAATTGAGGCGCATTCATTCTATAACACTGTCCCAAGATGAAGCTAACTCCAAAAGTCCTATTCGTTCCAATAAGATGGTTAAGTATGTAATCTTCCAAGAGGAGGAGTCGAGTTGTGAACAAAAGAGTGACTCTTCATCATGTGTAACTTCTCTTACACTAACAGAAGTTCCTAAACCTCCAGAAAAAAGAGAAGATGAGAGAATAAAAGAACTGAGTGAAAAAGAAAATTATAAGGAAGAGAGATACAAAATTGGGTGGAGTAAGGGGGTGCAAAATGGTAACTCAAGAGAGGAAAAAGGAAAGTTTCAGTTGAGAAAAGCGAGTGAGTTGTCACAAGAAAAGAATGGAGATAAAAACAAAAGCAAGAGTGAAAATAATGAGAGTGAAGGCAGAGATGTTAGAACAAAAAGTGTTTTGTTACAAGAATTGAGAGAATCAAAAGAGAGCTTAAGTGAGAATGGTTCTTGTTTATCTTCTAACTTCCTTACTCTTTGTCTTTCTAGTGTTTTTGAATCTACATTGCAGGTTTCGAAACAAGCGCCCATGCGGTCTTTAGAACAGCAAAGAAAAGAGATAAAGACCTTATGTTGCCAAGAAGATTCTGCAAAATTTTCAAGTGCTACATCACATGTAGACCAAGGTAGAGAATCCTTTAAGGAAGCAACTTGTGGTAAAATGGCTAAACCTAATACTTTATGTGCTTTAAAAGCCATTGAATGTGAAGGAATTGTAGGTAAGAGTTGTGATAATTCAATTTTTGAATCTGTTGTTTCATCACCTATGGATGAGAGTTATTCTCCTTGTTTAGGTCATTCTTTATTTGACTCTAATGATGCAGTTGTTGATGAGAACTCATTCATGTCTAATGTGCACTATGCTAGTAATCTTTTAGTTGTAGCAATGGAAGGGGATATGACTAATCTCATTAGTCAAGGTTTTAAATTGTGTGATAACCCATTGTGGGATGATAATAAAGATGAGTTTGCAACTTATTTTTGTCCACTTTGGGATACCAATGAAGGAAGAAAATGGTGAAATTCCCAATGAAGATAATGAGACACATGAAGCTTTTGGTGTCTTAGATATTAAGGAAGTTGAGCTAAATGCAGGATATAGTCACTCAAGTGTGGAAAAGGATAAGTGCTCACACATTGCTAATTTCACAATATCTTTATCTTGTTTCGTCGATCCTTTTTTGCAGGTTTATTCCAAGCCACTTCTTGAGGAAATTACTTTTGGTCCATATCTTGATTATGGTATATCTAATGGTAAGGTTAAATTATTTAGCAAGAGCAAATATGGTATGTTTTCCTTGTATTCATACGCTTTTGGTCTAGCTAATGACCCTCTGCAATTTAAAGAGCTTATGAATTGTGTTTTTAGTGATTGTGTTGGTGATTACATTTTCCTGTTAGCTGATGTTATACTTGGACTTTTAAAAGGAGTGTTTGTGCATAAAAATAATAAGTGGATTAAATGGTTGCATGGTCACTACCTTGTGTTACTCATACCAAGTGGTTGTTGTGTTTTTCTATTTATTGTGATTATCATGTTGGTTGCAGGAAAATATCAAGATTCAAGGACGAGAATAATCTTTAAGAGAGGAAGAATGATAGCAACCATGAAGGCTCAAATGCATTAAATAGAAAATAAGGTCACCACCAAGATTCGAGACGAATCTTCTTTAAGAGGGGGAGAATGATAGCAGCCATGGAAGCTCAACTCCATTGAAGGACAAGGAAATGTAATGTCAAGATCAACGGGCTTCAATTAGCAATTAAAAAAATTGTCTTGTGATGGCAGAAGACCTCCAGCCCTATTCAGATTTTTTTCCTCAAGTCTTACACCTATTTGGAGGCCCAAATTAAAGTCCAAAGTGAGATGAAATGAGGCCCAAATCAGCCCCAAAAGAAGAAGTTTCCAGCAGCCCAAATTGGCCCAAATTAGTTTTCTAGAATAAATAATTAATTGTTGTTTTAATCTATGTTGACTTGCATTGGTCCAAGTGTGGGTAGTCTTCTAGGTTGTTTTAATCTATGTTGACTACATTGGTCCTAGTGTGGGAAGTCTTCTATGTTTCTAGGGAAGATAATTCCCATTTATTTCTATTTTGACTAGTTCCTTCCTTTACAACTATATATAGGGGTGATTGTCATCCATTGTAAAACATATTTTGAAGAATATATTATATTGTCCCTAACCTCGTTGTTATCACCCCCCCCCCCTTTATTAAGAGGGTCCATACACGTCTATGCCCTTTAAGTAACTGTCGCTTTTCGCGATCCTCTTACAATTGGAGTTCTTTTATGGCGGAGTCTGTCTTGTCTATCTCTTTACTAACTACGTTCTCGTATCTAATCGAAATATTTATAAGGGCATCCATTTCCAACCTTTACTTTCCTTCCCATTCCGATATATCCCTGTCCTTTATGTCTGACGGTGTCATTACCTCTTTTGGTGCGTAATCATTTCTAGTTACTTTCTCTCCAAATACTTTCATTTTCCTTCGATCGAGCCATTAATATCCTTGATCTTTTCTTAGGGGGTAGCTTTTGTCACGACCCAGCTAGGGGCCGCGACGGGTACCCGGAGCTAGTTATCGAGCACCGCTCACTCTACTACTTGTCTCGCTCATTTAATACTCTTTTATCAATTTTACATACCAATTGTAGGAAAATCATATTTAATCGAAACATAAATACTTGATATACATTTGCCTCTTGGCCTTCAAAAAAATATACATACATATGAAAACATCTTGTGAGACCATCTAACCCACACTGCGTATCTACGAGCCTCTACTAACATAATGAATATATGGATGGAACAAGACTCCGTCATGCCCAAAATATGCATATGTGAATGTACATCAAAAGAATAACCATAAGCACCTCCGAACAATGGAGTGCTATCTATCAGCTGACAGCTACTGAGGACCCTGGCCAAGCTCTCCTCCCTGTCTACCTGTGGGCATGAACACAACGTCCGAAGAAAGGACGTCAGTACGAATATTGTACCGAGTATGAGAGGCATATATAATGAAAGGAAACATCAATAATATGAGGATAACATCAATATGAGACAACTGAATCTGACTGATAATCATAAATGAAGTAATGCATGCTGTCTTACTCATCATCATAACATGTATGCATCATATGCAAGCTGCCCGTCCATGTCGGAACGGTGTGATAATCAATAATATTAGCCCGCGTCCAGGCCTCCCGCGTCCAGGGTACCATCTCATGCCGCCCACTCGTGGTGTCTGCCCACGCCCGTAGGTCGTGGTGTATCTGCCCGGCCAACTAGGCCCGGTGTGAATGCAATCATGACATGCTTATGAAAATGCTCATAGTAATATGCTTATCATAAAATACTTATCTTATCATAATGGGTATATAAGACTCATGATCAACTTTACTCTATCGGGGTGACGTAAGGTCGTGATCCCCCGATTACATTATGGAACCATCATGGACATTCTGCCTCACCTTGAAAGAACTAGTACATAAGGTGAGCGTAGGCAAGGAATAACATCATCATCATTCTAGTGTCATCATTTCGTATAACTTATCTCATATAGACATTCATAGGCATAAGCTTTTAACTTCTTAGAATGTAAGAATTCATGAAAGGAATAGGGATTCAAGCTAAAAGATTCATGCCATTAGAAAGAAGGACTAGCCTCACATACCTTGGTCGCTTAGCTAAGATATTGCTCACTTGTTCTCCGTCGATATCACGTCGTTACCTTCATAAGAGAATTCGTATCAACATTAGTAACTGACTATAAGAACGCGTCGCTAATTCTAGGAGAAGTCGGAAAACGCTTCCTTCGCTCATACCACTTTTCTCACGTTCTATATCAACTCCCAATATTCATAGTATTATTCGCAATATCATAATCAACAATCGTCATTTACATACATTTGGCAAAATCCACCATTTTCCTTCAATTCTCCCTTATTTCTACTTCTAGCTCATCCTTGCGTTTTCATGCATTTAATGCTTGTTTCATGATATAATCATCATTTATAACGTATTTGTACTCACAACACTTCAATATTCATAGTTCAATTCCACTATCATTCATTTATGTCACTATTCACTCATTATTGACCCATTTCTATGTTCTTCTACATTTCAAGTGTCTAAGCTTTCCAACACTTCAAAAAACATGGAATAATCATGAAACTTACCTTGGATGATGGTTGAACAATCCTTAAGTGGAAATACTTCAATTAACCAAAACCCTAGTTCCACCCTTTGTGGGATTTCTGGACTTAGATGATCCTTTGATGTGTTCTTACACTTATTTTTATGAATTTGGTGTTGATAATCTTGATATCTCCTTTGATTCTCTTGAATTATTGTGGAGGAAATATTTGGAGAGTTCTAGAATGTTCTTGAGTTGTGTGGAAGGAAATGACGTGAATTGAGGCTTAAGTTCTCTTTTAATAATTCAAAATCTGGTCTTTAATGAAAAATTGTCGGGATGAACAGTGGTCGTAAATTGCAGTTTACCGTATTGTGGTTTACGGTCTGTCCTCCATGGTCGTTTTTAATCATCCCAGAAACAGAAAGTTTGGCTGGGGATTATGGTAATTTACGACTGAGGTTTACGGTCCGTAAACCAGTTTACGGGGCCGTCCTCCAAGTCGTATTTAACCATTTCAAAGACAGAAAGTTTTGGCTGATGGACATGGCAGTTTACGACCTGGTTTACCCGTAAACCAGTTTACGGGCCGTAAACTGGGTCGTATTTAACCATATCATCACTGGGCAGAACTTGAGATTTTTGGCAAGCTGAAGGACGATTGCACTATACGGTCCGTAAATCACTTTACGGGCCGTATAGTGCCATATACGACCACTGGACAGAAAGTTTTCTGCGACTTTCTTATTTTCCAAAAATTCTTAATTAGCCATTCCCGACTTAATAAAACATCATCCACTCAACTTTTCATCATTCCACTCATCATACAAGTACGGAGAAATTTCCGAGGTGTAACATTCTTCCCCCCTTTTGGAACATTCGTCCTCGAATGTTCGACACTCGGGAATTCTGGAAAATTTTTGCCAGAGTTTCCTTTGTAATTTGGACACTACCTTTCCATTACAACAACCCACAATATCTTCGCCTCACAGGGCTATATCGCAATATCACCACATTTATGGCCACACACGACCAAAAACATAAAATTAAAACATACATACCTTACGTCATCGACGTCTCATCTTGAATCTCCTCTGGGGATTGGAACAAATGGGGGTACATAGATTTCATCTTCTCCTCTGCTTCCCAAGTTATTTCTTCTCGATTATTGTTCCGCCATAGAACTTTGACTGAAGCAACCTCTTTATTCCGAAGCCTTCGTACTTGTCTATCCAAAATGGCAATGGGCATTTCCTCGTATGTTAGCTTCTCTGTTACTTGCACATCATCAACCGTAACTATTCTTGTTGGGTCTCCAATACACTTGCGGAGCATCAAAACATGGAATACTGGGTGCACGGACTCGAGCTCTGAAGGCAAGTCCAATTCGTAGGCTACTCGACCCACCTTGCGAATGATTTGGTAGGGTCCGATATATCTGGGACTTAGCTTTCCCTTCTTGCCAAATCTCATCACTCCCTTCATCGGCGATACCTTCAGGAACACCCAATCGCCCACTTGAAATTCCAAGTCTCGTCGGCGATTTTCTGCATAAGACTTTTGGCGACTTTGAGCTGTTAACAGTCGGTCTCGAATCACTTTAACCTTTTCAACTGCTTGTTGGATCAAGTCGGGGCCTATCAATTGTTCTTCTCCGGTTTCAAACCATCTAATTGGAGGTCTGCATTTTCTTCCATATAAGGCTTCAAACGGGGCCATTTGAATGCTGGAATGATAGCTGTTGTTGTAGGCAAATTCGATAAGAGGCAAATGCTCATCCCAACTACTACCAAAGTCCAGCACACATGCTCGTAGCATATCTTCCAAGGTCTGAATAGTACGCTCGGCTTGTCCGTCGGTCTGCGGATGGAACGCCGTGCTGAGCTTAACTTGGGTACCTAGACCTTCTTGAAAGGACTTCCAGAACTTGGTTGTGAACTGTGCCCCTCTGTCTGTGATAATGGCCAAAGGAATACCATGAAGTCGTACAATCTCTTTGAGATACAATTTAGCATAATCTTCCGTTGAATATGTGGTTCTAACGGGGAGGAAATGAGCTGCTTTCGTGAGCCTATCCACGATCACCTATATAGAATCATACTTCCCCCGCGTACGGGGTAATCCTACCACGAAATCCATGTTAATTTCTTCCCATTTACACGTAGGAATTTCCATTGCTTGCAATAAGCCCCCTGGCTTTTGATGCTCGGCCTTCACTTGCTGGCAATTTGGGCACTGTGCTACAAATTCTGCTATGTCTCGCTTCATGCCATCCCACCAATATATCAATTTAAGATCATGGTACATCTTGGTTGCACTTGGGTGAATAGAATACCGGGAATAATGTGCTTCCTCTAAAATCCGTTGGCGCGAGTTTGCCACATTCAGTACACATAGCCGGCCTCAATATCTAAGAACCCTTTCTATGGAAACTTCGAATGGAGACTTTTCCTTTTCTTGAGATAGATCTCGATAGTGGCTTAACTGAGGATCTTCATATTGCCGTTCCTTCACTTCTAGATTCAATGATGAAACTGTGGGGTCATTGATGCTAATACTTGCATCTCCTGAATCAATTGGCCGTACGCCGAGACTTGCTAACCGATGGACCTCACGAACCATTTCTCGCTTTTCCGAAGGAACTCCACATAAACTACCCATCGATCGGTGGCTAAGTGCATCTGCTACTACATTCGCCTTCCCTAGATGATATAGAATGTTCACATCATAATCCTTCAGTAATTCTAACCATCTCCTTTGCCGCAGGTTCAACTCCTTCTGTTTGAAAATATATTGAAGGATTTTGTGATCCGTAAAGATGTCCACGTGCACACCATATAAGTAGTGTCTCCACATTTTCAATGCATGAATGAGCGCAGCTAGCTCAAGATCATGAGTGGGATAATTCTGTTCATGTTTTCGCAACTGTCTCGAAGCATAAGCAATAACTTTTCCATTCTGCATCAATACACATCCTAATCCCACACCGGAGGCGTCACAATATAATACATAGCCATCTGATCCTTCTGGAAGTGTTAGCACTGGCGCTGAGGTCAACCTGTTTTTCAACTATTGGAAGCTACGCTCACAGGCATCACTCCACTGGAATTTAGCCGACTTCTGGGTTAACTTTGTCAATGGGGCTGAAATAGATGAGAAGCCCTCTACGAATCTTTGATAATAACCTGCCAAACCCAGAAAACTACGAACTTCTGTAGGCGTCGTAGGTCTTGGACAAGTCTTCACAGCTTCTATCTTCTAAGTGTCGACTCAGATACCATCATCTGAAATAACATGACCTAGAAATGCCACGGATTTTAGCCAAAACTCGCACTTTGAAAACTTTGCATACAATTCCTGATCTCGAAGAACGCCAAGAACAATTCTTAGATGATCTGCATGTTCTGATTCTGTGCGAGAATATACCAGGATATCGTCGATAAACACTATCACAAAAAGGTCCAAGAACGGCCTGAACACATTATTCATTAAATTCATGAACACTGCCGGGGCATTCGTCAACCCGAACGACATTACTCGAAACTCGTAGTGACCATATCTTGTCCTGAAGGCAGTCTTGGGAATATCTGCTTCCCTGATTCTCACCTGATGGTAACCCGATCTCAGATCTATCTTGGAGAACCATTTAGCACCTTGCAATTGATCGAACAAGTCGTCAATTCTAGGAAGAGGGTATTTATTCTTTATTGTCACCTTGTTCAACTGCCTGTAGTCGATGCACATTCGTAGAGATCCGTCTTTCTTCCTTACGAATAGGACTGGTGCTCCCCATGGCGAGGAACTAGGCCTTATAAACCCCTTCTTAAGTAAATCCTTCAATTGTTCCTTTAGCTCCTTCAACTCTGCTGGAGCCATTCGATAAGGAGGAATAGAGATAGGCTCGGTGTTTGGTAGTACATCAATAGCAAAGTCTATCTCTCTGTTACATCCGACATTTTTGCTTATTCGAAAAATTCAAGATAAATTGACTTGTGATGAATAAGGCCCCAATTGGACCTTACTTGGTATGAATGTGTAGGTTATAAATTCAATGGTGTGGAATTACGAAAGGTGGCCAAGGGCAAAATTGGAATTTTGAAAACTTGCCCCATGAATTACAATAATTAGCCAACCATTTTGGGCTCAAAAAAAAAATAAGTGAAGTGAGGCCCAATTTTAAGGGGGCCCAGCCGGCCATGTAGGCCTTGACCCATGGAATTATTAATTTTTATTATGTGATAAGTCCATATAATGGATAAGTGTAAGGAAGCTTCAAGAAAAAGGAACAAGAACAAACAAAGAAAAGAAAGGGAACATTTCGGGTTTGAGAAGAGAAAGAGAAAGAAAAGAAAGAAAAAAAAAATTGGAGCCCAAATCTTTGGTTCAAAAATTCTTTTGTTGTGAGATTAGTGCTAAACTCAAGGCCCTCTACAAGTTGGTATAAGTATTGTGGCAAGAAAACAATTTTAACCTCCAAGTGAAGAACTTGAAGAGAGGTAAGAATTTTTCCATTTTCATGCCATGAGATATATGTATGTATGTTGTAGTATGTGTGAATGAATGAAAAACTTGGAAACCTTGTGTGTTGGGATGGTGTTTATGGTGGCCGAATTTATGTATGAATTGTATGTTTAAGATGGCTTGAATTCATGTTGTAATTTAGTTGTAGTATGATGGAAATGGTGTTAGAAATGAAAGTGGAATGAATTAGTGAAAAATTGGAGAATGTAGAAGGTGGCCGTGTGGTGCTATGTTGGGTATGGAATATGAATTTGATCTTGTTTGTATGTTAAGTATGTTATGGTGAAGTGAATGGAAGGATAACAATCTTTATTGTCTTGGAAAAATGGTTATCAAGTTGTTGTAGGAAAGCATGCAATTTTGTTATGATTTATGTAAAAAATGGAAATGAAAGTATCAAGAGGCAAATTATGATTATTGTTGATGAATTTGGAAGATGGAAATGTATAATGAACTTGTATGTTGAAGGGTAGGAAAAAAATTGGAAAAGTAGTGGCTTAATGGAGAGTTTGAATGTTTGCATATCTTATGTATATTGTGTGAAAATGGTATGATATGTCTCCGACGTAGGTTGTAATGATTTTGATGGATGATGAATATGAAAATGATAAGTTTGGGTTGGAAATGTAAGTTTGAAGCGAAAGATGTTCCGTTATGTCGAAAGATGGCTAGTGATGCCATAGTGTATGTTTTAATGTCTATTGTTGTTTTGATGTCATTTCTGGGTTGTTGTGTTGATGAATTGAGCCGAGCTAAGTCTCGGGGATGTCTTATATACAGAGGAAATGCTGCCGAAATTTCGGTAGGTAAGTATGTGTTAAGTTGGATTATTGAAAAGTTTGAAACTAACAAATGGTAAACTTGACCATTTCTAGATTTTGGACGAAATTGGGATTGACGCCAAGCGAGCGTAAGGCGCTATCCAGGTATGTAAAGCCTACCTTTCCTTCTTTTGGCATGTCCTAGTCATACTAGGTTAAGATCGGACCCTCGGGGATAATTCTGCTCTTGGAAATCCGAGTTCAAGTTTGGGCACTATTCATTCAGCGCAATTGAAACATATTCCTTACATTTGGTTGAAAGAATGTTCAAACCTTCATAACTTTTGCTATCGTGTCCGAATCTCTCCGAAACTTTCGTAGATGGCTTTATGGAGCCTAAAGTCTGTGATTTGTGTCCGCCGCCTCGATTTGACTCGAGGTGGGCCCGCAAGCCCCGAGGCTTCCCTTATTTGGTTTGTTTGACTCATTTCCGTCCGATATGAAAAGTAATCGTTTGCCTATGACTCAAAGGTCCGTTTGAAATTTCCTACACCATTATTGAACGTTTTGCATTATGATTGATATTAGATTTTCGGAAAATGACCTGTGAATTGTTTTTCAAAGGTTTTGCAGTTTGGAACTTCGTAACTTCCATATATTAATTTTGATCTACCTGACTCCTACTCCGAGCCTTCTGGCGTCGGTATATGCCTATATGTAATTATGTGTCGAGTCCTGTAAATCACTTTTAATATGCATATGGTCTCTGCACTACTCCGTTCGTGCCATTCGCTATGATTTCGTTCGTCGGTACCCGGGCCGGCTTTGTGATCGTGCGCACTATACCATATTCGGAAGTATGATGTGCTACGGTTTTCGAGGCCTCGCCATAGGGCCGGTTACCGTCTATGGAGTTATGATGTGATATGGCATTTGATATGTTCTGATGATGTGATATGTGTGTGATACGATTTGTCTGGAGACTGTACGGAGATTTGAAAAACTTCTGGAGTATGATGTGTCGTGGCACCAACGTCGGGGGTGGCCACGTTCCTAAGCCCTACACATGATTTTATTTGCATTTGTACATTTATCTTCCGCACAGGTTTGATTTGCTACTTTGATGTTTGTGTTTGTTCCTTCCGACTCCAGTTATGATTGGGATTTCTGTACTTTCTGCTTTACATACTCAGTACTTCTCCCGTACTGACCCCCTGTTCTTCGGGGGGCTGCGTTTCATACCCGCAGGTACAGAAGCTCGTTTGGGTGATCCTACGGTTTAGGCTACTTATTTTGCTATTTGGAGAGCTCCCCTTGATCCGGAGCATAACTTTTGGTATATACCTTCTGCTATGTGTGTATTCTGTACATTTGTGACTGTGTGGGTACGGCGGGGCCCTGTCCCGTCATATGTTCGTATGTTCCGTTTTGATTTAGAGGCCTGTAGTCATATTTGTGGGTCGTGGGTCCGGTGTGTTCGTATGTGGTTCTGTTTTACGTTGTTAAGCGGCCCGTATGCTATTATGGTCAAGACGACCCATAAGTTTGTACGTGTGTGTGTGCATTTGGGCGATGTATATTCCGCTACCTTTCTGATTTTAATATGACTGTCCTGCACGGGCGACCGCTTAAGATAAGTGTTTGTTCAATGCTTGTATGACGTCTGCTGTTAGTTTTCAGTTCGAATAACTTATGTTAAGTCTGAATGAGTCTTAATATGATGATCTGGTTTGTGAGTCTGTTTGGGGTGCCTAAGTAGGGTGCCAGTCGCGGCCCACGGGGTTGGGTCGTGACACTCTCGCTGAAGGGCAATCTCTCATCATATGACCAACCTGCCCGCAAGCATAACAAGCATCCGAACCCTGACGACACTGTCCGGAATGTAATTTTGCCACACTGGCTACACCGCGGTACTGAAGGTCTCCTCTGGCTAAAGTCTCCCCTAGACTGCAAATCTGAGGCCCTCGAACTCTGCCCCTGGCCTGACTGAAAAGAACGGTCGAATCTCCTATCCGAGAATCTGGGAGGTGCACTGGTCGCTGACTGACCTGAGTGCCTAGAATGCGTCTGTCTCGGTCCCCCTCGGTACTCACTGCTATCCCCCATAGATCTAGCCCTCTTACCTTGTCTTCTGTCACCCTCATGATCACTTCTCTGCTATCGTTGTCGTTCCTCGAGGTTCTGAGCATGGGCCTATATCCGGGAAATATCCATCCCGTCTTGCAAAGAGGCTGTCAGGCAATCTCTGAACAAGTGTGGTCCTAAACCACTCACAAATCTATAGACTCGGTCTCCCATGTCAGCCACCATAGTCGGAGCATACTGGGCCAATGAGTTGAATTGCATACTATACTCTCGGGCACTCATGCTTCCCTGTTTCAAATTCAAGAACCTGTCCGCTCTAGCTCGGCGGACTTCAGGTGGCAAGTAATGACGAATAAAGGCATCTACAAACTCTTGCCACACGGGAGGTGGTGCATTCTCTCCTCTTGTTATCACCCAATTCTTATACCACAGTACCGCCACGTCGTGAAGTCTATATGAGGCCAACTCCACAGATTCGGTCTCAGAAGCATGCATAAGTTTCAGCGTCCGCACCATCTCATCGATAAAACCTTGTGGGTCCTCATCCGGCTTCGACCCGAAAAATTCTGGAGGGTTTAGAGTAAGGAAATCACGGGCTCTTGTACTGGCCGAACGATCAGTTGGGCCCGCATTCTGTCGTTGTGCCTGAGCGGCAACCAACTGTGTCAATAAATGTATGGCCTCGAACACTTGTTGACCCGAAGCGCCCGGTGGAGGAATCGGAGCTGTGGCTCCTCCCTGCTCTTCTACATTGGGCGCGACCTCACTTTGCGATTCACTTTCCTCTACCTCCGCCGGAGGCTCCCTTTCAGCCCGCTTCTTCGTCGTAGCCTTGCCTTTTTGGGCAGCTGTAGCTTTTCCTTTCGGCGGCATTTTCTGAAACCATAACGCACTTTTAGGAATAACATAATCCTAGCCATGGCTCTATCGCACGATTTCATGAGAAGAAGGATGGTCATTTTCCTAAATGCCCCGTAGCCTCTTGTTTATTAGCGTGGCGCGCAACACACCATAAACAAGACTCTACTATACACGGCTCGTAGACACTTCCTAGGGCGAACTGCTCTGATACCACTTCTGTCATGACCCAGCTAGGGGCCGCGACGGGTACCCGGAGCTAGTTACCGAGCACCGCTCACTCTACTACTTGTCTCGCTCATTTAATACTCTTTTATCAATTTTACATACCAATTGTAGGAAAATCATATTTAATCGAAACATAAATACTTGATATACATTTGCCTCTTGGCCTTCAAAATAATATACATACATATGAAAACATCTTGTGAGACCATCTAACCCACACTGCGTATCTACGAGCCTCTACTAACATAATGAATACATGGACGGAACAAGACTCTGTCATGCCCAAAATATGCATATGTGAATGTACATCAAAAGAATAGCTATAAGCACCTTCGAACAATGGTGTGCTAACTATCAGCTGACAGCTACTGAGGACCCTGGACAAGCTCTCCTCCCTGTCTACCTGTGGGCATGAACACAACGTCCGAAGAAAGGACGTCAGTACGAATATTGTACCGAGTATGAGAGGCATACATAATGAAAGGAAACATCAATAATATGAGGATAACATCAATATGAGACAACTGAATCTGACTGATAATCATAAATGAAGTAATGCATGCTGTCTTACTCATCATCATAACATGTATGCATCATATGCAAGCTGCCCGTCCATGTCAGAACAGTGTGATAATCAATAATATTAGCCCGCGTTCGGGGTACCATCTCATGCCGCCCACTAGTGGTGTCTGCCCACGCCCGTAGGTCGTGATGTATCCGTATCGCCGCCCGCCGAAGCGGTGTCTGCCCGGCCAACTAGGCCCGGTGTGAATGCAATCATGACATGCTTATGAAAATGCTCATAGTAATATGCTTATCATAAAATACTTATCTTATCATAATGCGTATATAAGAATCATGATCAACTTTACTCTATCGGGGTGACGTAAGGTCGTGATCCCCCGATTACATTATGGAACCATCATGGACATTCTGCCTCACCTTGAAAGGACTAGTACATAAGGTGAGTGTAGGCAAGGAATAACATCATCATCATTCTAGTATCATCATTTCGAATAACTTATCTCATATAGACATTCATAGGCATAAGCTTTTAACTTCTTAGAATGTAAGAATTCATGAAAGGAATAGGGATTCAAGCTAAAAGATTCATGCCATTAGAAAGAAGGACTAGCCTCACATACCTTGGTCGCTTAGCTAAGATATTGCTCACTTGTTCTCCGTCGATATCACGTCGTTACCTTCATAAGAGAATTCGTATCAACATTAGTAACTGACTATCAGAACGTGTCGCTAATTCTAGGAGAAGTCGGAAAACGCTTCCTTCGCTCATACCACTTTTCTCACGTTCTATATCAACTCCCAATATTCATAGTATTATTCGCAATATCATAATCAACAATCGTCAAATACATACATTTGGCAAAATCCACCATTTTCCTCCAATTCTCCCTTATTTCTACTTCTAGCTCATCCTTGCGTTTTCATGCATTTAATGCTTGTTTCATGATATAATCATCATTTATAACGTATTTGTACTCACAACACTTCAATATTCATAGTTCAATTCCACTATCATTCATTTATGTCACTATTCACTCATTATTAACCCATTTCTATGTTCTTCTACATTTCAAGTGTCTAAGCTTTCCAATACTTCAAACAACATGGAATAATCATGAAACTTACCTTGGATGATGGTTGAACAATCCTTAAGTGGAAATACTTCAATTAACCAAAACCCTAGTTCCACCCTTTGTGGGATTTCTGGACTTAGATGATCCTTTGATGTGTTCTTACACTTATTTTTATGAATTTGGTGTTGATAATCTTGATATCTCCTTTGATTCTCTTGAATTCTTGTGGAGGAAATATTTGGAGAGTTCTAGAATGTTCTTGAGTTATGTGGAAGGAAATGACGTGAATTGAGGCTTAAGTTCTCTTTTAATAATTCAAAATCTGGTCTTTAATGAAAAATTGTCGGGATGAACAGTGGTCGTAAATTGCAGTTTACGGACCGTATTGTGGTTTACGGTCTGTCCTCCATGGTCGTTTTTAATCATCCCAGAAACAGAAAGTTTGGCTGGGGATTATGGTAATTTACGACTGAGGTTTACGGTCCGTAAACCAGTTTACGGGCCGTCCTCCAAGTCGTATTTAACCATTTCAAAGACAGAAAGTTTTGGCTGATGGACATGGCAGTTTACGACCTGGTTTACCCGTAAACCAGTTTACGGGCCGTCCTCCAAGTCGTATTTAACCATTTCAAAGACAAAAAGTTTTGGCTGATGGACATGGCAGTTTACGACCTGGTTTACGGACCGTAAACCAGTTTACGGGCCGTAAACTGGGTCGTATTTAACCATATCATCACTGGGCAGAACTTGAGATTTTTGGCAAGCTGAAGAACGATTCCACTATACGGTCCGTAAATCACTTTACGGGCCGTATAGTGCCATATACGACCACTGGACAGAAAATTTTTCGCGACTTTCTTATTTTCCAAAAATTCTTAATTAGCCATTCCCGACTTAATAAAACATCATACACTCAACTTTTCATCATTCCACTCATCATACAAGTACGGAGAAATTTCCGAGGTGTAACAACTTTCTTCTCTTATTGCTTATAGCATTAGCCCTAAGGTTCGTAAAGTATTCTTTATATACGCGGATCGGTTCCATTCTTAAATCCCCCTTTCTCTTTTCAAGCACCCACTTCTTGATATCCTATTAATCAAGGTCTTTACCAATAATCCTCAGCACTACCTTAAATATCGTCTTAGCTCCTATCCGTTTGTTGTCGGTTTTCGGATTTCGCTAACTGATTTCCGCATGGGATTTCGTTGGAAAATTAAGTGTTCACAACCCGCCTGCTGTAATGTCAGTCGATTCCATCTTACCCTCGCATTTCTCTTATCCGCTTCCCCCTTTAGGATGTTCCCATAGCATTACCTATTTATATTCCTTTGTATGTCTCCGTTTAAATTCTTTAACTCATATAATTCTTTTCGTACACTGTACCATATCCACGTCCTCCTTTATATCACTTGTAACTTAGATTATCCCTGTATGAAGTCCTAACACAATCACGAGGCGACAAGAACTCTCGATATCTCGTACAACATCTAACCTGATGGTTAGTGCTCGAGTAATGTCATTGTGGTAGTAATATGTCTAGGCCATACAATTACCATATTTCCCTTCTGAATCCTCAACATTCACTCTCATCTGTACACAGGATTATCTTTTATCCGGGGTTTTCTAGATTCACACTGGTGGAAGAGACATCCCAGTCGCCATTACTCATCATAACCACTGGGTCTCTGGCCCTTTTTAAATTTCCGTTTGCCGTCATTAAATAGTACTCTACTTCGTTACACATACATAGAAAATGCCAAGAAACTCATGTACCTGTAGCCGATTGGTCTCGGGTCTGATCTGGGGAGCTGCTATGTGAAATGTGATAATAACGAGGTTAGGGAGATCCCAAATTTATAATTAAAATATAAGAAGTGCGGAAGCAAATATAGAAAAGAATCTAAAAACTAGAAAATAAAAGATATGGGAAATTCGAAGGAACAATCCACGAATTTCCAAGAACGTTAGTTCTAAAGTCTTGACAAGATCCAAGTAACAACGTATAGATTTATAGGAAGAAATCTAACGCCTTTACTTGAGCTAACAAATCAAAAACAGTAGATTAGGATCCTGACCGCTTTGTGAGTAACTTAAGACAACAATTAGTATTTAGAACTAACCGCCTTCGAAAGAATACCAAAAAGAAATCAAAGATATCAAGGAAGAAATTATCTTACTACCTTGAACTAGGAACTAGTTAGGTTGAAAGATAAATCCTAAAGTAATGCCACAAAGGTTCAAAAGAACTCTCAATATAATATATTCTTCAAAATCTGATTTACAATGGATGACAATCACCCCTATATATAGTTGTAAAGGAAGGAACTAGTCCAAATAGAAATAAATGGGAATTATCTTCCCTAGAAACATAGAAGACTTCCCACACTAGGACCAATGTAGTCAACATAGATTAAAACAACCTAGAAGACTACCCACACTTGGACCAATGCAAGTCAACATAGATTAAAACAACAATTAATTATTTATTCTAGAAACTAATTTGGGCCAATTTGGGCTGCTGGAAACTTCTTCTTTTGGGGCTGATTTGGGCCTCATTTCATCTCACTTTGGACTTTAATTTGGGCCTCCAAATAAGTGTAAGACTTGAGGAAAAATTTTGAATTGGGCTGGAGCTCTTCTTCCATCACAACACACTTTTGAATTGTTGATTGCAGCCCATTAAGCTTGTCTTGCAATTTCCTCGTTTGAGATCTTGTCATGGGTCTTCTTGGAACTTCCATATCTTCATCCACGTCCTTCAATAATTCTGAGCTACCATGGATGCTATCATTCTCCCCCTCTTAAAGAAGATTCGTCTCGAATCTTGGTGGTGACCTTATTTTCTATTTAATGCATTTGCGCCTTCATGGTTGCTATCATTCTTCCTCTCTTAAAGATTATTCTCGTCCTTGAATCTTGATATTTTCCTGCAACCAACATGATAATCACAATAAGTAGAAAAACACAACAACCACTTGGTATGAGTAACACAAGGTAGTGACCATGCAACCATTTAATCCACTTATTATTTTTATGCACAAACACTCCTTTTAAAAGTCCAAGTATAACATCAGCTAACAGGAAAATGTAATCACCAACACAAGCACTAAAAACACAATTCATAAGCTCTTTAAATTGCAGAGGGTCATTAGCTAGACCAAAAGCGTATGAATACAAGGAAAACATACCATATTTTCTCTTGCTAAATAATTTAACCTCACCATTAGATATACCATAATCAAGATATGGACCAAAAGTAATTTCCTCAAGAAGTGGCTTGGAATAAACCTGCAAAAAAGGATCGACGAAACAAGATAAAGATATTGTGAAATTAGCAATGTGTGAGCACTTATCCTTTTCCACACTTGAGTGACTATATCCTGCATTTAGCTCAACTTCCTTAATATCTAAGACACCAAAAGCTTCATGTGTCTCATTATCTTCATTGGGAATTTCACCATCTTTTCTTCCTTCATTGGTATCCCAAAGTGGACAAAAATAAACTGCAAACTCATCTTTATTATCATCCCACAATGGGTTATCACACAATTTAAAACCTTGACTAATGAGATTAGTCATATCCCCTTCCATTGCTACAACTAAAAGATTACTAGCATAGTGCACATTAGACATGAATGAGTTCTCATCAACAACTGCATCACTAGAGTCAAATAAAGAATGACCTAAACAAGGAGAATAACTCTCATCCATAGGTGATGAAACAACAGATTCAAAAATTGAATTATCACAACTCTTACCTACAATTCCTTCACATTCAATGGCTTTTAAAGCACATGAAGTATTAGGTTTAGCCATTTTACCACAAGTTGCTTCCTTAAAGGATCCTCTACCTTGGTCTACATGTGATGTAGCACTTGAAAATTTTGCAGAATCTTCTTGGCAACATAAGGTCTTTATCTCTTTTCTTTGCTGTTCTAAAGACCGCATGGGCGCTTGTTCCGAAACCTGCAATGTAGATTCAAAAACACTAGAAAGACAAAGAGTAAGGAGGTTAGAAGATAAACAAGAACCATTCTCACTTAAGCTCTCTTTTGATTCTCTCAATTCTTGTAACAAAACACTTTTTGTTCTAACATCTCTGCCTTCACTCTCATTCTTTTCACTCTTGCTTTTGTTTTTATCTCCATTCTTTTCTTGTGACAACTCACTCGCTTTTCTCAACTGAAACTTTCCTTTTTCCTCTCTTGAGTTACCATTTTGCACTCCCTTACTCCACCCAATTTTGTATCTCTCTTCCTTATAATTTTCTTTTTCACTCAGTTCTTTTATTCTCTCATCTTCTCTTTTTTTTGGAGGTTTAGGAACTTCTGTTAGTGTAAGAGAAGTTACACATGATGAAGAGTCACTCTTTTGTTCACAACTTGACTCCTCCTCTTGGAAGATTACATACTTAACCATCTTATTGGAACGAATAGGACTTTTGGAGTTAGCTTCATCTTGGGACAGTGTTATAGAATGAATGCGCCTCAATTCCTCCTTTAAATCACTCCACGTCAAAAGTAGCCGATTAAATTTCACCCAATGAGGATTACGATAATCATCGACTATCTTCCGTAATTTCAAGGACAATGCCCTTGTGGCAAACTCCAATTTTTCCATCTCCCAAAAATTGTTACAAGCAAATATATGCTCCATATAGTATTCCCATTGTAGGTAAGTTTCTTTACTAGCACACATGCACAATCTTGGTAGTACCACATGATTACTGCCGCACTTGGCCAATCCTTCATAATCATAGATTCTTGCAATTGTGAAAGACATAGTTATTTTAAAGAAAATGTATCACTCAGTTTTTTTTTTTTTTGGCTTTTTTCCTCAATTATTCTCACCCACTCTTGCCTTTTTCCCCTCAAATAACCTTTGGGAAAACACTTTGTGGATTTATAATTAAACCCCACTAGAATCAAGCCCTTAGTAGTAAAATAAAGAATTTTAGGGCACTAAAAAAATGAAGAACCAATCCTAGAAAGAATTAGAATTTAGTTGAAACAAGACTCGAACAAAAAGGACTTTTTTTTTTTAACAAGCTAAAAGGAGTAAGAAAAAAATTGATTGCTTCTTAGCTTTAAAGATCTAGGATCCCCTCTTCTTGTTTTCTATCTTAATCTTTAGAAAACAAATAAATGGAAGAAATTTCTTGAAGAGCAAACACTAAACTTTTTTTTTTCTTTTTTTTTTTCGTCACTGTTCACTGCTACAGTACTTTTTAATTTATTTATTTTTGCTCTTTTTTTTTTTTTCAAGAAATCCTCAAGATTATCAAGAACGGAATCTTGATAGAACCGCTCTGATACCTGATACCACTTGATAACAACGAGGTTAGGGAGATCCCAAATTTATAATTAAAATATAAGAAGTGCGGAAGCAAATATAGAAAAGAATCTAAAAACTAGAAAATAAAAGATATGGGAAATTCGAAGGAACAATCCACGAATTTCCAAGAACGTTAGTTCTAAAGTCTTGACAAGATCCAAGTAACAACGTATAGATTTATAGGAAGAAATCTAACGCCTTTACTTGAGATAACAAATCAAAAACAGTAGATTAGGATCCTGACCGCTTTGTGAGTAACTTAAGACAACAATTAGTATTTAGAACTAACCGCCTTCGAAAGAATACCAAAAAGAAATCAAAGATATCAAGGAAGAAATTATCTTACTACCTTGAACTAGAAACTAGTTAGGTTGAAAGATAAATCCTAAAGTAATGCCACAAAGGTTCAAAAGAACTCTCAATATAATATATTCTTCAAAATCTGATTTACAATGGATGACAATCACCCCTATATATAGTTGTAAAGGAAGGAACTAGTCCAAATAGAAATAAATGGGAATTATCTTCCCTAGAAACATAGAAGACTTCCCACACTAGGACCAATGTAGTCAACATAGATTAAAACAACCTAGAAGACTACCCACACTTGGACCAATGCAAGTCAACATAGATTAAAACAACAATTAATTATTTATTCTAGAAACTAATTTGGGCCAATTTGGGCTGCTGGAAACTTCTTCTTTTGGGGCTGATTTGGGCCTCATTTCATCTCACTTTGGACTTTAATTTGGGCCTCCAAATAAGTGTAAGACTTGAGGAAAAATTTTGAATTGGGCTGGAGCTCTTCTTCCATCACAAGACACTTTTGAATTGTTGATTGCAGCCCATTAAACTTGTCTTGCAATTTCCTCGTTTGAGATCTTGTCATGGGTCTTCTTGGAACTTCCATATCTTCATCCACGTCCTTCAATAATTCTGAGCTACCATGGATGCTATCAAAATGTGTTCCTCCTCGGCATCTGTTTGCCATCCGCTCGTCTGACTCTCGTCATTACCCACATCTGAATCGGAGGAATATAGATGGCCAGGCAATTCCTGGTTTACTGATGGCCAGGATAAGGGACTGGAGTAGTCCGTAACACTCACCGGGGAGGCCTGTCTAACATAATGTTCTACCACAGGAGCAGCTGGCATGTCCCCGGAAATCTCTTCCTCCGGTGTCCCAGAAGAATGCTCTGATAGATTTGTATTATAACTATCCTCCTCCCTAGAGGTAAGAAACTCTGGAGGAATCGTCGCCGAATCCTCTGAGGGATCTTTATCATAGCTGCCCTCCGTGGGATCCTCTACTCTGGGGGTCAGAAACTCCGAAGGAATTGTTGCTGGGTCCTCCGACGGATCAGTTTCAATCAAATAACTGAGGCTCCTCTTACTCGGCTCTGGAGATACTCTAGGGGCCTTCTTAGCACCCCCACTATCTGAAGCTGCCCTCTTCATCTTTTGTCAATCTACAATCACTTGCAGGAAGAGGATCAGAAACAATTTCCCAAAATACTGACGCTATCGCTCTTTTGGAGCCTCGCTGTAGACACAACAATTTGTCGAAAGGAAACCATCCTAATATTACAGCTCTATCGCACAATCTAAGATCCAAAGATAGGTAACATCCTAAATGTCCTGTAGCCTCCTGTTTATAGATGTGGTGCACAACACACCGATAAACAGGACTCTCCTAGACACGGTCTGTAGACACTCCGAGGACGAACCGCTCTGATACCACTTTTGTCATGACCCAACCCCGTAGGCCGCGACTAGTGTCCGAGCTAGACACCCGTACGTACCCAATAACCCAAACCAGCATATAAAAAAAGTATACGGATGTAGAAGTCGAACGGCGTTATTAACTATCGCAGATAAACAAATATAGCGCGTGGAAGTCGATAAGGCTATCACAGAGTATCAACCCAAAACATATACATAGCCACTTGTATGTCTACAGACCTCTACGAACAATACAGAATCATAAGACGGGACAGGGCCCCGTCGTACCCCTGAATAAACATGTACATATATAACAGAAAAGTCTATACCAAACGTGGGCTCCGGACAAAGGAGCACTCCAAGACCGCAGGGTAGCTGTCCTAAGCGGGCGGATCTCCAAAGCTGGTATCTGTACCTGCGCGGCATGAAACGTAGCCCCCCGAAGAAAGGGGGTCAGTACAGAATATGTACTGAGTATGTAAAGCAGGAAGTATAATAAACAGAATCATAACCGGAACAGGAAGTACAGAAAATGAATGCAATAACCAAAATATCAAAGATGCTTACTTACAAAACATAGATAATGCATGTCAAACATATGCCATATCCGGCCCTATTAGGGGACTCGGTGAACAGAATGTGGTCGCCACCCCGTCACTGGCGCCACAACACAGCATACTCTAGAGTAGGGAATAGCTTCGTAACAAATCATAACATATCAGATGGCCATATCACATCATATCATATCATATCATCACATATCAGAATATATGTACATGGCACAGCATACTCCAGAACCCATGTACATGTCATACCTGCCCCCTCGCACCGAGGCATGGCGAACAATGCAGTGGAATACGCGTGATAACATATCCTGTGGCCCGGGCTCAGTAAAGGAAGCATTGAGGCATCCACGAGTGGAGTAGTGAGAAACTATATGCATCATAAAATATTTAAAAAAAGACTCGACAAAGTAATCCGAACGATAGGTCATTTAGAAAAACAATCAGACGATAGTCACAGTACGTACCTTTCGGATGTTACGATGGATTATGTTAAAACAAAACTTCTGAGAGCGTTTGCCCATATCAAAATTCATCATGGGACTCAATGGAATAGTTAAAACAACTATCGTTTAGTAGTCGGAACAATAGCCAAAAGTTTCCTTTTATTACCATACGGAAATAAGTCAAATAGAATAATACAAAAAGGTCTCGGAAATTGTGGACCCACCTCGGGTCAAGTCGAGGTGGTGTATATAAATTACGAACATTAGACTTTATGGAGTCATCCACAAAAGTTTTAGGGCAATCCGGTTCTGTTTGTGAGAGTTACGGATGTTTAAACTATTTTTCTATCTAAGCATCAAGTACCTAATTCAATTACATTGAATGAATAAGGGTCAAAATTAGGCTCGGATTTCTAGGAATAGAGTTTCCCCCGAGGCTCGTATCATAGCCTATTATGTCTAGGACATGCCAAAAGAAAGAAAGGTAAAGCTTTACATACCTTATTCGCTCCTTAAGCTAATCCAAACTCAAGTTCCGCGCTTCACAAAATCTACAATTGGTCACAAATACCAAACATTAACTATAGGCATTTAGGAATCCAATCTTAAGTTAACACTTGCCTACAGAAATTTCGGCAGCATCTCCCCTGCAAATACAACATCCCCGAGAATTCAACTCGGCTAAACATACAACAACAAATCCGAGAATTTAACTCGGCCAACTTAGCAACAACAATGACAACAATGTCGACAATCAATTCCAAACACATTCCAATGCTCATAACTTCTCTCTACAACTTTGACGATTTTCCATTTATGTTCAATTCATAATTGTTTACATATTCAAATACTAGCCCGCAACCATTCACACACAACATCCAAGAATATTACAAACAATCCGTACAACATTTAAACAATTCAACCAACACTCTTCTTCATCCGAAACCTTCCAAATGTAACAAAAACCATAACAACACATTTCCTTCATTCAAGTTCATAAACTACCCCAACAATTACACACTAACAATAGTATCTTCCATAAATACAAAAAGTGACATTAAAATCACATTAGCTTCTAAAACAATTCTCTAACACTTACAACTTCAATTAAAATCATTAAACTTTCATTTCCATCATAGATGCCATTGCAACAATAATCAAAATACTTAAGAAAAATTGTTTCATTCTTTCCATACCATACCATAACTCACATGACCCATCTCCAACATTCACATCTTCAACCGAAATCATCAAACTTCCATTTTCAATTTAGAATCCGCAACAACGACCACTAGAATGCTATGTAGAAATCAATTAATCTTGCCTACACAACACATGCATACACACGGCTATACCATGCAAACTTCCATATTTTCATGGATTCTCTCCATTTCTACATACTACAACATAAACAACCCTTCATAACATATAGAAAGGGGATTAATTCTTACCTTTTCTTCCTAGCTTCTTCACTTGGCTAGAATTGTAGATTGCAAGAATAAATGTTTTTCTTGCTTCAATTACCTCTTCACCTTGCTAGGGACCCTTCAATTGATAGAAAAATAATTTTTGAACAATTTTTCCTCCAAGGTTCTCGGTCCACACCTATGGCCGAATTTGCTTCTTCTTTTTTTCTTCTTTTTCTCAAGTTTCTTTTTCTCTTGAAAGTTCTTGAAAGTATGATGAATAATATGGTGGCCACCTCTTTTTATCACATGGATTTAATTCTCCATGGGTTTGGGCCATACTCCATGGCCGGCCACCTTTGGGCCTTTTTTTTTTTTTTTTTTTTTTTTTGATTTTTCCAAGCCCAATTTTTCCAAGTATCATGTTCATTTCTTGTAATTCATGGAACTATATTTCCAAAATTCCAATTTTGCCCTTAGCCTTCCTCGATATTTCCGCATCAATATTTTTCATGAACAACATATATATTAAATTAGATCAAATATGGCCTTACCTCTTACTAGTCACAATTATTTTAAATTTTTCCGAATACGCAAAATACGGGATATAACAGTTGTGAGTCTATCCACAATCACCCATATGGAATCATACTTATGTCGAGAGCGGGGTAAGCCTGTAATAAAGTCCATGTTAATCACTTTCCACTTCCAAGTTGGGATTTCTATAGCTTGCAACAATCCGCCCGGCTTTTGGTGCTCGATTTTTACTTGTTGAATGTTGGGACATTGAGCTACGAATTCCGCTATATCTTTCTTCATCCCATTCCACCAATATATGGACTTAAGATCATGATACATTTTCGTCGCACCAGGGTGAACAGAATAACGGGAACAATGAGCTTCTCTCAATATCTGGTGGCGTAAACCTGCCACATCAGGAGCGCATAATCTGCCTCGGCCTCGAAGAACTCCATCTTCTGAAATATCAAATGATGACTCCCTTTTCTAAGGGAGGGTATCTCTATAATGCATTAGCATGGAATCTTCACATTGTCACTCTTTCACTTCCGCAACTAGCAACGAGACTGCTGAATTCGGAATAGTAGTTCCCCTGCTACCTGAGTCCATTACTCGAACTCCTAGGCTAGCTAACTGCTGGAGCTCACGAGCCATTTCTCTCTTCTCTGGTCGTACATCACATAAACTCCCCATCGATCTACGGCTAAGAGCATCAGCCACAACATTTGCCTTTCCGGGGTGATATAAGATATCAACATCATAATCTTTTAGCAATTCCAACCATCGTCGTTGCCGCAAATTCAACTCTTTCGGTTTGAAGATATACTGAAGACTCTTATGATCTGTATAAATATCCACATGGACACCGTATAAATAGTGTCTCCATATCTTTAACGCATGAACCACGGCAGCAAATTATAGATCATGGGTTGGATAATTCTTCTCATGTTTCCGCAATTGCCTTGAAGCATACGCAATCACCTTACCATGTTGCATCAACACACAGCCTAGCCCAAGGCCTGAAGTATCACAATAAACAACATATCCTTCCAATCCCTTTGGAAGTGTCAAGACTGGGGTAGAAGTCAATCTACCCTTTTAACTCTTGGAAACTACGTTCACAAGCATCTGTCCATTGAAACTTTGCTGATTTCTGGGTCAACTTTGTGAGTGGCGCAGAAATAGAAGAAAAATCCTCAACAAATCTCCTGTAATAACTTGCTAAGCCCAGAAAACTACGAACCTCCATAGGAGTTGTGGGCCTTGGCCAAGTCTTCACGGCCTCAATCTTTTGGCTATCTACACGAATACCATTGGCTGCAACAATATGCCCCAGAAATGTCACTGAGTTCAGCCAAAACTCACACTTAGAAAATGTTTCAAACAACTCTCGAGTTTGAAGAACTCTAAGGACAATACGCAAATGATCCGCATGTTCTGCCTCGGATCTAGAATACACCAAGATATCGTCGATAAATACGATCACAAATAGATCTAGGAAGGGCCTGAACACATTGTTCATCAAATCCATAAATACTGTCGGTGCATTAGTTAGCCCAAATGACATTACCCGGAACTTAAAATGACCATATCTTGTTCTGAAGGCTGTCTTAGGGATATCTTTCTCCCTAACTCTCACTTGGTGATACCCGGACCTCAAATCGATCTTTGAAAACCATTTGGCACCTTGTAATTGGTCAAATAAGTCATCAATCCTCGGAAGAGGATATTTGTTCTTAATAGTCACCTTATTCAATTGCCGATAGTCAATGCACATTCTCAAGGAGCCATCTTTCTTTCGGATAAACAATACGGGTGCTCCCCACAGGGATGAACTAGGCCTAATAAAGCCTTTCTCAAGCAGGTCTTTCAATTGCTCCTTCAACTCTTTCAATTCTGCGGGTGCCATTCTATAAGGAGGAATAGATATAGGCTTAGTGTCCGGCAACACATCAATAGCAAAATCAATCTCCCGCTCAGGAGGGAGACCTAGAAGCTTATTCGGGAATACATCTAGAAATTCATTTACTACATGAACTGACTGAAGAGTTGGCAATTCAGCTTCTACATCTTGAACCCGAACTATATGATAAATACATCCTTTCGTGATCATTTTCCTTGCCTTTAGATAGGAAATAAACCTACCTTTTGGTGACGTCGTATTCCCTTTCCATTCTAGAACTAGTTCTCCCAGAAATTGAAAACGAACTATTTTCATTCTACAATAAACATTGGCATTGCAAGAAGCCAACCAATCCATGCCTATAATAACATCAAAATCCACTATTTCTAACTCATGCAAGTCAATCATGGTACGACGATCACAAATCACAATTACACAATTTTTATATACTCGGCTAGCTACTACCGATTCACCCACGGGTGCAGACACCTCAAAAGGTTTGATCGACTCCGGTTCGACTCTAAATTGACCCGCAACATACGGAGTAACATATGACAATGTGGAGCCCGAATCAATCAAAGCATATACATCATGAGAAAATACCGATAATATACCTGTGACCACATCAGGAGTAAACTCAAGATCTTGGCATCCAGCCAAAGCATAAGTACGGTGCTGAGGACCGCTAGAACTGGAAACTCTCCCTCTGCCTCTACCATGGCCGACTGGCGCATATGAACCTGGCCCCATAGGGGGCATAGAAGATGAAGATCCGGCTACAGACCTGAAGGCTGGGTCCTACCTCTACCATGAATCGAAGGGCAATCACACATAATATGGCCTAGCCGGCCACGTGAATAGCAAGCCTCTGAACCCGATCGGCACTGACCCCAATGTAACTTCCCACACTGGGAACATCACGGTATGGGTGGCCTTGCCAGACCCGAATCACCTCTAAACTGAGACCCTGAAAAACTCTGGCTCGGCCCGAAACGAGTAGATCTATCAAATCTCTGGCCTGAAAACCGTGGAGGTGCACTGGTCATAGAATAGCCCGAATGTCTAGAAAATTGCTTCCTGTGCACACCTCTGAATTCACTCATCGGACCCGAAGATCTGGCCCTCTTGCTATGTCCCCTATCATGCTCACGTTCAGTTCTTTGCTGGTGCAGACTTTCTTCTAAGTTCTGAGCATGGGCCTGAATGCGTACAATATCCATATTGTCCTGAAGGGACGCAGTCAAGCACCTCTCCATCAAGTGCGGCCCTAGGCCTTTCACAAATCGGTGCACTCGGTCACCCATATCCGCTACCATGGCTGAAACATACCTAGCCAAAGAATTAAAGCGGAGACAATACTCTAGAGCACTCATGCTACCTTGCCTCAAATTTAAGAACTTATCGGCTCTAGCTCGCCGAACTTCTGGAGGCATATAATGTCGGAGGAAAGCATCAACAAACTCTTGCCATACCGGGGGAGGTGCATTGTCTCCCCGTGAAGCCATCCAAACCGTGTACCAATGGATCGAGACATCGCTCAATCTATATGACGCTAACTCCACCGATTCGGTGTCCGAAGCATGTATCAACCG
This sequence comes from Lycium barbarum, assembly GCF_019175385.1. Lineage (NCBI taxonomy): Eukaryota > Viridiplantae > Streptophyta > Magnoliopsida > Solanales > Solanaceae > Lycium > Lycium barbarum. The sequence continues at coordinate 81,661,930 of NC_083337.1, read as the reverse complement.
AAGCGTCCTCAACATACCATCAATAAAGTCCTGAGGGTCGTCATCCAACTTTGATTCAAAGAATTTCGGAGGGTTCAAGGTAATAAAGTCACGGGCCGTTGCGCTACAGCCCTATCACCCTGCCCTGTACTTTGCCGCTGAGTCTGGGCAGCAACCAACTGAGTAAGCAAATGTATGGCCTCTTTTACATCTTGGTCTGAAGCATCCGGTGGAGGAGCCGGATGTCACGAACCGACTCGGGGCCGCGACGAGCACCCGGTGCTAACCCACCCGAGCACCCTCTTAGCTTACTCTTATACTTACATCTAGGTGATCCACATAATTATACATGCATTTCCATTCATTCGTCAACTAGTCCCATATGGACAACCGCACATTTATATCATCATAGGCATTTATGCCACATCAATGTACATGGGCCAACGTGGCCGACAAAATGATATACAAAACATAGGCCGACAAGGTTACATCTACCCACATACACATGTCTACGAGGCTCTAAGAGTATGACATATCGTATGAGCGGGACAGGACCCCGCTATACCAATAATTTTATATACACAAAATAATAAGTACCCAAAAGCTACAGCTCCGAAAGAAATGGAGCTCTGCTATACAATCTCTGAATAAGCAGCTATGGATCAAGTCTGTCTCCCTGTGCACCTGCGGGCATGACGCAACGTCCATAAACAAAAAGACGTCAGTACGAAGAATGTACTGAGTATGTAAAGCATGATCAACATCAATATAGAAGCATAATAGATATCATACGAAAATAGCATAGGAGGGGAGACAGTAATATCATCATCATCATATCGCTTACTTGCATACATCGTCGTTCGTATCCCATAATAATACTCGTTCCATACATGTGCTCATATTCGCATTCATATACATAGTCTTTTCACATTCATATTCATATGATATACGTAGCCAGCCATACACTTATATACATACATAGCGTACCCGACCATAAGGCTCGGTGTTTCGTACGTACTTGGCCAACCAAGGCTCAATGTTATTTCTACCTGGCCCTACCAAGGCTTCAGGGTTATCCGTACCATCTGCAGAGGTGTGCGCGCGTTACGTAATCGTATACATACTTTATACATAATCATATATATATATATCCTACCCGGCGTTATAAGCTCGGGGTATCATTATAGCCCTTCATAGGCACATATACTATATCATAGCTCGTAAGCATCTTTAATCTCATTTTACTCTCATCATCATTTCTATCCTCATCACTATCGTTACATCTACATTATGGACTTACTCGTCAAGCGAGGAACATAGTATAATCATAGTACATATCAAGGGTCGTGAGCTTATGAGCTCGGAATGTCAACCATGTGGAGACAACATACTCATATAGAGGAATTTAGGAATTTGGCCAAGAACCATGCCTTATGAAAGAAGGGTTAGCCTTACATACCTTTCCGTCGAACTATTCTACTCTTTCACGTTCCCTTCCAATGCTAGCGTTTATACCTTCATTAATATCATAACAATGGCCATTAGTCATTCACATTATCCACATTATCTAGAATTCCTCAATTTGCCTCTAATTCACCCACATTCATGATTATAACACCCATCTTCGTCCATTCGTCTAAAGTGTTCAGTTCATGATCTTAATACCATTTATAACACATTCATATCACAACACAACAACATTCATAACTCAATTCAAACTATTTCTCAAACTGTCACTATTCATCATTCATGACCTAGTTGACCACATTTTCTACAATCCATGTATTTTAATTCTCCAATACCTTAAACATCTTGTAAAAATCATGAATCTTACCTTAGAAGTTGTAGGAACAAGCTTTGGTTGATAATACTCTTCTTTGAGCAAAACCCTAGTTTTTCTCCATTTGGATTTCTTGACTTGGATGATCCTTGATGATGATTCCCTTATCCTTGATTCACTTGTCTTAATGTTATGGATGACTTATAATCCTTGAAAACTCATATAATAAATGTAGAGAGAAGTTCTAGAGAGAAGTGATGTAATGTTGTAATGAAATAAAATAAGTCTTGATCCTCATATTTAATGAATTGGAAAATCTGTGCTGGGTGAACAGTGGCCGTTCATGGAGGTTTACGGTCCGTATTTCAGTTTACGGACCGTCCCTCGTGGTCGTTTTTAAGCTTAAGCAGAACCAGAAACTTTGGCCTGCATGCATGGTGATTTACGACCATGGTTTACGGGCCGTAAATCACTTTACGGTCGTCCACCGGGTCGTATTTTAGCCATTTCCTCAGCTGGCAGAAAGTTGAAGTTGGACATGCCAGTTTACGACGTCAAGTTTATGGACCGTATTGCACTTTACGGTCCGTATTTTGCACTATACGACCACTGGGCAGTTTTGCCAACTTTCAATTTTTTCTCATTTCTCGACTTTTCATTCTAATCATCCACATCCCTTTACATACATTTCCCATGAAACATTATACACTCGCACTCCTCGCACACATCATTAGTTCATTTACTTGCGTACCAACGGGAAAGTTTCCGAGGTTTAACATTCTATCCCCCTTAGGAACATTCGTCCTTTTAATGTTAAAGGCTTGGGGAATTCTATAAAAATTCCTCCTGAGTTTCCTCTGTAATGTGGCACTACCACCCTGTCACAACAACCCACAATAACAATGCCTCACAGGGCAATAATACAACAGCACTAGAAATTTGGCCACACACGACCTGAATGTATAAAAGGAAAACATGCATACCTTATGATTTTGACATCTCATCTTGGACTTCTTCCAAGGGCTGAAATAAATGTGGGTATTTGGATCGCATATTCTCTTCTGCTTCCCATGTCATTTCCTCTCGATTGTTATTTCTCCACAGAACTTTAATTGAGGCCACTTCTTTGTTTCTAAGCCTCCGTACTTGCCTATCTAATATGGCAATGGGTAAGATAACTTTTCTGTCACTTGAATATCATTCACTGGGACGATCCTCGTAGGATCTCCAACACACTTCCGAAGCATCGAGACATGAAATACTGGATGGACTGACTCCAAATCTGGAGGTAGATCTAGCTCATAGGCCACTTTGCCTATTTTGCGCACAATTTCGTATGGCCCAATATACCGGGGACTGAGCTTCCCCTTTTTGCCAAATCTCATCACTCCCTTCATTGGCGACACTTTCAAGAATAACAAATCTTTCACTTCGAACTCTAAGTCTCTTCGACGATTATCCGCATAGGACTTCTGACGACTTTGAGCCGCTAGCAACTGATCTTGTATGAGCTTAACTTTCTCTATTGCTTGCTGGACCAAGTCTGGCCCTATCAACTTAGCTTCTCCGGTTTCAAACCACCCAATTGAGGATCTACACTTTCGCCCATATAGAGCTTCATACGGTGCCATTTGAATGCTAGAATGGTAACTGTTATTGTAAGCAAACTCAATGAGTGGCAAATGGTCATCCCAATTTCCTCCAAAATCTATCATACATGCCTGTAACATATCTTCGAGAGTCTGAATAGTACGTTCATTTTGCCCATCGGTCTGGGGGTGAAATGTCGTGCTTAGGCGCACTTGGGTCCCTAAACCTTCTTGGAAAGACCCCCAAAACTTGGCTATAAACTGAGTTCCTCTATCGGAGATAATAGATACCGGAACGCCATGGAGTCTCACTATCTCTTTAAGATAAAGCTTGGCATAATCTTCTGCCACATAGGTCGTTATGACCGGTAAGAAATGCGCTGACTTTGTGAGTCTATCCACGATCACCCATATAGAATCATATTTACGTCGAGAACGGGGTAACCCTGTAATGAAATCCATATTAATCACTTCCCACTTCCAAGTTGGGATTTCTATAGCTTGCAATAAGCCACCCGGCTTTTGGTGTTCTATCTTCACTTGTTGGCAAATTAGGACACTGAGCTACGAATTCCGCTACGTCTTTCTTCATCCCATTCCACCAATATATAGTCTTAAGATCATGATACATTTTCGTCGCTCTGGGGTGAACGGAGTAACGGGAACAATGAGCTTCTCTCAAAATCTGATGGCGTAGACCTGCCACATCGGGAACACATAACCTGCCTTGACATCGGAGAACTCCGTCTTCCGAAATGTCAAATGATGACTCCTCCTTCTGAGGGAGTGTATCTCTGTACTGCATTAGGATGGGATCCTCATATTGTCGCTCTTTTACTTTCGCTACTAACGATGAAACTGCTGAATTCTGAATAGTAGCTCCACTGCTACCGGAGTCCACCACTCAGACTCCTAGGCTAGCTAACTGTTGAAGATCACGGGCCATCTCTTTCTTTTCTGGTCGTACATCACTTAGACTTCCCATTGACCTACGGCTAAGAGCATCAGCCACAACATTTGGCTTTCCGGGGTGGTACAGGATTTCGACATCATAGTCTTTTAGCAACTCTAGCCATCGTCGTTGCCGCAAATTCAACTCTTTCTGCTTGAAGATATACTGGAGACTCTTATGATCTGTATAAATATCCACGTGGACTCCATATAAGTAATGTCTCCATATCTTTAAAGCATGGACCACCGCGGCCAATTCTAAGTCATGGGTAGGATAATTCTGCTCATGTTTCCGTAATTGTCTAGAAGCATACGCAATCACCTTACCATTTTGCATCAATACACAGCCTAGCCCGACGCCTGAAGCATCACAATAAATAACATATCCTTCCAATCCCTCTGGAAGTGTCAAGACTGGGGCTGAAGTCAGTCGGTCCTTCAACTCTTAGAAACTACGCTCGCAAGCATCTGTCCATTGAAACTTAGCTGACTTCTGAGTCAACTTGGTGAGCGGTGCAGAAATAGAAGAGAAACCCTCAACAAATCTTCTGTAATAACCGGCTAAGCCCAAAAAGCTACGGACCTCCGTAGGGGTCGTGGGCCTTGGTCAAGTCTTCACTGCCTCAATCTTTTGGCTATCCACTCGAATACCGTCAGCTGCAACAATGTGGCCCAGAAATGCCACTGAGTTCAACCAAAACTCGCATTTGGAAAACTTCGCGAATAACTCTCGAGCTCGAAGAACTCCAAGGACAATTCGCAAATGATCCACATGCTCTGCCTTGGATCTAGAATACACCAGGATATCATCGATGAATACAATCACGAATCGATCCAAAAAAGGCCTGAATACATTGTTCATTAAGTCCATAAACACTGTCGGTGCATTAGTTAGCCCAAACGACATTACTCGGAACTCGAAATGGCCATATCTTGTTCTGAAAGCTGTCTTAGGGATATCTTTCTCCCTAACTCTTACTTGGTGATACCCGGACCTCAAATCAATCTTTGAAAACCATTTGTCACCTTGCAATTGATCAAATAAATCATCAATCCTCGGGAGGGGATACTTGTTCTTAATTGTCACTTTATTCAATTGCCGATAATCAATGCACATTCTCAAAGAGCCATCCTTCTTCCGGACGAACAATACGGGTGCTCCCCACGGGGATGAACTAGGCCTAATGAAGCCTTTTTCATGCAAGTCTTTTAATTGCTCCTTCAACTCTTTCAACTCTGCGGGTGCCATCCTATAGGGAGGAATAGATATGGGTTTAGTGTCTGGCAACACATCAATCGCAAAATCGATCTCTCGCTCGGGAGGAAGGCCTGGAAGCTCTTCTGGGAACACATCCGGAAATTCGTTCACTATCGGAACTGACTGAAGAGTCGGCGACTCAACTTCTACATCTTGAACTCGCACTAGGTGATAAATACACCCTTTCGTGATCATCTTCCTTGCCTTTAGATAGGAAATAAACCTACCTTTTGGTGATGCCGCATTCCCTTTCCATTTTAAGACTGGTTCTCTCGGAAACTGGAAACTAACCATCTTCATTCGGCAATCAACATTGGCGTAACATGCTAACCAATCCATGCCCATAATAACGTCAAAATCTACCATTTCTAGCTCATGCAAATCAATCATGGTACGACGATCACAAATCACAATCACACAATTCCTATATACTCGGCTAGCTATTATCGATTCACCCACGGGTGTAGACACCTCAAAAGGTTTGATAGACTCCGGCTTAATTATAAATCGACCCGCAATATATGGAGTAACATATGATAATGTGGAGCTCGGATCAATCAAAGCATATACATCATTAGAGAATACCGATAATATACCTGTGACTACATCAGGAGAAGACTCAAGATCTTGGCGTCCAGCCAAAGCATAAATACGGTGCTGAGGACCGCTAGTACTGGGAGCTCTGCCTCTACCTCTACCATGGCCGGCTGGCGCATGTGAACCTGGCCCCGTAGGGCGTACAGATGCTGATGATCCGGCTGCCGACCCTGCTGGCTGGGTCCTACCTCTACCCTGTACTGAGGGGCAATCACGCATGATATGAATAGCAACCATCCGAGCCCAATCGGCATTGACCCCAATGCAACTTCCCACACTGGGAACATCGTGGTACAGGTGGTCTTGACTGGCCTAAATCACCCCTAAACTGAGACCCCGAATAACCCTGACTCGGCTCGGAACGAGTAGATCTGTCAAATCTCTGCCCCGTGAACTGTGGAGGTGTACTGGTCATAGAATAGCCTGAATGGCTGGGAAACTGCTGTCTGTGTCCGCCCCTGGACTCGGTCCTCGAACCCGAAGGTCTGGCCCTCTTGTTATGGCCTCTATCCTGCTCACGTTCATTTCTCCGCTGCCGTAGGTGTTCCTCTAATTCCTGAGCATGTGCCTGAATGCGTGCAATATCCATGCCATCCTGAAAGGACGCAGTCAAGCATCTATCCATCAAGTGGGGCCCTAGGCCTTTCACAAACCGGTGCACCCGATCGCCCATATCCGCTACCATGGCCGAAGCATACCTAGCCAAGGAATTGAAGCGGAGACTATACTCTGTAGCACTCATGCTACCTTGCCTCAGATTCAAGAATTTATCGGCCCTAGCTCGCCGAACTTCTGGAGGCATGTAGTGACGGAGAAAAGCATCGACAAACTCTTGCCATACCGGCGGAGGTGCATTGGCTCCCCGCGAAGCCATCCATACTATATACCACTGGATCGAGATATCTCTCAATCTATAGGACGCTAGCTCTACCGACTCAGTGTCTGAAGCATGTATCAACCGGAGCGTCCTTAGCATACCATCAATAATGTCCTGGGGATCCTCCTCCGGTTTTGACCCAAAGAATTCTGGGGGTTTCAAAGCAATGAAGTCACGGGCCCTTGCACTAATAGCCCTGTCACCTTGCCCTGCGCTTGGCCTCTGAGTCTGGGCCGCAACCAACTGAGTCAACAAATTAATGGCCTCTCTCACGTCTTGGCCCGAAGCATTCGGTGGAGGAGCTGGAGCTGGGGCTGAGGCTCCCACGTGCTCCTCAGTAATAGGCACTGTCTGGGAGGACTGAGATTGAGCCGCACTCTGGGACTCATCTTCCTCTACTACCGGTGGCGGTGCTCTTTCAGCCCGCTTTTCTGCCACCGTCTTGCCCTTTTGGGCTGCTGTAGCCTTTTTCTTTTTAGGCATCCCTGAAATACACAACACACGACTTAGGAACAAGAATTTCTTACATCATAGCTCTATCGCACGATTCTTATGAAGAAAGAAGGTCATATATTCCTAAAATGTCCGCAGCTTCTCGTTTATAAGTGTGGCGCGCAACACACTCATAATCAAGACTCTACTAGACACGTCTCGTAGACACATCCTAGGACTGAACTGCTCTGATACCACTTTTGTCACGACCCAACTCGGGGCCGCGACGAGCACCCGGTGCTAACCCACCCGAGCACCCTCTTAGCTTACTCTTATACTTACATCTAGGTGATCCACATAATTATAAATGCATTTCCATTCATTCGTCAACTAGTCCCATATGGACAACCGCACATTTATATCATCATAGGCATTTATGCCACATCAATGTACATGGGCCAACGTGGCCGACAAAATGATATACAAAATATAGGCCGACAAGGCCAAACACATCTACCCACACACACATGTCTACGAGGCTCTAAGAGTATGACATATCGTATGAGCGGGACAGGACCCCGCTATGCCAATAATTTTATATACACAAAATAATAAGTACCCAAAAGCTACGGCTCCGAAAGAAATGGAGCTCTGCTATGCAATCTCTGAATAAGCAGCTATGGATCAAGTCTGTCTCCCTGTGCACCTGCGGGCATGACGCAACGTCCACAAACAAAAAGACGTCAGTACGAAGAATGTACTGAGTATGTAAAGCATGATCAACATCAATATAGAAGCATAATAGATATCATACGAAAATAGCATAGGAGGGGAGACAGTAATATCATAATCATCATATCGCTTACTTGCATACATCGTCGTTCGTATCCCATAATAATACTCGTACCATACTTGTGCTCATATTCGTATACATGCCTCTATTCGCATTCATATACATAGTCTTTTCACATTCATATTCATATGATATACATAGCCATACACTTATATACATACATAGCGTACCCGACCATAAGGCTCGGTGTTTCGTACGTACTTGGCCAACCAAGGCTCAATGTTATTTCTACCTGGCCCTACCAAGGCTTCAGGGTTATCCGTACCATCTGCAGAGGTGTGCGCGCGTTACGTAATCGTATACATACTTTATACATAATCATATATATATATATCCTACCCGGCGTTATAAGCTCGGGGTATCATTATAGCCCTTCATAGGCACATATACATATATCATAGCTCGTAAGCATCTTTAATCTCATTTTACTCTCATCATCATTTCTATCCTCATCACTATCGTTACATCTACATTATGGACTTACTCGTCAAGCGAGGAACATAGTACATATCAAGGGTCGTGAGCTTATGAGCTCGGAATGTCAACCATGTGGAGACAACATACTCATATAGAGGAATTTAGGAATTTGGCCAAGAACCATGCCTTATGAAAGAAGGGTTAGCCTTACATACCTTTCCGTCGAACTATTCTACGCTTGCACGTTCCCTTCCAATGCTAGCTTTTATACCTTCATTAATATCATAACAATGGCCATTAGTCATTCACATTATCTACATTATCTAGAATTCCTCAATTTGCCTCTAATTCACCCACATTCATGATTATAACACCCATCTTCGTCCATTCGTCTAAAGTGTTCAGTTCATGATCTTAATACCATTTATAACACATTCATATCACAACACAACAACATTCATAACTCAATTCAAACTATTTCTCAAAATGTCACTATTTATCATTCATGACCTAGTTGACCACATTTTCTACAATCCATGTATTTTAATTCTCCAATACCTTAAACATCTTGTAAAAATCATGAATCTTACCTTAGAAGTTGTAGGAACAAGCTTTGGTTGATAATACTCTTCTTTGAGCAAAACCCTAGTTTTTCTCCATTTGGATTTCTTCACTTGGATGATCCTTGATGATTCCCTTATCCTTGATTCGCTTGTCTTAATGTTATGGATGACTTATAATCCTTGAAAACTCATATAATAAATGTAGAGAGAAGTTCTAGAGAGAAGTGGTGTAATGTTGTAATGAAATAAAATAAGTCTTGATCCTCATATTTAATGAATTGGAAAATCTGTGCTGGGTGAACAGTGGCCGTCCATGGAGGTTTATGGTCCGTATTTCAGTTTACGGACCGTCCCTCGTGGTCGTTTTTAAGCTTAAGCAGAACCAGAAACTTTGGCCTGCATGCATGGTGATTTACGACCATGGTTTACAGGTCGTAAATCACTTTACGGTCCGTCCACCAGGTCGTATTTTAGCCATTTCCTCAGCTGGCAGAAAGTTGAAGTTGGACATGCCAATTTATGACGTCAAGTTTACGGACCGTATTGCACTTTACGGTCCGTATTTTGCACTATACGACCACTGGGCAGTTTTGCCAACTTTCAATTTTTTCTCATTTCTCGACTTTTCATTCTAATCATCCACATCCCTTTACATACATTTCCCATGAAACGTTATACACTTGCACTACTCGCACACATCATTAGTTCATTTACTTGCGTACCAACGGGAAATTTTCCGAGGTGTAACACCGGAGGTGCTGGAGCTGGGGCTGAGGCTCCCTCAAACTCCTCTAATATAGGTACTGAACGGGAGGACTGAGATTGAGCCGCACTCTAGGACTCACTTTCCTCTACTACCGGTAGCGGTGCTCTTTCAGCCCGCTTTTCTGCCACCGTCTTGTCCTTTTGGGCTGCCGTAGCCTTTCTCTTTACAGGCATTTTTGAAATACACAACACACGGTCAAGGAACAAGAAGTTCTTATATCAGAGCTCTATCGCACGATTCTTATGAATAAAGAAGGTCATTTATTCCTAAATGTCCGCAGCTTCTTGCTTATAAGTGTGGCGCGCAACACACTCATAACCAAGACTCTACTAGACACGGCTCGTAGACACACCCTAGGACTGAACTGTTCTGATACCACTTTTGCCACGACCTGTCTAGGGGCCGCGACGAGCACCTGGTGCGAGCCCACCCGAGCACCCCTTAGCGTACTTTTACACTAACATCTAGGTGAGCCACATACTTAAACATACTTTTCTATTCATCAATCATACTAGTCTCATTGGACAACAATACCTTTATATCATCATTGGCATCTATGCCATATCAATGTACATCAGCCGACAAGGCTAAAAAAATGATGTACAAAATATAGGCCGGACATATCTAACCATATACATATGTCTACGAGCCTCTAAGGAGAGTATGTCATAATATATATGCGGGACAGGACCCCGATATGCCCATAATTATGTACACAAAAGAATAAGTACCCAAAAGCTATAGCTCCGAATGAAGTGGTGCTCTGCTATGTAGCCTCTAAGAATGTAGCTATGGATCAAGTCTCTTTCCCTGTGCACCTGCGGGCATGACGCAGCGTCCACAAACAAAAAGGACGTCAGTATGAAGAATGTACTGAGTATGTAAAGCATGATCAATATCAATATAGAAGCATAATAAGCAACATAAGAAATAGCATAAGGTGGGAGATAGTGGAATCATCCTCAGAAGCACTTACTTGCCTTCCATAGTAACTTTCCGTTTCGAGTGCGTGATTGTGTACATTCATCCATATCCATATCCGTACTTATTTACATATCCTTATTCACATTCATCTCATGTACATTGTCTTATTCGTAATCGTATCATATTCGTATTCATACTCATATCTATATCATATACCTACCCATAGCATATACATATTCATGTCACACACATATCATTTACATAACATACCCGACCACGAAGGATCGGTATTTCACGTACTCGACCATAGCTAGGCTCGGTGATCATACATACCTGGCCAACCAAGGCTCAGTGTTACATATACCTGGCCCTACCAAGGCTCAGTGTTACACATACCTAGCGCTACCAAGGCTCAGTGTTACATATACCTGGCCCTACCAAGGCTCAGTGTTACACATACCTAGCGCTACCAAGGCTCAGTGTTGTCCGTACCCAACTGTAGTGGTGCGCGCGCGTTACATAAACATACACACATATTCTACCCGGACTTATAAGCTCGGGGTTCCATAATAGTCATACATAGACACATATACATTATTGCTCATAAGCATCTTTAATATTATCATCATTATCATTATCGTCATCGTTATCGTCATCGCTATTACCATTATAGTCGTCATCAATATCATTATCACTATTATAGTCATTCATTACATCTATCCTTATAGGATTACTCGTCATATGAGGAACTTAGTACGATCGTAAAACATATCGAGGACCATGAGCTTAATAGCTCGAAAGATAGAATCATTTGAAGGATATCATAATCTTATAAAAGGTTTAGATGATTGGCCAAAGAACCATGCCTTATGAAAGAAGGTTTAGCCTTACATACCTTTCTGTTCAACTATTTACCACTTGGACGTTCTCCTCCGAAACTCACGTTTCTTCTACCTTCATTAAAAGTCAGACTATCATTAGAATCGATAGCTAGCATACACGACTAAAATTAGAGAAAATCGGACAGCATCTCCTTTATTTATACGACATTCCTCCATATCGTATATCAACTCCAAAACTTCAATAATACATTCACAATATCATAACAATAGTCCTTATTCATCCACATTATCCACATTTCTCAATTCACTTTCAATCACCCATATCCATGGTCATAACACACGACTACGTTCATTCACATACATTGCTTATCCCGTGTTCTCTACATCATTTATAAGCTATTTATATCACAACACATCAAGAATCATGACTCAATTCAAACTATTACTCAAAATGGCACTATTCCATATTCATGACCCATTTTTCTATACCCATCTACATTCCAAGTATTTCAACTCTCAAATACCTTAAACAACATAGAAATACCATAAATATTACCTTAGATATTGTAGGAACAAGCCTTGGATGGTAATACTTCACTTGAGCAAAAACCCTAGTTCATCTCCAATGAGATTTCTTGACTTGAATGATCTTTAATGGGTTTTCTTGCACTTGATTCACTTAGTTTATGTTGTTGATCACTAATACTTCTTGAATTCTTGTGGAATAAATGTATAGATATGTTTTAGAGGGAAGGGGTGTGATATATGAATGAAATGAAATAAATCTTGAATCCCTTATTTAATGAACAAAACTATCCCCGACCATATATACAAACCAACATACGGTCCGTACATTATATACGGGTCGTATGTTTGGTCCAGAAAGGTATGACATTCTGGGATGATTATACGGTCCCAACATACGGACCGTATAATTTATACGGCCAGTATGTTTGGCCGTATAATCCCCGGTGATTCCGAAGCTCGTTTCGTCGACTCGTTTGATCTCCAATCCTTATGGAACCTTCTTAGCACTTGTTCAACACCTCAATACCACTCTAAGGGACGTTATCACTCTTCTCCATGACATCATTAAATCCTCGTTAACTCGTTTCTCACAATCCCTCTCCGATACCTATCATATGTGTTGCCTTCTCTTGGCCAACTTTCTTCCCCATCTTTGAAATCTTATCTAGAGTCATCGAATGTCGTTTCTTACTTATTGAAATACTGTATGCTCGTACTCTTCACTAGTCTATTCACTTGTGCGTCAATGGAAAATTTTCCGAGGTGTAACACATAGATTCCTTGATTTTATTCATTGTTGTTGATCTTATTTCATATTACTTGTTCCTTCGAGGTGAGATATAGCGATGGTGATTGCTCTATAAAATAAATCAACGGCTACTGACCTTACGTCACTCCGATAGAGTTGTAGCTTTTATTTGGGCTCTTATGCATGCTTATAAATATGTATGTATTTCTGTAACAGCGCACCGCTCTATAGGCAGCCGGGCACACACACCACTGTAGTGGGCAGCTCATACCCCGAACGCGGGTTGATGATGATAACACCATGCCTATATGGTCGGGCAGCATAACATCGTACCTATATGGTCGGGCAGTCTACTTATATATATATTTATAAAATGTTTATTTGAAAAAGTTAAACTTAGCATGCATGGTATCCGCCTTAAGAGGCAGCCAGATGTGCAGGTTATCCTTATCTCATGTTATGTTCTGTATATCTTGTTATGTTGTTATTCATACCATACATACTTAGTACATTATTCTTATTCACATCCTTTCTTGTGGACGCTGCGTTCATGCCGCAGGATGAGGTAGTCAGCCAGACGATCCAGCCCAGTAGGACCTCCACTCAGCTGCGGTCAGTGCGCCCTATTTGGTTTGGAGCTGTATCCCTTTTTGGTATGCTATCTTGACATGTAGATATATGGGTACGGCGGGGCCTTGTCCTATCTTTTCTACAATTTATATTCCATAGAGTTCTGAAGGCAGTTTTATATGGTCGGGATGTCGTGTAGCTTTGTTCGCTCTTATTTTGTTGTACAGCATATGTAGTGGCCTAGTCGGCCAGCATCGTTATCCTTAGCATGTTTTTTTTTATATATATATGCTAGCACCTTTGTTTATATATATGCATGGGTTAAGAGTTTTCAATGCAAAGTTTATTATGTAAATTTTACAGAAGATGGTATTACTCAGTTATAAGTTATGTATGGTGATAGCAACCATGGAGGCTGAATGCATTAAGGAGCAAAAAAGGTCACCACCAAGATTCGGGACGAATCTTCTATAAGAGGGGGAGAATGATAGCAACCAAGGAAACTTAATTTTCGTTGAAGACTAAAAAATATCAAGATGCTTTAATAGGTTTCATTTGGTAATGACATGTCATGTAATGGAGGAATTGCTCCAGCCCAAAGGAGATCTTTAGGGCTTTATACTAATTGGAGGCCCTAATTGAAAACCAAGATGAGTTGGATTATGGCCCAAAACATGCCCAAAGAAGGAACAAGTTCAGCAACCCATACTTGTGTTTCTAGAAGATCATTTAATGCTATGTTGACTACATTTAATGTTTTTATTGAAAAACGTGTTGGTGGTCTTCTATGCACATTGGAACAAATGTTTGGTGAAATGTTGGTGGTCTTCTATGCACTTTGGAACAAAGAATTGGTGGTCTTCTATGCAGCTTGGAAATTGCACCTTAATTAATTTGGTTTGACCAACTTTAATGTCTAGAATGTTCTTTATTTTATTTAGGGTGGCAGCCACCATTTCTCCTATATAAAGGGGTGTTTTCTTATTCATTGTAACTAAGTTTGAATATTAATAATATAAGCCTTGTGCTTGTGGAGACCTTTGAGGTTCTCTTTTGGGTTATGCCCTTTTTGTTCTACTTTGAACCGCAACTCGGATTCTTCGATGGTAAGATTCCTTCTTCTTCATTGATTCAACTCCTTCTTTCACTATTAAACAACGTTTTAAGTATCAAATACTTGAACTTGTGAACTTCTTTCTCAAGAATCAATCCTTCCCCCTTTCTAATTTTCAATTCTAAAGTCTTCCGCTAACCGTGTTGTTATCATATGGGCCACTAGGTTAATCAGTGAGAAGTAAGTTAAAGTATAAGGGTGCTTAATTAGTAGTGGTCGGGCACTCATCACGGCTCATCTGTTTGGGTAGTGACAAAAGTGGTATCAGATCAGTTCGTCCTAGGGTTGTCTACAGACCGTGTCCAGTAGAGTCTTCTTTATAGGTGTGAACCGTGCTACACTTATAAACTGGAGGCTGCGAGGCATCTAGGAATCACTGACCTTTTTTTCTGTCTTAGATCGTGCAATAGAGGCAGAGTCTAGGAAAGATCATTTCTGACCCTCTTTCGCTAGAGGCAGGTGCAGATTGATAGAGATGAAAAGATCGGCTTCTAATAGTGGGGGTTCAAGGAAGATCCCACGGTGGACTACGGACCCTTGGTACCAGGACAGAGTAGGAGGAGTCTTAGTGATACAAGACTAACTCCATCGAGCTTCATGAAGATGGAGTCTTTGAAGATCATGGGAGGTCCACATAGGATAGCCTTCAAGATATGGGAGATAGCTGGGATGGAAGGCTTCAAGAACGTCACATTCAAGATATGGAAGATAGCATGCAAAAGGAGCTAGCACTTAAATGCAAGCCTTTTCAAGTTTCACTTCCATGGAAGACATCCAAACAAGGCCCTTACTTCATTAAGGGTATAATTGTAATAATGTAGTGTCTTCTATTTAGTTAGTTAGTATAAATACATTGTCTTTCATTTCATTAGGGGACTTTTGACATTTGGAAGAAAAGATGAGTGATTTTTGAGAAGTTGTCTCTAGAGAGAGAAACTTGTAGAGAGGCCATGGATGGCTCTTGTTGAACCTTTGATTGTGAGAGGATTGGTTGCTTGGGAATTCAATTCCCTTGAGGTCATCCTAAGAGGTTGGTGCTTGTTTATGCTAATTAATTGAGGTCTTTAGGTTTAATATACCTTTAGGTTGTTTTTAATTCCATTTTCTTGTGTCAATCTATCTATCATTTACTTTCCTTGTTATTTTGTTGCTTCTGCGTATCCGTTATTGTATCAATTGGTATCAGAGCTTAGTTTAGGTTTGTTCCACCAAATCTAATCTTGGGTTTTGATTCAACAAAAAAAAAAAAAAAAAAACAAATCCGAAATTCAAAAAAAAAAAAAACGAATTTCTTGTTGAATCTAGTGTTAGATTAGAGTTTCCTAGTGTTTCTAGAGTCTAAATCTTCAATTTGGAGTTAGGGTTTGTGTTCCACCATTGTTGAGCTTCAAAGCTTCAAGAACTTGAAAGTGGGTCTTGTTGAAGAAGGTGAAATTGAAGGTTGAACCCTATTGGGCTTTGTTCTCTACATTAAAGAGAACTTATGATACAACTCGAATGGCATCAAGACCTTTTACAAGGAGCCAAGCGAGGGAACTTCAAGCGATGCAAGCATTGTTCATGAGGAGGGACATACTTGAATACATTCTAACACCTTCCCGGGGATTGCAAGTGTTCATGATAGCATGGGAGGATGGTTTGGAGAAGAGGCTGGAAGATGGCCATACTTGCAATGTGACTATTACTTGAAGATTTGCAAATTCAAGTTTTGTTCCCAAAAGAAGACACCCAAACAAGGCCCTTCTTACTTCATTAAGGGTAAAAGTGTAATAGTGTAGTTGTCTTCTTTTAAACCTTAGTATAAATAGTAGTCTATTTTCATTTAGAAGACTTAGTCTATGTTGAATATTGATATCTTCAAATTGTGAACTCTTTTGAGTGTTGAGAGCTTGCTAAGCTAGAGATTGTGAATCTTGTGAGAGGATTGGTTATTAGGGTATCAAATCCCTATTGGTCATCCTAAGAGTTTGGTGCTCTTTAGTTCCTAAATTAGAGGTCAAGTTAATTTAAGAACTTTGGTTGCTAATTTGGGTCTTGAGTTGTGTCAAATTATCTATCCTTTATTTTTCTTGTCATTTTTCTTCATTTTCGTTTTGAATATTGTATCAATTGGTATCAGATCTTAGTTTAGGTTTGTTCTACCAAATCTAATCTTGGGTTTTGATTCAACAAAAATAAAATAAAATCCGAAATTCAAAAAAAAAAAAAAAAACGAATTTTCTTGTTGATTTTGTTGAATCTAGTGTTAGATTAGAGTTTCTTAGTGTTTCTAGAGTCTAAATCTTCAATTTTGAATCCATTTGGAGTTAGGGTTTGTGTTCTACCATTGTTGAGTTGAAGAACTTGAAGAACTTGAAATGGGTCTTGTTATTTTGGGTGAAATTGGGGCTTGAAACTTATTGGGCTTTGTTCTAAAAGTCTTGGGGAGTCTAAATCTGAAATTTGAAGGAAAAACAAGTTGATTTGAAGGTAGTTGAAAATTTGAAATTGTTGGTGTTCTTGAAGATCTTCAAATCTTCATAGGGGAGAAGACTCTCCAAAAGGGCATTTAATCCAAAGTTTTCAAGTCAAGATTTGGGAAAAGTGTTTTTCTACCCCAATAGGGTACATTTGGTCCAAAAAAAAAAAAATTCGAGAAGTTCGAGTTCAACACAAAAATCACTGAAGCTGGAACATTGCCAATTACGGACCGTAAATCAATTTACGGACCGTAATTTGGGGTCGTAAACTTGGATCGTGAAGCAGTAGTTCACTGGAAATTGCCAACCTCGTTAAAGACGGACCGTAAATCAATTTACGGGCCGTAATTTGAGGTCGTAAACTGGGGTCTTGAAATAGTAGCTCACTGGAAGTTGGCAACCGTGTTAAATACGGACCGTAAACCACAATACGGCCCGTATCTTGTGGGTCGTAAAGTGCAAGGTACATTCTGTTTTGGGCATCACTAAATACGGTCACGAAGGACGGTCCGTAAACCACAATACGGACCGTATTTTGTCCAGCTCAAATCATAAACTCCAGGTACCTTTTTCAAGTCCAAATTTCATTTTGATCCCTCTTCCAATTCTGAAAAATTTCTTGATCCTTAGTTGATGATCTTGTGTCCCTAATCCTTTGGTAGGGAACAAAAAAAAAAAAGTATAGAAATTTAAAAAATTTCATTATTTCAAATTGATACCTTGGATCAATTGGGGTTTCCCGGTCATGTTTTCAAGTTATCACCTACCCGGGCCCGAAATTTTAGTTATTTTCTCGATTTTTGAAATTCCATTTTTTTTTTCTTGTGTCTCTTAACTAGTAGCCATTTAGTAGTTGTTCCTATTTGTGTTGCTAGTTCTTGTGTCCGCATTTCTTTCGTGCCAATTCTTTCATGCTTTTCTCTTTTTACTTCGTTGTTCATTTCTTGGCTCAAGTGCGTTTGTTTTATTGAGTCGTCCTCGTTCTTTTGATAACAAGAACCTATTCCGACCAAGAGTAGAATTTGAACCCTTGTGACTAGTCAACATTGACAAGCACACAATCTTTGGCGGAAGCAATTTGTGAGGCAATCAAAGGTGCGCATACTTGTGCGATTGTGAGTTGATTTTACTAATCTAACGTGTTTGCTTGCTTTGTTGAGTGTCTTAATAGGTACCATGGCTACAGAGGATGAAACTCGAGTTCCCACCGGGGAACTCACACTAGTTGATGTAATGAGAGCCTTACAAGCCTTGAACGATAAAGTGGATAGTATGGGTGGTCGAATGGAAAACATGGGTGGTCGAATGGAAAACTTGGGAAGTAGGGTGGAAGCAATTGAAGGAGGTAGTAGGGAGGTCTCATATTCGCCTCAAGTGCAATACCAAGGTGGCACAAGTGGAGCTACTCGAAGCACTTCACCTACAGTGTCACCCGGCACCTTCCATCATCTATATAACCCCACTCCCCAAAACGCTCCTCAAAACACGACTCTCACCCCACCAAACAACATTCCCATAGGCCAACGGAACAACCCACTCCAACAAGATCAAGTTCCAAATGACCCACATCCAAATGACCCACCCCTAAATGACCCTCGCCCAAATGCACCAATGCCACCCCAAAACCGTCCAAACATCCAACAACCAAATGAGGAAGAGATAGAGGAAGCTCTACTTGAGCACGAACATTATGGTGACCAAGGTTGGAGGCCACGAGGGCAAGCACAAGGAGGTTATCGAGGAAGGGGTGGAAGGCATGGTCCTAACCCTCACATGGGTAGGCAAAGAGGGTACCAAGCTCGTGAAGGGTACCAAAGTCGTGACCATCAAGGTTATGACGACGATGGAGATTTTAATAGGAATCACGGTTATGGCGGAGGGCGAGACACGAGTCTCAATTCCATCAAGGTTACTCTCCCAACCTTCAAAGGAAGTAGTGATCCCGATACATTCCTTGATTGGGTGATGCATTGTGATAGAATCTTCTTGACGAATGACATGTCCGAGGTGAAAAAGGCTTCTTACGCCATTGCTCAATTCGAGGGGTATGCCTCCACATGGTGGGAAACTCAAGTAAAAGCAAGAAGAATTATTGGACTCCCGCCAACACCTACTTGGGATGAATTGAAGGAGGCCATGCGGCGTAAGTATGTC
Organism: Lycium barbarum; assembly: GCF_019175385.1. Classification (NCBI taxonomy): domain Eukaryota; kingdom Viridiplantae; phylum Streptophyta; class Magnoliopsida; order Solanales; family Solanaceae; genus Lycium; species Lycium barbarum. The sequence continues at coordinate 81,642,529 of NC_083337.1, read as the reverse complement.
ACCGAACGCTACAAACAAGAACAACTCAAGAAGGTGTATACCTTAAGGCAAAACAAAAAGAGTGTGGAAGAATACTATGACGAGTTTCAAATTGTCAAGATGAGAATCGACTTTGACGAGGATGAGTTAAATGCTATGACTCGGTTCCGAGCCGGGTTAAATGGTGACATTGTCTCCCAAATGAGACTCCACAACTATGGGAGCATTGAAGAAACCCTTCAAGCGGCTATTGAAATAGAGGAGGGTCTCAAAGAGGACAAAATCAATAAATCAAGGGGCTATGTGAGTTCATGGAACCATAACAAAGAACGGGGAGCTTTCTCCTCCAATTGGCAAAAGAATAAGGGCCCCATGCAAGAAGCCAAGAAACCATTTGTGAAGAATTCTCAAGTTGAGAAGCAAGTTGACAAGCAACCTCCGAAGTTTGCTCCAAAAGAAGAAGGTACGAAAACTCCTATTCAATGCTTTAAATGTCATGGATTCGGTCATAGAGCAAGTGAGTGCCCTAATCGTAGAGAGTTTATTTTGAAAGACACTTATAGTGAGGATGAGGAAGAATGCGAGGAAGGGGATGAAGAGGGCAATCATGAGGATGAACATCATGATAGTGAAGGGGATGGTGTTGAAGGTGATGATGAGCCTATTGTACCTCTATATGTGGTGCGACGAACCATGATAAGTAAAGCAATGGATGACCCAAGTCAACGGGAAAATCTCTTCCATTCCAAGTGCATCATTAACCAAAACACTAGCATCATGATCATTGATAGTGGGAGTTGTGCCAATGTTGCTAGTACCACCCTTGTTGATTTCTTGAAACTTCCCACCACCCGCCATGAAAACCCTTACAAACTTCAATGGCTCAATGAATGTGGTGAATTGAAGGTGACTAGGCGAGCTATCATCAAATTCGCGGTTGGGAAGTATCATGATGAGGTGTTGTGTGATGTTGTTCCCATGCAAGCGTGTCATCTTCTACTTGGCCGACCATGGCAATATGATAGGTCCGTCAACCATAATGGGAGAACTAACCAATACAACCTTGGCCACAATGGTGCCAAACATGTCTTGAATCCCATGACCCCCTCCCAAGTGGGTGAGATCTATAACAAAATGAGGGAGTTAAAGGAGAAGGGACATGGTGCATTGCAAAAGAAGAATGTGGGGGACGAGGGAGTAGAGGAGAGTAGTTCTCAAGAGTTGAGTGGAAAGAAAGGAGAGCTTAGAGGAAAAACTAAGGTGTCGCTTTTGGCGAATTGTGGGGAAATTAGGGAGGAATTGGGGGAGCGTCAACCGGTGATTCTCCTCATGCATAGGGACTATGCATTGCACACTAATGAACGTTCCCTTCTTTTCCTAGCTCTATTTTTTCTCTTTTGCAGGAATTTGATGATGTGTTCCCAACGGAACTCCCAAAGGGGTTACCACCCTTGAGGGGAATTGAACACCAAATTGACTTTGTTCCGGGGTCTCAATTACCAAACAAGCCAGCTTATAGAGCCAATCCGGATGACACTAAGGAGCTTCAAAGGCAAGTGGATGAGCTCCTTGAAAAGGGAGTTGTGAGAGAAAGCATGAGTCCTTGTGCCGTGCCCGTGATCTTGGTGCCAAAGAAAGATAGATCATGGCGCATGTGTGTTGATTGTCGGGCCATCAACAAGATAACGGTAAAGTATCGCCATCCCATACCCCGTCTTGATGACATGCTTGATGAGTTGAATGGTTCATGCATATTCTCTAAGGTAGATCTTAGGAGTGGGTATCATCAAATCCGGATGAAACCCGGAGATGAGTGGAAAACCGCATTCAAGACCAAGTTTGGTCTATATGAATGGTTGGTGATGCCTTTTGGTCTCACTAACGCTCCTAGTACTTTCATGCGATTGATGAATCATGTGATGAAACCTTTTATTGGCAAATTCGTGGTTGTTTATTTTGATGATATTTTGGTGTATAGCAAAACCATGGATGAGCATGTTAGTCATTTGAAATGTGTGTTTGAAGTGCTTAGACAAGAACAACTTTATGCCAATGTTGATAAATGTTCCTTTTGTGTGGATGAAGTTGTTTTCTTGGGATTTGTCGTGAGCTCAAGGGGGGTTGAGGTTGATGAATCCAAAATAGAAGCCATAAGAAATTGGCCCACTCCAAAATCCATTGGAGATGTAAGAAGCTTTCATGGCTTGGCTAGTTTCTATAGGCGTTTTGTTAAAGGATTTAGTACCATAGCCGCTCCTTTGACCGAGGTAATCCGAAAGGACAAACCTTTTTCTTGGGGTGTGGAGCAAGCTAATGCCTTTGAAACTTTGAAACAAATGCTTAGCTCCGCACCATTGTTGCAATTACCCGACTTTGACAAAATATTTGAGATTGAATGTGATGCAAGCAAAGTGGGTATTGGAGCCGTTTTAATGCAAGACCAAAAGCCCATAGCCTATTTTAGTGAAAAACTCAAGGGAGCGACCTTAAATTACACTACCTATGATCTTGAGTTGTATGCCTTGATTCGTGCTTTGGGAAATTGGCAACACTACTTGTGGCCTAAAGAGTTTGTAATTCGGACCGACCATGAGTCCTTAAAGCATCTTAAGGCCCAAGGTAAGTTGAACAAAAGGCATGCCAAATGGGTTGAATTCCTTGAAACCTTCCCTTATGTAATCCAATACAAAAAGGGAAAGGAGAATGTAGTGGTGGATGCCCTATCAAGGAAACATGTTTTGATTAATACCTTGTCTTCCAAATTGATGGGTTTTGAAAGCTTGAAGACATTGTATCCCGAGGACCCGTCTTTGCTAAAATCTTTCTAGATTGCGAAGAATGGGAAAGGGAGAGGTGGATTAGGGATAGGTCTTCTACTCCCTATTCCAAGTTTGATGGTTTCTTGTTCAAGAACAAGCGACTATGTGTGCCCATGAGCTCTTGGAGGGAGTTATTTGTGAGAGAGGCACATAATGGGGGATTGATGGGACATTTTGGAATTGATAAGACTTTGGGGATTCTTGAGGAGCAATTTTATTGGCCTCATATGCGGAGGGATGTGGCTAAGATTTGTGGCCAATGCATTGAATGTCGCGGCGCCAAGTCTAGACTCCTTCCCCATGGTTTGTATACCCCTCTCCCCACCCCTCAACAACCTTGGATTGATATTTCGATGGATTTTGTGTTGGGATTGCCTAGAACCAAAAGGGGTAAAGATAGCATCTTTGTTGTGGTTGATCGATTTTCTAAAATGGCTCATTTCATTGCTTGTCATAAAGTTGATGATGCTCCTCATGTTGCCTCTTTGTTTGTTGAACATGTGGTAAAGTTGCATGGTATTCCCAAAACCATCGTGAGCGATAGGGATCCAAAATTCCTTAGCCACTTTTGGAAAGAATTGTGGGGACGACTTGGTACTAAATTGTTGTTTTCTACCTCTTGTCACCCACAAACCGATGGCCAAACCAAAGTTGTCAATAGGACCTTGGGTTCTATGCTTAGGGCCATGGTTAAAGGAAAATTAACATCTTGGGAAGATCAATTGCCTTTGGTTGAATTTGCTTACAATAGAGTCATTCATAGCACTATTGGCATGTCACCTTTTGAAGTCGTTTATGGTTTTAACCCCCTAACCCCTTTAGATCTAACCCCTTTATCTCAAGATGTTGTGTTGAGTTTAGATGGAAACAAACGAGCCGAGGCCATGAAGAAGTTGCATGAGAAGGTGAGGCTTCACCTTGAGAAAAAGAATCAAGAAACGGCCAAGAGAGAGAACAAGGGCCGCAAACGAGTTGTGCTTGAACCGGGTGATTGGGTTTGGGTACATTTCCGAAAGGAGAGGTTTCCCAACAAAAGAAAGACCAAGTTGATGCCTAGAGGAGATGGTCCATTTGAAGTACTTGAACTACTCAATGATAATGCATACAAAATTGATCTTCCACCCGAATACCAAGTTCATAACACCTTCAATGTGTGTGATCTCTCTCCTATGGTGGTGCAATATGTTGATCCCTTAAATTTGAGGACAAATTCTCTTCAAGAAGGGGAGAATGATACAACTCGAATGGCATCAAGACCTTTTACAAGGAGCCAAGCGAGGGAACTTCAAGCGATGCAAGCATTGTTCATGAGGAGGGACATACTTGAATACATTCTAACACCTTCCCGGGGATTGCAAGTGTTCATGATAGCATGGGAGGATGGTTTGGAGAAGAGGCTGGAAGATGGCCATACTTGCAATGTGACTATTACTTGAAGATTTGCAAATTCAAGTTTTGTTCCCAAAAGAAGACACCCAAACCAGGCCCTTACTTCATTAAGGGTAAAAGTGTAATAGTGTAGTTGTCTTCTTTTAAACCTTAGTATAAATAGTAGTCTATTTTCATTTAGAAGACTTAGTCTATGTTGAATATTGATATCTTCAAATTGTGAACTCTTTTGAGTGTTGAGAGCTTGCTAAGCTAGAGATTGTGAATCTTGTGAGAGGATTGGTTATTAGGGTATCAAATCCCTATTGGTCATCCTAAGAGTTTGGTGCTCTTTAGTTCCTAAATTAGAGGTCAAGTTAATTTAAGAACTTTGGTTGCTAATTTGGGTCTTGAGTTGTGTCAAATTATCTATCCTTTATTTTTCTTGTCATTTTTCTTCATTTTCGTTTTGAATATTGTATCAACTTAAATCCAAAATTTGAACTAATTTGGAGTTGATTTGGTCCTAGATTGCATTTGGGTGTTCTTGGTGTTCATAAGGACATTCATATCTTCATATTGGAGAAGAAGACCAAAGAGGGCATTTGATCCAAAAGCTATCAAATAAAGTTGTGAAAACGTGTTTGTGAGTCCAACCAAAAAAAACAATCAGAAATACTTAGTCTAAATTTCTGATTTTTCAAAAAAAAAAAAAAAAAAAAAAAAAACTGAAATTCGAAAATTCAAACTCGTGTTTGATTTTTCCTTGTTTGTTGTTTTTGACACTAGATTTGAGCTCCCTAGTGTTATTTGAGTCTAGATCTTAAGTTTCAAGTTATTTGGAGTCATATTGAGTCATTCACCATTGTTGAGCTTTGAAACTTTGAAAATTCAAAAGTGGGTTTGGTGATTGAGTTGAAATTGGGGTTAATTGATTAGTGGGTTTTGTTCTCCATATCAAAGGGAGCTTGGATCTGAAATTGGAGGAAAAAGGAGTTGATTTTGTCCTAGATTGCATTTGGGTGTTCTTGGTGTTCATAAGGACATTCATATCTTCATATTGGAGAAGAAGACCAAAGAGGGCATTTGATCCAAAAGTTATCAAATAAAGTTGTGAAAACGTGTTTGTGAGTCCAACAAAAAAAAAAAATTATCAGAAATACTTAGTCTAAATTTCTGATTTTTCAAAAAAAAAAAAAAACAAAAAGAGGTACTGTTCATCCGCTTTTGGTCCGCATAGCGGAAGAAAAGCCTGATTATCTGAGAGCATCCGCCTTTCATCCGCGAAGCGGAAGGAAAGCGTGAATCACTGAAGAGTTTTCGAAAAAAAATTCCAAGTGTCAAAATGGTTTGATTCTTTCCTAACTTCTCTTCTTTGATTCTTACAACTAATTAACAACTAGTAATCGACCTTATTAGTTGCTCATTAGTTCTTGAGTCCTTTCTTTCAAGCCAATTCTTTTCGTTCTTTTCTCATTTTACAACTTCATCGTTAATTTCTTGATTCAAGTGCGTTTGTTTTAATTGAGTCATCCCCTTTATTCGAGTCTAACAAGAATCCATTCTGACCTCAAGTAGCAATTGTGCACCTTGCAAGCAACCGAATCCAATCGAGAATCAACATTGGCCAATCCATTTGAGTGGTAAAAGGCAAGAGTGTGTGAGTTCATTTGAGTGGTGCTAGCCGAGCACAAACGAGTGTAAACACGAGTGTGGTGAGGTTTCTTTACTACTAACGTGTTTGCTAAGTGTTCTTTGCAGGTACTTCTCCATGGATTCCGATTCATGTGGTGGCGATTATGATTGTTATGATGATGATGGTTGTAGTTACGAAGGGGAGGACTATGGGAGCTATCAAGGGTGTGACGATGGGGAATATGAGGGCTATATGGGGAATGGTGATCATGAGGAAGTTCGAGGAGAGAATTACTATTTTGAGGGAGAATATGAAGAGAGCGGTTCTCATGTGTCTCATGAGGAAGATGGGGATGAAGAAGAACCTTGTTATGCCTTTGTATGACGAAGATAATGAAGGTGAAGAGTCTTGTGCTATACATCGTGATGATGAAGGCGACTCGAAATATGACTCTCCTTCGTATGTGTCTTATGGGTCTTATGGGGAAAATCTTTATACAAATAGGACTCATGGAGGGTATGTCTATGGAGGTAGTGGAAGTGCTAATATGGATTATGGAAGGACGTCTAGTGGGCATATATATGCTTCTTCTTGTAGTACTTCCTACCCGAAGCAAAGAGGCATGAGTGGGAATGTGAGTACTAGTTGGAGTCGTCCTATGCAAAAGAAGGTGGTTCCAAAGAGGAGATTCATGGAGACCAAGGTAAACCTGTGTGGTAGAGAGGGAACTCTTGTGCTTGATGACGATTGTTACACCAATTTCATCACCCCTCGCGCGGTTGAAGAGTTAAGGCTACCTTGTGTGAATAGGCGAAATCCTTATTATGACGAGGGAGGGTATTGGGTTGATAAGAGAGTGATGGTATCCATTTCACTTGGCGAGTACCAAGAGGAGGTTTGGTGTGATGTGCTTCCAATGGATAGTTGTCATGTATGTTTAGGAGTCCCTTAAAAGCATTGAATCCCACATGAACAAGATTGGCATCGATTTGTAGTGGACAAGAAAGGGAAATTTCTCTTTCCATGCATACTTACTAGGAAGAGTCCAAGTGCAAAAGTGCGAGATACCCATGTGAAATGGCCTACCTTGGCTAGGGAAGCTAGTGGAGAAGAATATGAGGAATTGGAGTCCATAATAGATGAAATCTTCGCTAGCTACAACAAATCACAAGAAATGAAGATGGGCTTAGCCGTTCAAACTTTTGACTCAAAGCTTGTCAAATTTTGGGAGTATGTGAAATGTTGTGGGAGACAAGTGAGGAATCCCATCAAGACTTGGGAGGACATGAAAAGGATATTGAGAAGCCAATATCCCAAGCCACATGTGAGAAGAAATGAATCTTTGAGGGGTACCTCTTTTGAGAGAACCCCATGCTTGAAGGCAAGGACGGCGGCCACAACCATTCTTTCCATTGGTCAAAGGAGCTTGCATGAACACCAAGGTAAGATCACTTATCCTTATACTTCTACATCTTTGTGTGATTTTAATGTCAAGTCAAGCATGAAAGTTGGTTTGCCTTGCGTTACGCCTAATGCTTCTTTGCCGTGTATTAGTAATGCCAGTGTTGAAAGTGTCCCCACACTAGTTGATCCTATTGATGACCGAATTGTTCCTTCTTGTAAGGTCGATTTGTGTCCACCTAGTGTTGACACTTGTGCTTTGAATGATAGTGCATTATCGAATGAAGGTGCTCAAACACTAGTTGATCCTTTAGATGACAAAATTGATTCTTCTTGCAAGATCAATTTGTGTCCACCTAGTGTTGGCACTTGTGAATTGATTGGTAGTACAATGTCATGTGGTCATCTTGTTAGTAAGTCTTGCGAGTTTGACATGCTACCAAATCGTGTTGAAACCTGTATTGATCAACTTGCTTGTAATGATAATTCACTACGTGAGGATCTTTGTGATGTGTTTAATGTACCTCTAGTTAGTGATAATGTTGATATAGTTGGTCAATTGAAAGAATGTGACATCTCACCCTTGTTTGTTTCATGTCAAAATGAGTCTCTTGATCTTACTTTAGTGTCACGTGATAAGACTCCAATTTGTAGTGGTGATGTGTATCATGTGGATAGTCATGTGAGCGAAAATGCATTGAAAGATGACATTGGTTCTTTTGAGAGTGAAATGACATGCTTTGACTCCTCATTGTTCATCGATTACTCTCTTGTAAAGGATAATGTTCTATTTGAGGATGACATGACTGTTGAGAGTGAAATACCTAGTGGGATGTTTGGTAATGTTGAACGTTTAGTTTCCTTTGGAGGTTATAATGTGATATGTAACCCACTATGGAATGAAGACACTCTTTCCCATGATGGAGATCTTCCTTTGAGGAATTGTGATGAAAGATGAAGAAGATCAAGAAATCCAAGAAAATCAAGAAACACAAGATTGAAATTCAAGAAAAAGAAAAGTCCAAGAAGCTCAAGTTTGAAGATTATTTCCCATTCTTGTTTCTTGAATCCTTTTCTAAATAGGTTTCTTGTTTCTTGATTTATATTATAGTAGGATTTAATTTCCTATCATTAGTAGGATCTTTATCCTAGTTCTAGTAGGATTCTAGTTTTTTTTATTCTTTTCCTTGTAGAATAGGGATTTTATTTTCCTTGTTTTTAGTTATTTCTTTTCTAGAGTAGAATATGGATTTGTAGTCATAAAAAAAGAGAACCTAGGCCTATATAAAGGGTTCTCATGACTTGTAAATATACTATTCACGTTTTGAGCAGAAACCTAAATTTTGCAATAGAGTTATTTTCTCTATTTGGTGTTCTTTATCCTTGTTTTTGGTTCCAAGCAAGGTGGTGATAGTCTTTATCTTGTTTTCAATAGCGTGTGGTGTTTCTTTATCACGTTAATTGATTTCAAGTGGTGACTTAGGAACTTTATTTGTTTTGATCATTCAAGAACGCGGTTCTTGATTAAAATTCGTTCTAGTTCATACCCAAAACCTTAATTTTCTTTCCATCGTGCCGGCCTCAATACTTACTTGATTTAAACGATTCAATAGTTATTTTTATAGTTCAAAACGTCATCTTTCTCCTCATCTTGAAAACACATAATTCCGAGAACTATAGACCGATTTACGTCCGTTGCTTGAATTCTGCCCATCAATCGCTTCAAGAATAAGATCCTGATCGATTGGTTCTTTGTTAACCCGAAGAATCACATCAATTTGGTATCAGAGCACAGTTGAGTAATTTCATGGATTATATGCAAGAAAGAAGAGGACGTTGGGTTCAAGAAGATGAAAAGAAAAAGGAATCTCTTTTCCGCACTAGATGTACCTCACATGGTAAGGTATGTTCGGTGATCATTGATAATGAGAGTCATATTAATGTTGTTTCTGAAGAGATGGTTTCTAAACTTGGCTTGTCAACCAAGCATCATCCATATCCTTACAGCATAGAATTTGAGAATGGTGATGGCGTAGAGGTAACTCGTCAATGCCTAGTTTCTTTTTCTATTGGTAAAATATATAAAGATCTTGTTTGGTGTGATGTAACAAAGATGAATGCTTGTCACTTATTACTTGGAAGACCATGGGTGTATGATAGGGGCGCTAAATATGATGTATACCGTAATACCTATTCTTTTACAAAGGATGGGCGAAAAATCAATTTAGTTCCCTTGAATCCAGAAGATGTTAAAGACTACAAGTATGTTGATGATTCTTTTGTGACCAAATTACAAATCATTGGTCCCATAAATATGGAACAGCAAATGGAGGAGAAGAATGAATTGGATCCACAAGTTGAGGATTTACCTCCAAAGTTTGATGAGGATCCGTTGGAGCATCCAACTATTGATTTTCCATCTTTAAGTGATTTCGAAAAGAATCCAGATTTTGTTTCTTACTCCACACCAACCAAAGTAGCGTATTGCGTAGGACCAATAATCTATGAAGATTTGGAAGAGAAAGAGAATAAGTTGCTGAAAAACGAGTCCATGAACGAGAGTTTAATTTATGATCTAGTTCGAGCAAGATTTATTTCTCAAAAGGTTGAATCTTTGCAAGAAAGTGTAGATTTAATATCTCTCAATTTCATTGAGGTTAATGGCTATAATCATGTCAAATATGAGAGCATCAAAATCATCAAGGAGCTCATAAGAAGACATGATTTATTCTCTAACCCTGATCCAAAGGTACATGAATTTGATTTATTTAAAGGGTTTTGTGGCACTAACTCAGATTTTGCATGCAAATACCACATCGACACGGGAGTGTTCAAGATTCATGAAGATCAAAAGGAAATAAGCTGTGATCATGGTTTACACATTGAAGATCAGTTTAAGATGATATGTTTGAGAAATCATGTTATAAAGTTACCACTAAGAAAGTGGGATTTAGTTCGGCCATATGCAAAGTTTTCTTTGAACATGATGAAGCTCTATGAAAAGTTAGAAAAATGCAACTTAGAGCCTGGTAAATATGGGTTGTTCCCAATTTTTTTTTTTGGCTAATCTTTCACCGTTTATGGAGCCTTTAGACTCGAGGACGAGTCTTTCTCAACAAGGGGAGAATGATGAAAGATGAAGAAGATCAAGAAATCCAAGAAAATCAAGAAACACAAGATTGAAATTCAAGAAAAAGAAAAGTCCAAGAAGCTCAAGTTTGAAGATTATTTCCCATTCTTGTTTCTTGAATCCTTTTCTAAATAGGTTTCTTGTTTCTTGATTTATATTATAGTAGGATTTAATTTCCTATCATTAGTAGGATCTTTATCCTAGTTCTAGTAGGATTCTAGTTTTTTTTATTCTTTTCCTTGTAGAATAGGGATTTTATTTTCCTTGTTTTTAGTTATTTCCTTTCTAGAGTAGAATATGGATTTGTAGTCATAAAAGAAGAGAACCTAGGCCTATATAAAGGGTTCTCATGACTTGTAAATATACTATTCACGTTTTGAGCAGAAACCTAAATTTTGCAATAGAGTTATTTTCTCTATTTGGTGTTCTTTATCCTTGTTTTTGGTTCCAAGCAAGGTGGTGATAGTCTTTATCTTGTTTTCAATAGCGTGTGGTGTTTCTTTATCACGTTAATTGATTTCAAGTGGTGACTTAGGAACTTTATTTGTTTTGATCATTCAAGAACGCGGTTCTTGATTAAAATTCGTTCTAGTTCATACCCAAAACCTTAATTTTCTTTCCATCGTGCCGGCCTCAATACTTACTTGATTTAAACGATTCAATAGTTATTTTTATAGTTCAAAACGTCATCTTTCTCCTCATCTTGAAAACACATAATTCCGAGAACTATAGACCGATTTACGTCCGTTGCTTGAATTCTGCCCATCAATCGCTTCAAGAATAAGATCCTGGTCGATTGGTTCTTTGTTAACTCAAAGAATCACATCAAATTGTGATCCATTTGTGGGGAAGGAACGTGTTACAAAGGAAGGTAATTCTTGTCTAGAAATTGCAAATTCTTCCTTTCATGTTCAACTTCATAGTAGCCCCTTGGATAATCTTGTCCTTGAACCGTATGGTGAGGTTACATTGGGGAGTGATATTGATGAGGAAGTTACTTTACGTGATACCTTTCTTTATTACTTGTTTGCAAATGATGACATTCTTGAGCATATAGGGAGTGCATCTTATGTGGGAGAAGGCTCTTATGATCTAACCGATTGTGTTCTTGACCATGCTAGATGGATGTTCGTCCCATTTGATCCGGGTGCCACCTTGTGTGATTTGAAAGCACTATCTTGGGGGAGTCCTTGTTTGAAAAATGAGAGTGTTCTTGTTTGGACATTATGCTACATGTCAAATAGAACCAATGTCGAGTTGCATACTTCGTATTTTGAACCCATTGGTTTTATTACTCCCTTATGTCATGAACCTTGGAGGAATCCACTGCTTGATACCTCATGTGTGCAAATGTTAGTCATGATTGTCATAGATGTGTGGGTGTACCACAAGTTTGTTCATCCTTGGCATGAATATGTGATTATTGCATTGTGTTCTAACCCTCAATCCTTGAGGAGTATGTTTTTGTTTGTCTCCCTTACGGTTTTTCAAGGTTTAGATTCGAGGACGAATCCTTTTCAAGAAGGGGAGAATGATACAAGACTAACTCCATCGAGCTTCATGAAGATGGAGTCTTTGAAGATCATGGGAGGTCCACATAGGATGGCCTTCAAGATATGGGAGCCAGGATGGAAGGCTTCAAGAACGTCACATTCAAGATATGGAAGATAGCATGCAAAAGGAGCTAGCACTTAAATGCAAGCCTTTTCAAGTTTCACTTCCATGGAAGACATCCAAACAAGGAGGCCCTTACTTCATTAAGGGTATAATTGTAATAATGTAGTGTCTTCTATTAGTTAGTTAGTATAAATACATTGTCTTTCATTTCATTAGGGGACTTTTGACATTTGGAAGAAAAGATGAGTGATTTTTGAGAGAGTTGTCTCTAGAGAGAGAAACTTGTAGAGAGGCCATGGATGGCTTTGTTGAACCTTTGATTGTGAGAGGATTGGTTGCTTGGGAATTCAATTCCCTTGAGGTCATCCTAAGAGGTTGGTGCTTGTTTATGCTAATTAATTGAGGTCTTTAGGTTTAATATACCTTTAGGTTGCTTTTAATTCCATTTTCTTGTGTCAATCTATCTATCATTTACTTTCCTTGTTATTTTGTTGCTTCCGCGTATCCGTTATTGTATCACTTAGCTACTCTATTGAGACAGACCCTTCCAAGGACATTGAAACGATCCCCCCATAGCCTGGGCCTTCCATGGAGGAGGATCCGTCGGAATATAGCTATGAGACAGACCCGTTTGAGGGTTCGTTTGAGATGCCAGTGGAGAGGAGGCTCCTGAGGCGGCACCGGAGTTGGCCCCTACAGTTTCTCCTATAATGGAGCATTATATTTGAGCAGCCACGAGTGTCAGTGTTACCGAGTATTCTAGCCCGCTATCTTGGTCCTCAGTTAATCAGGAGCTGCTGGAGTATTCGTATCCTTCAGACTCTGATGGCGGAGATGAGGAGGGTCAGACGAGCAGATGGAGGGAGGATGATGGAAGAAATATTTCACTTTACAGTCCTCCAGACCAGGATCAGGACAGGCCGGCTACAGGTATATGAGTCTTTTATTGAAATTTCTTATATTGCGTGTAATTATTATAGGATATTATTTAATAGTCGACGGACGGGAATTCTAAAGGCAAAGATAACTAAAGTATTTATAGGTGGTTGCAACCAAGACGATTTTGCTACCACTAGGAACCCCGAGACTAGGAATGAAAAGCAGTCCCGTGTGTTGGCTTGTGGTTATGGAAAATTTTTAGATATCGGGAGTTCCAAAGGTTATGATAACATTTATCCAACTAGGAGATTAAGGGACCTTTCCAAGTTTAAGGGAAATCCATTACAGAGTTTTATTTGGGTTTTCCATTAGAGCTTCGAAGTGATTCTTATAAGTAGGGGCACATTGATTTTTTCAGAAGAAGGTGGTGGAGGTTGCTTGACGATAGAAAAATAAGAGTGACGTCAACTTATGAATAAAAAGGAAAGGCGAGTAGGTGTTCGAGTGGAAATTAGTTACTAAGTCCATATTGCTAGAAATTCATAATCAAGGACTTAGGAAATGTGCTAAAAAGTCCTACAGACTCAGGCATACGAGAAATACGAGAAACTAGAATAGCCCGAGGGAAGTTAGAAGCACATGAGACTTACGATTAGAATTTTAGATGATCGTGAGTCATGAGAACGGGCTAGCTAGAAAAAAAAATGTAGATTAAAGCTACAGATTTATAGCAATTTTTAATAGCATTGGGAGTATTTCGTAAGTAAGGTATTAATAAGCGATGTCAACGATTACCCATGAGTGGCTATATTAAATATTATGCTTACCCTTAGGATCGTTTCTGCGATATGCTAAGGGCATTAATGGAGCCAAGTATTGAGGTTTAAGTAGCAAATGCTACAGGCCAGGTTGATAGTATTTTCCCCAAAGGTTAAAGTTGGATGATCATGGTGCAATGGTATTGGGGAGAATAAGAATACATGTACATAAGAATAAGAGGATTATGATGTCATGAGAAAAAGAGAAGCGTAAGCAATGGAAGTATGTTGCTCATAAGGGGTAAGTATAGCTTCCGAGAAAAGGTTTAGGATAACGGTAAAGGCAAAGAACCAGTTAGAGGAATCTCTAAAGTAAGTATGTGGAAAGGATAGAGTATGCCGATATGGAATAAAAGACGAATGCCGAGGCTCCGGGAACAGAACTTAACAAACAGAAATAAGAAGGTTTGTGAAGATGTTAAGGGATTTTTTACTCTTGGGGGAAATCTGAGGGGATGAATATGAAGCCATACTGACGCATTCCCTAGAAAATGGAAAAGTCTCCCCCCTCCCAAAGGACAGTTTTAGAAATAGAAAGGATTTGTGCTTCTAATAGAATATTCTATGAAGTTCAGGGCCAATACTATAGAAGGGCAAGTGGAGAATAGCACTTATGAGTAAAGGGAGTTAAGGAAGGATAATAAGTTAACAAGTTGGTCCAAGAGGTAAAGCATCAGTAACATGGGATAAACGCCTTGATAAAGAGTATAGAAAATCGATCATAAAGGAAATAGGATGATGTACGGAAGATATGCATAAATATGAACAAGTTGTAGTGTCATAAAGGAAGGTGAGGACTTGACGGAAGGAGAAAGAAGAGAGTGTATTTTGTGATGATTTTATGGTAAGAGGGGGAACTAGTAGGATATTAGAAGGATTATGATGCATGGCGGTGGTACAAACGGGACAATATGAGCTAAGTTAATGAGAGGATGAATCGTGGAAATGAATGACATAGTATAGATAACAGTCGGAATTGGGAACTAAAAGCAAGAAGTATCCTAAGGATATTAGTGAAAGTATAGCTATGAGGGAAGATTACGGCTGGAGGAGTGTTTTATAGTTGGACACTTCATAAGGGTCTAACGAATTCCGATGTTATCATGGATTCACTAGCTTAGGGGACTGCTGGTTGTAAACGGAAGAGGCAATTAATAAGGAAAGCACCTGGATAATATCCGATATGTGTAAACATTTGGCTTAGCACAAGAATTCAGTTAGCAAAAGGAAAGAGGTTAAACAATATGATTAAAGGAACCCGGTATTATATGGGACAAAGAAGTTGAAGGACCAATAAAGTCAGCTAAATGACTATCAAAGGCGAGTAAAATTTGAATTGTTATGGGTATATGAGAACAACCTTTTAATAAGGGGGACGAACAGATTTAGTCCTGAGGTGAATTACAATATTCCCAAATGTATTAGCTTGAAGAAGCCAAAGTTCGAGATGTACTAATATATTAAGAATGTATTAGGAGAAAGTGGGGATGGATTAAATACAAGTATAGTATGGGACAGATATGGGAAAAGGAAGTATGACAAGATGATAAGAGGATTAATGAGTCGAAGAGAATGAGCCCGTTGATGTGATCTGTGATGTTTCTAAAACATAGTTCGAATTGCTCGTACCGGGGAAATTTGGGTCATATTTAAATACGCAGTAACGTACCCCAAGAGGTAGCAAAAGGAAGAAGAAGGGTTTTCAAGCTAACCAGGAGATAAGTACAAAGAATGATTTGAGTTGCAAAAAAGGAAATCTTACTACTAGAAGAGACGAAAGTTTTAACAAGAGGAATAATTATAGGATGCTAAATGATCTCCAAAGAAAAGAAAGGTAGTGTGCCTATAAATAGCAAGATGGCAGTGCTGCTAGGGGTTAAAAGTACCTCACAAGTCGCTGGCTACATCAAATATGAGAGAGTAGGTGACGGAACCATATCGACAATCGTCGTGATGAAAAGGCCAACAAAATGGTGCAAGGACAACGATAAGGAGTCAAGGAAGAATAAAGACTAATTTATGTCCTAAATGATTACCGGTACAAGGGGGTCGAGCACAAGCATACTCGTGTGGAAAGGAAGTTATAATGAAGTGATATTTTACCTTAGTATTATGCTTATGAGGTTATATTGTAAGAATTGAGGAGAGGAAATTGGAGGAAAAGTTCCAAAATGAATTTGAAGATATTTTGAGTTGTAAACTAGCTTGAGCTATAATTAATAATATATTATGAGTGTAACCTTGCTAATGAGATAAGATTGAGAATGAGGGAGTGTTATATATTACATATACGTATGTAAGAGAGTGTATTGATGTTGTTGTATGAATTGATTATGGAAAAATATTTTAGATGGATAATCTGAGAAAACTAACCCCTAAGAGTAGAGAGTCATTAGCAATGAAATGCTATTGCAAATTATTTGGGCGTTGCTGTAGATGGAGCTATGATGGTATTGTGAGAAATCAAGGAGTCCGGTCAATGAATTACAAATAAATGATATGGTACGTATACAAGATAAACGAGTACAAAAAGGGATAGTCTAAGGTAGCACCAGAGAAACAAGCAAGGAAAGGTGTCATATCTGAACCAGAAGGCTTGTCTACAAATAGAGGGATGAGGAGCAAGTAAAAAGGGTACTTACCAATCGGCGGGAGCCTGTTACACCTCAAAAAATCTCCCGTTGGTACGCAAGTGAATGAACTAGGGAAATGCGAGCATCGAGTTGATGATGACTTAAGGGCATTTTGGGAAAGAGTTATAACGTCCCTTGGACTGCTAATGAAGTGTTAAACAAGTGTTAAGAAGGTTCCATAAGGATCGGAGATCAATCGAAGTGATGAGAATAAGTTCAGTGAACTGATGAGTTCTACGGCTCATTATACGGACCGTATAATGTTTTACGGACCGTAAAACCATCACAGTGGAGGATGTTTGCTGGTGGAATTTTACGGTCAGTTATACGGGCCGTATAAGTTTATACGGACCGTATAACGAACCGTCAAATGGTCACAGTGAAGGGGTGCAGGCAGACCCATTTCACGGTCTATTATACGGACCGTATAACCATTATACGGACCGTATAATGGACCGTATAATGGACCGTATAGTGGAACCCGACAGATCAGTGGAACATTATTAAATAAAGGACCAAGTTCATGAAATCATTTCAACATTTCCTCCCTCTCTCTAAAACATCTCTCTACATTTATTATACAAGTTTTCAAGGATTATAAGCCATCAACAACATTAAATAAGTGAATCAAGAGTAAGAACCCATCAAGGATCAACTAAAGTCAAGAAATCCAAATGGAGAAAAGCTAGGGTTTTGCTCAAAGTGGAATATTATCAACTAAAGCTTGTTCCTACAACATCTAAGGTAAGATTCATGATATTCATATGTTGTTTAAGGTATTTGAGAGTTAAAATTCTTGGTCATTAGAAGAGTATAGCAAAATGGGTTATGAATGATGAATAGTGACGTTTTTGAGAAATAGTTTGAATTGAATCATGATTGTTGTTGTGTTGTGACGTGAAGGTGTTATAAATGACGTTAAAAACCATGAAATAGACATTGTATATGAATGGAAGAAGTTGGGTGTTGTGACCATGAACATGGACAAATGAAAGTAAATTGAGAAACCTTGATAATGTGGATGATTAATGACCATTGATATGATATTATGAATGTATTGTTGACGTTTGGGAGTTGAATTACGATATGGACAAATGTTGTATAAATAAAGGAGATGCTGTCCGATTTTCTCTAGCTTTGGCCATGTGTGTTAGTTATCGATTCTAATGATAGTATGACCTTAATGAAGGTATAAATGTGAGCACCGAAGGAGTACGTGCAAGTGTAGAATAGTTCGACGAAAAGGTATGTAAGGCTAACCCTTCTTTCATAAGGCATGATTCTTGGCCAAATTCCTAATTCCTCTATATGAGTACGTTGTCTTCACATGGTTGATATTCCGAGCTCATAAGCTCACGATCCTTGATATGTGCTACGTTTGTACTACGCCCCTCATATGACGAGTAAGCCTAAGATATGGATGTAGCAATAATGACGAAGATAGTGATGACGATAATAATAATAATGATGCCAAAGGTGCCTACGGGCTATTATACTTATATGTGCCTATGAAGGGCTATAATGATACCCCGAGTTTATAACGCCGGGTAGGATATATGTATATGAATATGTATAAAGTATGTATATGATTACGTAACGCGCGCACACTTCTGCAGATGGTACGGATAACCCTGAAGCCTTGGTAGGGCCAGGTATGAGTAACCTTGAGCCTTGGTTGGCCAAGTATGTATGAAACACCGATCCTATGAGGTCAGGTATGCTATGTAAATGCCATGTATATGAAATGACTATGTATATAATATGAATATGGATGTGATAACACTATGTATAAGAATACGAATAAGGACATGTATACGAATATGAGCACAAGTATGGTACGAGTGCTATTATGGAATACGGATGATGACGTAGGTGTAAAAATACGTATGAAAAATGGAAAGTCCTATGAAAGGCAGGTATTCGCTATGACGATGATATTATTGTCTCCCCCCCCCCCCCCCTCCTATGCTATTTCATATGATGTTCATGATGCATATTTATTGATGTTGCTCATGCTTTACATACTCAGTACATTTTTCGTACTGACATCCTTTTGTTTGTGGACGCTGCGTCATGCCCATAGGTGCACAGGGAGACAGACTTGATCCATAGCTGCCTATTCGGAGATTACATAGAGAGCTCCATTTCCTTCGGAGCCATATCTTTTGGGTACTCATTCTTTTGTGTATATAATTATGGGCATAGCGGGGTCCTGTCCTGCTAATGTGATATGTTATACTCTTAGAGGCTCGTAGACATGTGTGTGTGTGGGTAGATGTGTTTGGCCTCGTCGGCCTATGTTTGTATATCATTTTGTCGGCCACGTTGGCCCATGTACATTGATGTGGCATAGATGCCTATGATGATATAAATGTGCTGTTGTCCAAATGGGACTAGTTGGCGAATAAATGGAAATGCATGTATAATTATGTGGCTCACATAGATGTAAGCATAAGAGTAAGGTGAGAGGGTGCCCGGGTGGGCTAGCACCGGGTGCTCGTCGCGGTCCCGAGTCAGGTCGTGACAAAAGTGGTATCAGAGCAGTTCAGTCCTATGAAATCCCAACCTCGCCTGTACATGGACACATATCACAATATCAGTGTTGAACCAAGTTCTTTCCTTTATCAATGGTAATGTCAAGATAAGTGAGAGGCAACCGTATCATAACCACAATATGGAAACTAAGTAAGAAGTCCAATACAAGACACATGGCAACAGCCAATACACAACAAGAGGCGATAAGCCCACAAATCAACAACAATACCAACCTAAGGACTCCATCCCAACTTCATACTCGAAGGAGTAACATGATTTATTCATCAATAAAAAACTCTACATATGCTTCGTTGACTGGAGTCTAACCAAAAGTTAAGGCGTAACCAACCTCGCTACCGAGCTGGTGCCACAAATAATCAAATCTGAGCTTTTCCCTTTTGAAGAGCCTCCGAATACTCAAAGTATAACTATTATTGAATTCTAAATTAGAAACGGGAAACAACAGTACCCATATTGCGATACATTCGTTCGAATAAAAAATAACTAAGGAAAAGAGTAAAATCAGGCCTATACGGTTAAAACGGGTATTTCAAAGATGGAATAGGTAACCCAATGTTCTAGAAGTCTAATTCTACTATCCAATTGCTAATTTAGCTCAAGTATTGTTCAATTTCATCATTCAAAGCAAAAACCCCAACGTAGGCATAAACCCTAGCTTTTCAATATTCAATTTCTTAACTCAAATGGAAGATTCAAGCTTACGGGTTACTAGTGAAAGTTTCCAATTCTTTTTTAGTGACAGTCTCAACCTGTATAGCCACCTATCCTCTTTTTTCTCTTTCTAACGCTATAAGTCTCAATTGATTATACTTCTTTTTACAAGACGAAGGATAAATAGATATCTTGCTCAAGTGAAGTTGTGTGTCTTGTTCGGCTTGTGAAGTCTTCTTATATAGTTGGCTGCTTCACGTCTCAAGGGTGGTGAATCAATATTTCCATTCGATTGATTTTGACTGGCTCGCTCTAAGGTAACCTAAGGGAGTTTGTATTCAATCAGTGATATGATGTGATCCATTGATTGATCTTTTATCATCCTTAGGGTTTTTTTTCCTTCGATAATCTGAGGCTCGAGATCTTCGCGGGTCTTCCTTTTTATCTTCCTTCGGTGGTTAAATCTTTACTGGTGGATTATTATTCTTCTAGATAGCTTTTCTTTGGTTGTCCCCAACCTTTTTGCTCTAATTGATTGATCTTCTTGCCTTGTATCTTTTATTCCTTGAATATTGTAGATCCCTTCAACTAGGTTTTCCTTGTTCGTCTCCTTGATTTAAGACATTTCGATGAGTATCTTCCCTCTTTCCATATGCTTGAATTCACCATATTTAGCGGGCATCCTTTTTCTTTTTGGTTCCTACACGTTAACAGTGTTATCATTAAAATAATATTAGTGTGGTAAATTATCAATGCTAACAATCTCCTCCTTTTTGATGATGACAACCAAAAAGGAGTGTGACAATTTACTTCCCTGAAAAAATGTGATGCTCCTCTGAGATGTTGATAGTTGACTACTGTTGCATCTTTTTCTCCCCTTGGGATGTTGCTCGGTTGACGACTGCTGCTTCTCCCCTTTGACATCATCAGAAAGCAAAATACATACATACAAAACATAGAAATAGCATAGCAGATAATCATACAGTAGATAAGCACATAAGCAACTAGAACCTAAACTTAACAACATAGTTGGTGAGGACACAAACAGTCCTCATAGTTTTAGCAAAACAAGGCATGCAAAAGTCTTAACAAAATAAAAACATTTTTCCAACCATTTAACCAGACGGGAAATTAGCTAGCCCTTTTTCCAGAAGTACTTGAGAGTTTTGATGATACTCTCAGAGAACGAGTTGTAGGAAGTCTCAATGTTGTGCGAAAGGGGTTAGTAGAAGTTTTGGACGGTCACGGCAAATTCAGTGTTGGAGTTCGTAGTTCCTCTGTTTAGAGAGCCGCCTCTTGATATTAGCCTGTTAACTGTTTTGACTCCCTCCTTTAGCAATCCCTCCATGCTAACCCTGTTACACCTCGAAAATTTCCCCGTGAACGTGCAGTGAAAAGTTGCAGAATTTTCACTTCGGCCCAGTGGTCGTAAAGTGGAAGACGGCCCGTAAAGTAGTTTATGGACCGTAAACTGCTGTCGTCCTCCAACCTTCCAAGATTTCAACTTTCTGTCAAATGTTGAAATGGTAAAATACGACTCAGTTTACGGACCGTAAATTGAAATACGGCCCGTAAACTGTGACCGTAAACCACCATGATCCCAGCAGACCATTCTGTTTCTGATATGCTTAAATACGGCCATGAAGGACAAACCGTAAACCACTATACGACCCGTAAATTGGGTTTACGGCCACTGTACACCCCGGATACTATTCACAAAAATTAGATTTTTAAGTTAAGTATAAGGGACCCCAAGCTCGTTTTATTTCATTTATCATCTTTCCAATTCAAGAACTCTCTAGAACACTTCAAAGCACTTCATCCACAATAATTCAAGAGAATCAAAGGAAAACCAAGATCAACGACACATAATCCATGAATCAAAGTGTGTGAAACTCAAGAAAAGTTCATCTTCCTCAAGAAAAAACCAAATGAGGTGACCTAGGGCTTTGGTGCTAAGAAGAGAAACTCCACTCAAGACTTGTTCAATCATCATCCAAGGTAAGTTTCATGACCATTTTATGTGGTTTAAGGTATTGGAAGGTTAAGATACCTGAATTGTAGAAGAACAAAGCAAATGGGTCTTTCAAGAGTGAATAGTGTCATGAGTGAGTGGTAGTTGAATTGAATCATGAATGTTAGTGTGTTGTGAGTATGAATATGTTATAAATGACATGTAGACCATGAGATAAGTGTGATACATGGGAAAATACGATAGCGAACCCAAAACCATAAATGTGGGGAAAAATGAAGAGAAATGGAGGATCATGGCCATTGTATATGAATGATAATTGTGGTTTGCTATATTATGATTGTTATTGTGGGTGATTGGGAGTTGATATGGAATACGGGAAAATTAGTATAAACAAAGGAAGTGCTGCCCGATTTTCTCTAGAAATAGTAGTGCGTTCTTATAGTTGGTTAACTAATGATCGTACGAATCCTCTTTTTGAAGGTATAGGCGTGACATTGAAGGAGAATAAGCAAACGCTAAATTGCTTAAACGACAAAGGTATGTGAGGCTTAACTCTTCTTTCAAAAGGCATGAATCCTTCAAGCTTTCCACAAATCCTTCTATAAGATGAAGCTTAAGAGTCCTTCTATATATTAAATCCCCTATGAGCATGATAGTGATGACAATGAGCTAGAGTCTAGCGACTCAAGAAATTGTGGCATGATGCTCCTACAATGCTAATGATGCTATTATACTTAACACTCGCCTTACGTTTTCTTCCATTCAAGGCGAGGCATGATACTCATAAATGTCCATAATACAATCGGGGGTTCACTACCTTACGTCACCCCGACATAGTATGGTTTTCTTAAAGCTTAATGAATGCTCTTAATGCTATTGTATGTTATGACAATAAGATGATAAGTAATGCTGACTTGTAACACTACGGGATACATGGAGCACTAAGAAATGATAACATGATGCTATGGCTTGAGATGTATAATAATGATGTGTTATGATTGCTATTGTGATGATAAGATTTCCACCGCGCCTATATGGCCGGGCATGTCACCGCTACTGCGGGCTGCGTATGATTCCACAGCGCCTATATGGTCGGGCATGTCACCACTAATGCAGGCTACGATGTTTACACCGAGCCGAGAGGGCCGGGCATGATCACCACTAGTGGGCGGCATATGAGGGTTACCCGGACGCGGGTAACGATACAGATTATGATATGATGAGGCATATGATGACGTACGTGATGATGTATGGGATGTGATAACATGGGTACTATGATTGTGTAAAATGTGAAATATGATAATAATACGATTGCCTATGACATGTGTGCAGGTTATATCTTTGTCCCATGACTCATGATCTTTCTATTCTGTTTTTTTATTTCATTCCTGCCTTACATACTCAGTACAATATTCGTACTGACATCCTTTTTCTTTGGAGGTTGTGTTCATGGCCACAGGTAGACAGGGAGGAGATATTGCTCCGGATTCTTAGAGGCTGCTAGCTGACTGAAAGCCCTCCATTGTCCTGGAGGTGCCTATGATAATTCTTTTGTTTACAGTTGTAGATGTCATCTCTTAGAGGCTCGTAGATACTCGACGTTGGTCATATGGTTTCATGGCATGGTCATTATGTATATACATATATATATGTGTATATTAATTTGCTAGCCTAGGGGCTCGTATGTATAAAAGCATTTCGATCCTAAATAAAAATGGATTTTATTATAAATTAAGCATGAATCGGATAAATGATTGTTAAATAAGCTTAATAAGTGATGGCACGAGCGGTGCTCGGTGGTTAGCCCCGGGTACCCGTCACAGCCCCTAGTTGGGTCGTGACAAAAGTGGTATCAGAGCAGTTCGGTCCTAGGAAGTGTCTATGAGCCGTGTCTAGTAGAGTTATGGTGTGTTGCGCGCCACATCAATAAACAGGAGGCTACAGGGCATTTAGGAAGAATGACCATCCTTCTTCTTAGGGAATCGTGCGATAGTGCTATGTGTAAGATTTTATCCTCCCTAATAATGTGTTATGGTTTCAGAATGTCGCCAAAGGGAAAAGCTACCGCCGCCCAGAAAGGCAAGATTACAACAAAGAGGCGGGTAGAAAGAGAGCCCCCGATGAATGTAGAGGAAGGCGAATCACATAACGAGGCCTTGTTAGATACTTCTTCTACCCCGCCTAATGTGGGAGAGCAAGGAGGAGCCCCAGCTCCAATTCCTCCGCCGGTTGCTTCGGGTCAACAAATGACCGAGGCTATTCAGTTATTGACCCAATTGGTTGCCGCACAAGCACAACGAACAAATGTGGGTTCAAGTGACCGGGCAGCAAGTACAAAGGCCCGTGATTTTATGAGTCTAAATCCCCCGAAATTCTTTAGGTCAAAGCCTGAGGAAGACCCACAAGGTTTTATTAATGAAATATTGAGGACGTTGAAGATTGTCCATGCCTCCGAAACTGAATCCGTGGAGTTGGCATCCTATAGACTCCGGGATGTGGCGGTGTTATGGTACAACAATTGGGTGTTATCAAAAGGGGAGAATGCGCCTCCTCCGGTTTGGCAAGAGTTCGTAGATGCTTTCATTCGCCACTATTTGCCACCCGAGGTCTGCCGAGCTAGAGCGGATAGATTTCTGAATTTGAGACAAGGAAGCATGAGTGCCCGGGAGTATAGCATGCAATTCAACTCTTTGGCTAGATATGCTCCGACTATGGTGGCCGACATGGGAGATCGGGTACATAGATTTGTGAAGTGGTTTGGGACCGCATTTATTTAGAGATTGTCTGACGGCTTCCTTGCAAGACGGGATGGACATTTCCCGGATACAGGCCCATGCTCAGAATTTAGAGGGGCGACAATGACAACAAAGGGGCGATCGTGACAGTGATAGGAGGCAGAACAAAAGGGCTAGATCTGAGGGCACAAGTGGTGATTATAGAGGGGGATCGAGGCAGGCTCATTCCCGACGTTCAGGCCAGTCAGCGACTAGTGCACCTCCCCGGTTCGCGGACAAGAGATTTGATCGCTCTTTTTCGTCAGGACAGGGTCAGAGCTCGAGAGCTTCGGGTTCTCAGTTTGGGGGAGATTATAGTCAAAGGATACCACCAGTTCCACGATGTAGTCGGTGCCGCAAATTAAATTCAGGACACTGATGGTTGTTATGTTTGTGGGCAGACCAGACATTTGATACGAAATTGTCCCTCGCGATATGGTAGAGGTGGGGTTCAGCCCACAGGCTCAGCAGCGGGTTCCTCATCAGCACGCCCGCAGGGCAGACTTCTCAAATGACAGCAGGCCGAGGCAGAGGCCGAGGGGCAGCATCTACTCCGGGTGCCACTCAGCCCCGTGTATATGCTTTAGCGGGACGACAGGATCTCGAGTCCTCTCCGGATGTAGTCACATGTATATTGTCTATATTCTCCCGTGATATGTGTGCGTTGATAGATCTGGGTTCTATATTTTCTTATATTACTCCATACGTTGCTGGTTGTATCGGGGTAAAACCCGAGTCAATTAAACCCTTTGAGGTACTCACTCCAATTGGTGATCCTGTGATAGCAAGGCAAGTGTACAAAAATTGTGTTATTATGATATGCGATCGACAGACCAGAGCTGACTTGATTGAGTTAGAAATGGTAGATTTCGATGTAATCATGGGTATGGATTGGTTGGCTTCGTGTCATGCAAATGTTGATTGTTGCACAAAAGTGGTTCGATTCTAATTTCCGGGAGAGCCCGTGCTCGAATGGCAGGGTAATACAGCATCTCCGAAAGGCAGGTTTATTTCCTACCTCAAGGCAAGGAAGATGATACCCAAGGGCTATATTTATCACTTAGTTTGGGTTCATGATACCGAGGCAAAGACACCAATTTTCCAGTCAGTTCCAGTGGTGAATGACTTTCCAGACGTATTTCCAGATGAACTTCCAGGTCTTCCTCCAGAAAGAGAGATTGATTTTGCCATCGATGTGTTGCCGGATACCAAGCCTATTTCTATTCCTCCTTATCGAATGGCTCCGGCAGAATTAAAAGAGTTAAAGGCGCAGCTGAAAGACCTGCTCGAAAAGGGATTCATTAAACCCAGTTCATCGCCGTGGGGAGCACCGGTCTTGTTTGTGAGAAAGAAAGACGGATCTCTACGAATGTGTATCGACTATAGGCAATTGAACAATGTGACGATAAAGAACAAATACCCTCTTCCAAGGATTGATGATTTATTCGATCAATTGCAAGGTGCCAAGTGGTTTTCAAAAATAGATTTAAGGTCAGGCTACCATCAAGTGAGATTTAGGGAAGCGGATATTCCAAAAACAGCCTTCAGAACGAGATATGGCCACTATAAATTCCGAGTGATGTCATTCGGGTTGACTAATGCTCCGGCTGTATTTATGAATTTGATGAACAACGTATTCAGGCCTCTCTTGGATCTATTTGTGATTGTATTTATTGATGATATTCTGGTATATTCTCGCACGGAATCGGAACATGCATGTCATTTCAGGATCGTTCTTGGTATTCTTCGAGCCCGGGAGCTGTATGCAAAATTTTCGAAATGCGAGTTTTGGCTGAATACTGTGACATTTCTGGGCCATGTTATTTCCAATGACGGTATTCGAGTCGACACTCAGAAAATTGAAGCAGTAAAGACTTGGCCAAGGCCTACTACGCCTACAGAAGTTCGTAGTTTTCTGGGTTTAGCAGGCTATTATAGAAGGTTTGTAAAGGGCTTTTCATCCATTTCAGCCCCATTGACGAAGTTAACCCAGAAGTCGGCTAAATTCCAATGGAATGACGCTTGTGAACGTAGTTTCCAAGAGTCAAAAAATAGGTTGACCTCAGCTCCAGTTTTAACACTTCCAGAAGGGCCAGATGGCTACGTTGTGTATTGTGATGCTTCCGGTGTGGGATTAGGATGCGTGTTGATGCAACATGGTAAAGTTATTGCATATGCTTCGAGACAATTGCGGAAACATGAAAAGAACTATCTGACGCATGATCTTGAATTGGCTGCGGTTATTCATGCCCTGAAAATGTGGAGGCATTATTTGTATGGTGTGCATGTTGATATCTATACAGATCACAAGAGCCTCCAGTACATTTTCAAGCAAAGGGAGTTGAACTTGCGGCAGAGGCGGTGGTTAGAATTATTAAAAAATTATGATGTTAACATTTTATACCACCCCGGGAAGGCGAATGTAGTAGCCGATGCACTTAGCCGCCGATCAATGGGCAATTTATTTGAAATCCCTCCGGGAAGGAAAGAAATGGTTCAAAAACTTCATCGATTGGCTAATCTTGGAGTGCGTGTAATCGATTCAGGTGATGCAGGTATTAGTATCAAAGATTCCGCAATTTCGTCCTTGGATCTGGAAGTGAAGGAACGGCAGTATGAAGACCGTCAGTTATGTCATTATAGAGACGCATCGCATGGCTTTGAAAAGTCTCCGTTGGAAATTTCTAGTGATGGAATTCTTAGATACCGAGGCAGGTAGTGTGTGCCGAATGTGGCAGAATTGCGCCGACGAATTCTAGAAGAAGCACATTACTCTCGATATTCTATTCACCCGGGTTCAACCAAAATGTATCATGATCTCAAGATGATGTATTGGTGGGATGGTATGAAGAGAGACATAGCAGAATTTGTAGCACAATGTCCAAATTGCCAACAAGTAAAAGCGGAACATCAAAAGCCAGGAGGCCTATTGCAAGCGATAGAAGTACCCACTTGGAAATGGGAAGTGATTAACATGGATTTCATCGTGAGATTACCTCGTTCTCGTGGTAAATATGAATCTATATGGGTGATCGTGGATAGATTGACAAAAGCAGCCCATTTTCTTCCAGTGAGGACCACGTACTCAGCAGAAGACTATGCCAGGCTGTATCTTAAAGAAATCGTGCGACTCCATGGTATCCCACTGTCTATTATCACGGATAGAGGAGCACAGTTCATAGCTAAATTCTGGAAGTCCTTTTAAGAAGGTTTGGGCATGCAAGTAAAGTTTAGCACGGCATTTCATCCACAAACTGATGGGCAGGCCTAGCGTACCATTCAAACCTTAGAGATATGCTACGAGCATGTGTACTGGATTTCGGTGGTAGTTGGGATGAGCATTTACCCCTTATCGAATTTGCATACAATAATAGCTATCATTCTAGTATACAAATGGCTCCATATGAAGCGTTATACGGAAGGAAATGTAGATCTCCAATCGGATGGTTCTAAATAGGAGAAGCACAGTTAGTGGGCCCTGAATTGATTTAACAAGCAGTAGAAAAGGTCAAGGTGATTCGAGATCGGTTGTTAACGGCCCAAAGTCGGCAAAAGTCCTATGCGGACAACCACCGACGAGACTTGGAGTTCCAAGTTAATGATTGGGTATTTTTGAAAGTGTCACCAATGAAAGGGGTGATGAGATTTGGTAAGAAAGGGAAACTAAGTCCTAGGTACATCGGACCCTACAAAATCATTCGCAAGGTGGGACAGGTAGCATATGAATTGGAATTGCCTTCAGAGCTTGAATCAGTCCATCCAGTCTTTCATGTTTCGATGCTCCGCAAGTGTGTTGGAGATCCCACAAAGATTGTCCCGATAGGCGATGTGCAGATAACAGAAAGGCTAACTTATGAAGAGGCGCCTATTGCCATCTTGGATAGGAAAGTGTGCAAGCTTCGAAATAAAGAGATAGCTTCAGTCAAAGTCCTATGGCAAAACAACAATCGGGAAGAAATGACTTGGGAGGCAGAAGAGAAGATGAGTTCCAAGTATCCGCACTTATTCCAACCCCCAGGAGAGATACAAAATGAAACGCTGACAATATAAGGTATGTATGCTTTATCTTTATGTTTTTGGTCGTGTGTGGCCATAGATATGTTGCTATTGTGATGTAGCCCTGTGAGGCGATGATATTATGGGTTGTTGTGACAGGTTGGTAATGCCAAGTTACAGGGGAAACTCTGGCAAAATTTTCGTAGAATTCCGAGTGTTCAACATTCGGGGACGAATGTTCCAAAAGGGGGGAAGAGTGTTACACCTCAGAAATTTCCTCGTGAACGTGCAGTGAAAAGTTGCAGAATTTTCACTTCGGCCCAGTGGTCGTAAAGTGGAAGACGACCCGTAAAGTAGTTTACGGACCGTAAACTGCTATCGTCCTCCAACCTTCCAAGATTTAAACTTTCTGTCAAATGTTGAAATGGTAAAATACGACTCAGTTTACGGACCGTAAATTGAAATACGGCCCGTAAACTGTGACCGTAAACCACCATGATCCCAGCAGACCATTCTGTTTCTGATATGCTTAAATACGGCCATGAAGGATGAACCGTAAACTGGGTTTACGGCCACTGTACACCCCGAATACTGTTCACAAAAATTAGATTTTTAAGTTAAGTATAAGGGACCCCAAGCTCGTTTTATTTCATTTATCATCTTTCCAATTCAAGAACTCTCTAGAACACTTCAAAGCACTTCATCCACAATAATTCAAGAGAATCAAAGGAAAACCAAGATCAACGACACATAATCCATGAATCAAAGTGTGTGAAACTCAAGAAAAGTTCATCTTCCTCAAGAAAACCAAATTAGGTGAGCTAGGGCTTTGGTTCTAAGAAGAGAAACTCCACTCAAGACTTGTTCAACCATCATCCAAGGTAAGTTTCATGACCATTTTATATTGTTTAAGGTATTGGAAGGTTAAGATACCCGAATTGTAGAAGAACATAGCAAATGGGTCTTTCAAGAGTGAATAGTGTCATGAGTGAGTGGTAGTTGAATTGAATCATGAATGTTAGTGTGTTGTGAGTATGAATATGAATATGTTATAAATGACATGTAGACCATCAGATAAGTGTGATACATGGGAAAATACGATAGCGAACCCAAAACCATAAATGTGGGGAAAAATGAAGAGAAATGGAGGATCATGGCCATTGTATATGAATGATAATTGTGATTTGCTATATTATGATTGTTATTGTGGGTGATTGGGAGTTGATATGGAATACGGGAAAAGTAGTATAAACAAAGGAAGTGCTGCCCAATTTTCTCTAGAAATAGTAGTGCGTTCTTATAGTTGGTTAACTAACGATCGTACGAATCCTCTTTTTGAAGGTAGAGGCGTGACATTGAAGGAGAATAAGCAAATGCTAAATTGCTTAAACGAAAAAGGTATGTGAGGCTTAACTCTTCTTTCAAAAGGCATGAATCCTTCAAGCTTTCCACAAATCCTGCTAATGATGCTATTATTGTTAACACTCGCCTTACGTTTTCTTCCCTTCAAGGCGAGGCATGATACTCATAAATGCCCATAATACAATCGGGGGTTCACGACCTTACGTCACCCCGACATAGTATGGTTGTCTTAAAGCTTAATGAATGCTCTTAATGCTATTGTATGTTATGACAATAAGATGATAACTAGTGCTAATTTGTAACACTATGGAATACATGGAACACTAAGAAATGATAACATGATGCTATGGCTTGAGATGTATAATAATGATGTGTTATGATTGCTGTTGTGATGATAAGATATCCACCGCGCCTATACGGCCGGGCATGTCACCGCTACTGTGGGCTGCATATGATTCCACCATGCCTATATGGCCGGGCATGTCACCGCTAATGCGGCCTGTGATGTTTACACCGAGCCGAGAGGGCCGGGCATGATCACCACTAGTGGGCGGCATATGAGGGTTACCCGGACGCGGGTAACGATACAGATTATGATGTGATGAGGCATATGATGACGTACGTGATGATGTATGGGATGTGATTACATGGGTACTATGATTGTGTAAAATGTGAAATATGATAATAATACGATTGCCTATTACATGTGTGTAGGTTATATCTTTGTCCCATGACTCATGATCTTTCTATTCTTTTTGTTTATTTCATTCCTTCCTTACATACTTAGTACAATATTCGTACTGTCATCCTTTTTCTTTGGACGCTGTGTTCATGCCCACAGGCAGACAGGGAGGAGATCTTGCTCCGGATTCTTAGAGGCTGCTAGCTGACTGAAAGCCCTCCATTGTCCCGGAGGTGCCTATGATGATTCTTTTATGTACAATTGTAGATGTCATCTCTTAGAGGCTCGTAGATACTCGACGTGGGTCGTGTGGTTTCATGGCATGGTCATTATGTATATATATATGTGTATATTATTTTGCTAGCCTAAGGGCTCATATGTATAAAAGCATTTCGATCCTAAATAAAAATGGATTTTATTATAAATTAAGCATGAATCGGATAAATGATTGCTAAATAAGCTTAATAAGTGATGGCACGAGCGGTGCTCGGTGGTTAGCCCCAGGTACCCGTCACAGCCCCTAGCTGGGTCGTGACAAACCCATCGCTTCCTAACATCTGTACCCACTGTTACACCCCTTACTTTCATGTTAGAATACATCGTAAGTGAATCAATATAAGCCATAGAGGTTAAGGACCTTTATGAAAATAATGATGGGTTAAAACAAGTATTAAGGAAGTATCATGAGGATTGGAAAGTAAACGAATCAAAGATGTTATAACCCGTACTTTCGGGGTAAAACTAGGAGTGATTAATATTTTAAGGAGGTTGTGTTTTAAGCTATTTCAATCATATAATATTCATATGTTATGTTTTGAAGTCAAACAAGTTGTAAAACAAAAGTCAACAAAAATTATTGCAAGTTACATTCAACTTTTTGCTGAAATTTGGGTCTAATGTGACTAAAGCTTTTCTCCCAATGTACTTGGAGTTACGGGGTGTCCACCCACCAAAATGAATATCGACGAGTCTTGTTTCCAATGCATTAAATCGTTCATCAATAAAACTTGGGAGTAGAGAGATATTCCAGTTTCCGCGAGATTGCACAGGCAGCCCATTTTTGGGACCCACTTAGGCAGTGCCTGACTTACCTTGTCGTAAAAATGATTTGGACGACCATTCGTGCTCATGTTTTACCCAAACTTCGTCCCTACACTCCTGCTAACCCTCGTAAACAGATTCTGAAGGTTCAAGGGTGATTCCATGAATATTACACCATATTTCAACATCAAAAGCTAGCTTTAGTGAAGAACAACACTTCTATGGTATTGTGGGGACTTTGAGGGTTGGTGTAAGCTAAGAGAAGCTTGTATTGAAGGTTGTGGTTGCTATATAAGGTAATTATATTACTCTCCTGGTTGTGCTTAAGCTTTTACAAGATTTGGACACGTTGTTTGGATAATAAAAAGTACAAGATATCTTGTGGAAGTTGATTGTTGCACTATTTTTATTGTTGGGCTTTTGGGGGCTGGAATGATGTTAAAAATGGCAGGTTGAAGTTACATATGTATTCTTGGTGTTTCTATGTTTATGGCGAGGTAACGAATTCAGGGAAGGCGCTGTCGAATTTTCGATAAAATGAGCTACTTCTTGATATGTAGCTTGTTGCCTTAGAGTTAAACTTGATATTGGGATTTTTGTCATTGCCCTTTTGTTGTACTGTTTTGAGGATATAAATGTGACTTCTTGTTGCTAGAAATTAAAGGAATTAACTTGGTTATGCTATTCTTTTGTTGTTATGCTTTTGCATAAGTTGGTTGTGAAGATGAAAGTAAGTTAAAGGAGAAAAGGGCCACATAACATTGAAAGTTGTTTAGCATGTTGTTCACTCTTGGTGGGGCTTTTTGTACAGTTTGTAAGGATGGATATAAGGCTGGAAGTTATATAAAAATTCTTGTTATCATGTTGGTTGTGTAGTTATATTATATTTAGATAAAGAAAGGGGTCGACGGGTAAGAAGGGTTCAATCCGAGCTCACCGCTCATCGTGATGACTAGTAGATCCGTTGGTAAAACTTGTGTACTTGGTTTGTTGTGTAGAATAAGGCGTATTATGGACTGCTTGGATTGGAATTTTTGAAGCAAGAAGGAAAAGGTATGTTAAGTCACATTCTTTCTTTCTTTTCGCATGACTCCAACGAACGACACGAAAGCGAACGATATTCATAAAAAGACTCGATTCTCACTAGTTGTCGAACCGTACATTCTTTGCCCTCTATGGATAATGAATTGAATATGATATTTCTCTTGAAATATCCATGAATATGGTTTATGGTATTTTCTGATTCTTATAAACATTGTATGATTGACGAAGTATCTCACATAATTTATTCAGAGATATACCGACCTTATGTCACTCCGAGGACCTTGTGTTATTTTTCATGGTTCTGATATGTTTATGAAGTCTTTCTATGACTCATGTATATACATGCATACATATATAATATTATGATGAGCCCGTGTGTGGCTCTAATATTATAACGAGTTTGTGTGTGGTTCTAATGATACTTATGAGTCTTTGTGTGGCTCCAGTGATAGTTATGAGTCCGTATGTGGCTCCAATGAGATTATGATTCCGTGTGTGGCTCCACTGGTGATATATTTATATATACATATATACATATAAATACTTCATTCATGCATATCATTTCCCTCAGATGCGATTCCGAGATGAGGTTGATCATCTTACTCATTCTTACATTAATGACTTTACTTATGTTGTTGTTCTTGCCTTACATACTCGGTACTTTATTCATACTGACGTCTCTTTTTCCTGGAGATGCTATGTTTCATGCCCACAGGTTCTGATAGATAGAGTGATTGTCTGCATCAATAGGTTGGCCACTCAGCGTTGATATTGGAGCACTCCACTTGTCTCGGAGTTACTGTCTAGCATTGGTAAGATTTTTGTATACATATGGGTATGGCGGGGCCCTGTCCTATCCTTATGGTGTTTATGCACTTTTGTAGAGGCTTGTAGACAACTATTATGTAGTTAGACATTGTATGGCCTTGTCGGCTGTTTTCTGTACAGATGTTCATGACGGCCTTGTAGGCCCATACTATTGTTGACACCTAATTGTCACCTCATAAAATTCGTGTTTTAATTTTACAAATTTTTCGAGTCCAAGACAGAGTAAGGATCCCCTTAAAATTTTAAAAATCCTGAGAAAATTACAAAAAATTGATGTTTAATTATTATTCAATAAAAATTGATAGTTGAAAGAAAATCATGAGTTATTTACTTTCATAAATGTAGTTCAAATATAAAATTCGTATCCTGCTCCGTCTAACTCTAGAAAATTGTTAACTAAGACGACGTATGAATTACGGTTTATTTTGACCGCACTTTTCACATGCTTAAATATTCTCCTTAAGTATATCAATATTAGGAATGTTTTGAAGCTAATATTTTAAATTTACGATTTTAATTGTTTATCTGCAAAAATAATTATTTTTATATGCGTATTTAGTACTTAGTTTCATTTTAACTTAAAATGGAGGAGGGCTTGAATTTAACGCTTTTAAAACACCCGGGGGGGGGGGGGGGGGACTTAAAAAAAATAGGGGTGGAAGTTTGTTAAAATAAACATTCCACCCCCCCCCCCCCCCCCCCATTTTCATTTTCCCACCCCGACCTCTTTTCTATTCCACCAGGCGATTTGCACGACTTTAGGATTCCGCCATGGCGGTGATGCCACGGCGTTTCGTGGCCATTTTTTGCTAGATTTATGAGGGATTTCATGCCCAGTCATGAACTCTTACGTTTCCAGGTTCAATGTCGTAAAATTTTAATTACCTGTCGCGACTTGGGTTTTTTCTTTAGAATGTTACTTACATTCCCTCTCGTGCGTGGTTGCCATAGGCGAGGCCATGAGCCTTGAGCCAGCTTGTGCGCCATGCACACTTGATTGAGGGAATCTAGGGAAATTTCCTAGAAATTCGCTCAGATTGGGTACTATTTCAGGGGTTTCTCTCCTATTTTAGCCGTTGAATGTACTGGTTTTTGTCCTATTAATGTCTAGGTGTACTATCCTAGTATTTTGCTGATTTGTTGGATGTTATTTTTTTATTTTAGTATATAAGTTCGTTATTTTTTTTGATATGTAAAATTCTTGTTGGTTGAGGTACAAATTAGTACGAAAATTAGCTATAATTTTGTTGTATTTTTACTGGATTTTTTGAATTTTGAATGAGGGGGAATTCAGTGGTGAGTGGGCTTTTCCTTCTCATTTTTTTCCTTAGGCCTATTTTCTGTTCCTATAAATAGAGAAAAGTGACTAGATGAAAGGGGTCTTCTCCCTTTTTGGGAATTTTGGTTGGAAAAAATCCGAAGTAAAAAAAATCCCTCTTATCTCCAAATATATTCAGTAAATATACCACTACAAGATATACAAGAACACTACAAGACATATATCCTACTTAGACTACTCGAGAGATACCAAATAAAAAGGGGTTTTCAAAGAAAATGTTGATTTCAAAGGTCTTAAGTGTTGATGCTGAAGTTGTGATCTAATCTCTATTTCTTTGATCTTTTGGTTTGTTATGCCTCAGAAATTTCTCCGTGAACGTACAATGAATAGACCAACGAAGAATATGAGTGTACGATGTTTTACTAGGAAGGGGATGACTACTTATGGGTTTTGAAAATGTGAAAGTTGCAGGTTTGCACTTCGGCCCAGTTGGTCGTAAAATAGAATACGGCCCGTAAAATGGTTTACGGACCGTAAACTGCTATCGTCTTCCAATATACAAAATTTCAACTTTCTGCCAAATGTCTACATGGTTAAATACGACTCAGAATACGGGACCGTAAATCGAAATACGGCCCGTAACTGTGACCGTAAACCACCATGACTCCAGCAAACCTTTCTGGTTCTGTTATGCTTAAATACGGTCATGAAGGACGGACCGTAAACCAGAATACGGGCCACTGTGCACTTCGACTGTTGTTCATAAAAATCAGATTTTAAGTTAAGTATAAGGGACCCTTTTTCATTCCATTCATTTCATTTTCACTCCACACTTCAAGAAACATCTAGAATACTCTCTAATATTCATCCACAAGAGAAGCAAAGGAAAATCAAGATCCACAACACCAAATCCATGATATCAAGAGTGTGAAACTCATCAAAGTTCATCTACACCAAGAAATTGCAAAGGAAGTGAAGTAGGGTTTTTGGTATAGAAGAGTATTGCTACTCAAGGTTTGTTCCTACCACATCTAAGGTAAGTTTTATGACTTTCTCATGATGATTGAAGTATTTATACGTTGAAACACTTGGATTATAGAAGAGTGTAGTAAATGGGTTATAAAATGTGAATAGTGCCATAGTTGAATGATAGTTGGATTAAATTATGAATGTTGATGAGTTGGGAGTACAAATATGATATAAATGACGTATAGACCATGAAATAGGTGTGATGTATGGGAAAATGTGATGATAAGCTAAAACCCATAAATGTGAAGAAATTGGGGAAAAATGGTGGAAAGTGGTAAATGTAGATAAATGACGACTGTTGATACGATATTGTGAGTGTTGTTGTGAATGTTTGGTAGTTGAAATGAAACATGGGAAAAGTAGTAGAAACAAAGGAAATGTTGCCCAATTTTCCCTAGAAATAGTAGCGCGTTCTTCTTGTCGGTTGACTAACGGTGGTGCGAATTCTCTCTTGAAGGTAGAGATGTGACATCAAAGGAAATCAAGCAAACGATAGCATAGTTAAACGACAAAGGTATGTGAGGCTTATCTTTTCTTTCAAAAGGCATGAATCCTTCAAGTCTTATATAATCCTTCTACAAAACAAAGCCTATGAGAACTTCAACATATTAAATTACATATGAATATGATGGTGATGATAATGAGTTAGACTATAGCGGTTCAAGAAATTGTGGCATGATGTTCCTATAAGGTTAATGATGTTATCCTAGTTAACACTAGCCTTATGCTCTATTTCCTTCAAGGCGAGGCACGATACTCATAAACGTTCATAATATAATCGGGGGTTCACGACCTTACGTCACCCCGACATAGTGTGGTTGCCCTTAAGGATTAACGTGTGCTGTTAATGCTAATATACAATATGTCTATAAGATGATTGACAATGCTAATTTGTAATAGGATGATGATATGTATAAGATACCAAGAAATGATAAGATGATGCTATGTTATGAGATGTGTTATGATTGATTTTGTGATGATAAGATTCCACCGTGCCTATTTGGCCGGGCATGTCACCGCGAATGCGGGCTGCGTATGATTCCACCGCGCCTATATGGCCGGGCATGTCACCACTAATGCGGGCTGCCATGTTTACACCGAGCCTAGAGGGCCGGGCATGATCACCACTAGTGGGCGGGATATGAGGATTACCCGGACGCGGGTAATGATGCAGAGTATGATGTGACGATGTACGGCATGAAGTATGTGATGATGTATGTGATGATGAATGTGCTGATATATGAGATATGGCAAAACATATACTATGATGATGTAAAATATGATATATGTGAAAAGTATGTTGCTTATAACACTCAAACAGGTTATATCTTTTCTTATGATTCATGATGATCCTATGACATTGTTCATTTCATTCCTGCCTTACATACTCAGTACAATGTTCGTACTGACATCCGTTTTCTTTGGACGCTGTGTTCATGCCCACAAGTAGACAGGGAGGAGATCTTGCTCCGGACTCTTAGAAGCTGTTAGCTGACTGAAAGCACTCCCTTGTACCGGAGGTGCTTATGATGAATCTTTTGTGTACAGTTGTATGTGTAATCCAATAGAGGCTCGTAGATACTCAATATGGGTTATGGGGTTTCACGACGTGGATATTGTGTAAATATATTGATATATGTTATTGTATAAAGGTATTATGTTTTGTAATGAAAAGCAGTTTCTTTGTAAAATGAGCATGAAATAGATAAATGATTGTTGAATGAGTCTAAGAAGTAATAGTACAAGCGGTGCTCGGTGGTTAGCCCCGGGTACCCGTCGCGGTCCCTAGCTGGGTCGTGACAGAAGTGGTATCAGAGCAGTTCGTCCTAGGAAGTGTCTACGAACCGTGTCTAGTAGAGTCTTGTTTATGGTGTGTTGCGCGCCACATCAATAAACAAGAGGCTACAGGGCATTTAGGAAAATGACCATCTTTCTTCTTATGAGATCGTGCGATAGAGCCGTGTATAAGATTTTATCCTCCCTAATAGTGTGTTATGATTTCAGAATGCCACCAAAGGGAAAGACTACAGCCACCCAAAAGGGAAAGACTAGGACAAAGAGGCGGGTAGAAAGAGAGCCTCCGATGAATATAGAACTTCCGAATCGCATCATGAGGCCTTGTCTAATACTTCCTCTACCCCGCCTAATATGGGAGAGCAAGGAGGAGCTCCAGCTCTAATTCCTCCGCCGGTTGCTTCGGGTCAACAAATGACCGAGGCCATTCAGTTATTGACACAGTTGGTTGCCACCTAGGCACAACGGCAAAATGCGAGCCCGAGTGATCGATCAGCCAGTACTAGAGCCCATGACTTCATGACTTTAAATCCTCCGGAGTTCTTTGGGTCAAAGCCGGATGAGGATCCGCAAGGCTTTATCGATTAGATGTTGAGGACTTTAAAGATTATTCATGCCTCCGAGACTGAATCCGTGGAGTTGGCCTCTTATAGAATCCGGGATATGGCAGTCTTATGGTATAATAATTGGGTATTATCAAAAAGAGAGAATGCGCCTCCACCCGTATGGCAAGAATTTGTGGATGCTTTTATTCGTCACTATTTACCACCCGAGATTCGTCGAGCTAGGGTGGATAGATTTCTAAATTTGAAGCAAGGAAGTATGAGTGCCCGGGAGTATAGTATGCTATTTAATTCTTTAGCCAGGTACGCCCCGGCTATGGTGGCTGACATGAGAGATCATGTTCACAGATTTGTGAGTGGTTTGGGACCACATTTATTCAAAGACTGTTTGACGGCTTCATTGCAAGATGCGATGGACATTTCCCATATACAGACCCACGCCAGAACTTAGAGGGGCGACAGCAACCATCGATGAGTGATCGTGATATTGACAGGAGGCAAAGCAAGAGGGCTAGATCTATGGGAGCGAGCAGCGAGTACGGAGGGGGATCAAGGCAGAATTATTCTAGGCAGTCAGGCCAGATGGCGACTAGCGCACCTCCAAGATTTCCAGATAGAAGATTTGACCGCTCCTTTCGCTCGGGACAGGGTCAGAGCTCGAGGGCTTCAGGTTCCCAGTTTGAGGGTGATTATAGTCAAAGGAGACCCCAGTTCCACGATGTAGTCGGTACCGCAAATTACACTCAGGGCCATGTCGCCAGGACACAGATGCCTGTTATGTTTCTGGGCAGACTGGGCTTGTGATGCGAGATTGTCCCTCACGGTGTGGTAGATGTGTGTTCAGCCCACAGGCTCAGCAGTTGGTTCCTCGTCAACGCGCCCGGTAGGGCAGGCTTCCCAGATGTCGGCAGGCCGAGGTAGAGGTAGAGGGGCAGCTACTTCAGGTGCCACCCAGCCCCGCGTATATGCTTTAGCCGGACGACAGGATCTCGAGCCCTCCCCGGGTGTGGTTACAAGTATATTGTCTATATTCTTCCGTGATGTGTATGCATTGATAGATCCCGGTTCTACATTCTCTTATATTACTCCATATGTTGCTGGTTGTATTGGGGTGAAACCCGAGTCAATTAAACCTTTTGAGGTACTCACTCCGGTTGGTGATCCCGTGATAGAAAGGAAAGTGTACAAAAATTGTGTCATTGTGATATGTGATCTTCAGACTAAAGCTGATTTGATTGAGCTAAAAATGATAGATTTCGATGTAATCATGGGTATGGACTGGTTGGCCTCGTGTTATGCAAATGTTGATTGTCGCACAAAAGCGTTCGATTTCAATTCCCGGGAGAGCCCGTACTTGAATGGAAAGGTAACATGGCATCCCCAAAAGGTCAGTTTATTTCCTACCTTAAGGCGAGGAAGATGATAGCGAAAGGTTGTATTTATCATCTAGTTCGGGTGCATGACACAGAAGCAAAGTCGCCAACATTTCAATCTGTTCCGGTGGTGAATGAATTTCCGGATGTATTTCCAGATGAACTCCCATGTCTTCCCCCAGAAAGAGAAATTGATTTCGCCATTGATGTGTTGCCGAACAACGAGCCCATTTCTATTCCTCCTTATCGAATGGCTCCGGCAGAGTTGAAAGAGCTAAAGGCACAGCTGAAAGACTTGCTTGACAAGGGGTTTATTAGACCCAGTTCATCGCTGTAGGGAGCACCAGTCTTGTTCGTGAGAAAGAAGGATGGTTCCCTACGGATGTGCATTGATTACAAACAGCTGAACAAGGTGACGATGAAGAATAAATATCCTCTTCTGAGGATTGATGACTTTTTTGATCAGCTGCAGGGTGCCAAGTGGTTCTCAAAAATAGATTTGAGGTTGGGTTACCATCAAGTGAGAGTTAGAGAAGCGGATATTTCCAAGACAGCCTTCAGAACGAGATATGGCCACTATGAGTTTCGAGTGATGTCGTTCGGATTAACTAATGCTCCAGTTGTGTTCATGAATTTAATGAATAATGTGTTCAGGCCACTCTTGGACTTATTTGTGATTGTGTTTATTGATGATATTCTGGTGTATTCTCGCACGGAATCCGAACATGCAGGTCATTTGCGAGTTGTTCTTGGCATTCTTCGAGCCCGGGACTTATATGCAAAATTTTCAAAGTGCGAGTTTTGGCTAAATTCTATGACATTTCTGGGCCATGTTATTTCAGATGATGGCATTCGATTCGATACTCAGAAAATTGAGGCTGTGAAGACTTGGCTAAGGCCTACGACACCTACAGAAGTCCGTAGTTTTCTGGGGTTGGCAGGTTATTACAGAAGGTTCGTAGAGGGTTTTTCATCTATTTCAGCCCCATTGACGAAGCTAACCCAGAAGTCAGCAAAATTTCAGTGGAACGATGCTTGTGAGCGTGGTTTCCAAGAGTTGAAAGACCAATTGACCTCAGCTCCAGTTTTAACACTTCTAGAAGGGCCGGATGGCTATGTTGTGTATTGCGATCCTTCCAGAGTGGGATTAGGATGCATATTAATGCAACATGGGAGAGTTATTGCATATGCTTCGAGACAACTGTGGAAACATGAAAAGAATTATCCAACTCATGATCTCGATTTGGCTGCGGTTATTCACACCTTAAAAATATGGAGGCATTATTTGTATGGGGTGCATGTTGATATTTATACAGATCACAAAAGTCTTCAGTACATTTTCAAGCAGAAGGAGTTGAACTTGCGGCAGAAGCGGTGGTTGGAATTGTTGAAAGATTATGATGTGAACATTTTGTACCACCCCGGAAAAGTGAATGTAGTAGCCAACACGCTTAGCCACCGATCCATGGGTAGTCTATGTGAAGTTCCTTCAGAAAAGAAAGAAATGATTCGTGAGCTCCATCAATTAGCTAATCTTGGAGTACATGTACTCGATTCAGGTAGTGCGAGGGTCAGTATTAACGATCCTACAGTTTCATCTTTGAATGTAGAAGTGAAGGAGCGACAATATGACGACTCCCAATTGTGTCATTACAGAGACTTATCTCATGAAAAGGAGAAGTCTCCATTTGAAGTTTCTATTGATGGAATTCTTAGGTACCGAGGCAGACTATGTGTGCCGAACGTGGCAGAATTGCGCCGGCAAATTCTAGAGGAAGCACATTATTCTCTGTATTCCATTCATCCAGGTGCGACCAAAATGTATCATGATCTCAAATTAATATATTGGTGGAATGGCATGAAGAGGGATATAACAGAATTTGTAGCACAGTGTCCAAATTGCCAACAAGTAAAAGCCGAACATCAGAAGCCAGGGGGCTTATTACAAGCGATGGAAATTGTTATGTCCCGTGTTTTCGCATAATTGGAAATCGTGAAAATAATTAAGACTTGTATGTTAAAAGGCAATAATTTGATTCTAGTTAATATGTCTATGTCGTTTACGAAAGTATTGGTGCGGAGACATCGGGGGAGGCCGAGGGTAAATTTGGATTTCGGAAACTAGTTTCGGGAATTACAAAAAACGACATTTTAACGAATTGGGCCAAGAAAAATTGAGGCCCAAACCTTAGGGGTGGCCGGCCAAGAGGCTTGGGCCCAAGCCCCATTTTAAGTGGTCATGTGATCATCATGTGACCACTTAATCAGAGTATATATCCATGTTCATCTTTAGAAGGTTCAAGAAAAACAAATCAAAACAAAAAAAATTGAAGAGCTCTATAGCCCCTCTCGGCCGAAACCCTCTCCACCAACAAAAAATAATTCTCTAGCCTTTGATTTGATCCTAAAAATTGTGTCCTTCTTGTAGTTGTAGCAAGTGCAAGACGCTCTTCAACGTGATACAATTAGTTTGGCGAAAGAATCACGTTTGCGGCAAGTCGGAATTTCAAGAAAAACGTGAGAATTCTATGTTTTTATGTTATGAAATGGGAGTATATGTTATAGTGATTAATGTTGCATGAAGATTTTGAAATGGTGTTGTGTTTGTGAGAGGCCGTGTGTGTGTGTGGAGTGGTGAGTGGCCGTGTGATGTAACATAGAGTAAGGGAAGTGAATTTGATTTTGTTTAGTTGTTAATTGCGTCGTTGTGGCATTTATGGCGTAAATGAATGTTTAACGAGTTGAATTGGCATTGGAAGATGGTTGCGGGTTCTTATGGGAATTTATATGATTGTTGTATATTCTTATATAATTGTGAAAGTAAGACTTTAAATGTTGATTATGGTTGTTGTTAATGAATTTGGAATGAAACAATGCGAGTTAGTATGTTCGTCGTAGTTGTTGACGTTTCGGATGGAATATGGAAAGTGACGAATCATTCGAACTTGTGTATATTGCTCGGAATATTATTGGGATGTGTTTGAATAACCTTGAATGAGTAAATGAATACATTAATGTGGACATTAGTTTGGTATTGTGAAGTTTGAATGAAAGTTGTCGATTTATGTAGAAAGAAAGAATATTGACGTTAGACTTATTTTGTTGCGACTTATGATGTTTGTGATATTGTGGGCTGTTGTGTTGATGTATATTGAGCCGAGCTAAGTCTCGGGGGTGTTATATATATAGGGGAAATGCTGCCGAAATTTCGATAGACAAAAATGAAGTTAAGTGAATTCTTAAGCCTTACAATCCTTAATTGGTAACTTTGACCATTTGCAGATTCTGAGCAAAACGGGAACTGAGTTTTGGGCGAGCGTAAGACGCCTATAAGGTATGTAAGGCTACCCACTCCTTCTTTTGGCATGTCTTAGGTATGCTAGGTCAATATCGGAACCCCGGGAGCAATTTTGTTCCTCGAAATCCGAATTAGAAAATGTCTACTATTCATTCAATCGAATTGAATCTTAAAGACCTTATCTTGGCTGGAAAGTAACCAAACGTCTGAAACTTATGCAAACGTAGTCGGATCACTTCGAAACCTTTTTGTATGGTTCCATAGACCCCCAAATGTCTGTGA
Source organism: Lycium barbarum (assembly GCF_019175385.1). NCBI lineage: Eukaryota > Viridiplantae > Streptophyta > Magnoliopsida > Solanales > Solanaceae > Lycium > Lycium barbarum. Next base: position 81,599,722 of record NC_083337.1, on the reverse strand, counting down.
TTTATGTCCGCCACCTCGACTTGACCCGAGGTGGGTCCGCTAACCCCGAGATGCCTTCGTTAGCTCTATTAGGCTCTTTTTTTTGTAAAATTGTGATAAGGAACTTTTGTTATGAAATTGCCTATTGTAAAATAATGTTTCGATTAACACAAAATGCTAAACTATATTTTGGGGTTATAAATACCATTTCGGGAACACTTTTGTGAAATGAACTCTGTACTAGTTAATTGTTCGACTACTTTGACTAATGAATTGACGTATGACCTTATCAAGTTTCAAATAATATTTTGATATACAAATTGCATTATTTGCTCACGACTCCACTCGTGCCCTTATTATGACTTCGTTCACCGGTTCCCGGGCCGGTTATGATTCGTGCGCACTATGATAAATTCGGCCGTATGCTGTGTTACGGTTCCCGAGACCTCGCCATAGGGCCGGGTTCCATTTGGTGTTGTGCTGTGATATGGCTGGTGATATGTTATGATGATATGTGTGCTCGGGGATGTACGGAGATTTGAACCTTCTGGTGTTATGCTGTGTGTGGCACCAGTGTCGGAGTGGTGACCACATTCCTGAGCTTTGCATGATTTTGTTTGCATTATGTATATATGATTTTGATATAGATTCTGATATATTGTGCAGTATTCCCCCTTTTGTATCCTGTTTATTTTCAGTTGTGGCTCATATTTCTGTACTCTATGCTTTACATACTCAGTACATCTTTCGTACTGACCCCCTTTCTTCAGGGGCTGCGTTTCATGCCCGCAGGTACAGACACAGGTGATCCACCACTGTAGGCTCCACTTTCTGCTATTTCGGAGTACTCCCTTTTGATCCGGAGTCCACTTTTGGTACATCTTTTGTTATGTATATATATTTCTGTATATCTGACAATTTGGGTACGGCGGGGCCCTGTCCCGTCATATGATTCTGTCGGTCTGTCTAGAGGTCTGTGGACATGTTTGTGGGTTGGGTCTTTCTGTTCGGATGTGTGTATATGATGTGTTTGGGGCGATCCCATTCGCCGCGGCGGCCGGTCCGCATATGTTTACATGTTGCCTTGTTGGCCGGTGTGGCCTTTGTTGGTATTTTCTGTGCGCAGGGTTATTTTGGATAGTCTGTAAAACAAAGGAAACTCTGCCGAAATTTTTCTGGAAATTATCTAAATTTAGAATATAGCCTCGTCGGCTTCTGCTATATACTTGAATGCATTTGATAGATGGGTTTGGGTGCCCAGATCGGGCACTAGTCACGGCCTACGGGGTTGGGTCGTGACAAAAGTGGTATCAGAGCGGTTTGTCCTCGGAATGTCTACAGGCCGTATCTCGTAGAGTCTTGTTTATCGGTGTGTTGTGCACCACATCTATAAACAGGAGGCTACAGGGCATTTAGGGTGTTACTTTTCTTTGGAATCTTAGATCGTGCGTTAGAGCTGTGCTATTAGGATGATTTTGATCTGATTCGTTATTGTGTTTCGAAGGCAACGGTGGCCCAGAAGGGCAAGGCAGAGATAGCAGGGACCAGTCAGGCACAGCGAGTTACCCGGACTCGTGTTTATGATTTGCCCGAGGTTGTGCCCCTTTCAGAGGGATCCGCTACACCACCGGCGGAGCCTGGAGCAGGTCCATCAGCAGCTCCAAGGGCCCGAGTACCCGCACCCGAGCCTCCAGCTCCTCACCCAGGGGCGGAGGACAGGACACTGAGAGAGGCTGTGCAGTTATTGACCACTCTGGTAGCGGGACAGGCTCGCAGACGCGGACGGAGAGATGATGATGATGACGACAAGCGTGACAGCCTGAGAGTTCGAGAGTTCCTATCGTGTGGCCCTCCAGAGTTTTTCGGGTCTAAGCCCGACGAGGACACCTACGACTTTATTCGGGGGATGCGGCGCTCACTAGACTTGGTCAGGGCTTCAGAGACTGAGTCTGTTGAGTTGGCTTCGCATAGACTACGGGATGTTGCTGCTCACTGGTATGAGTCCTGGGAGCTATCCAGGGGTGAGGGTGCAACCCCAGCTACTTGGGACGAGTTCGTGACTGCTTTCACTCACCACTTTTTGCCCCCAGAGTTACGGCGGGCGCGGGTTGACCGATTTTTGCATCTGCAGCAGAGGGGTCGGAGCGTCCGTGAGTACAATATGGAGTTTGATTCTTTGGCCCAGTATGCACCTGCCATAGTAGCAGATATGGCCGATCGGATGCATAGATACGTGGTGGGGTTAGACCGCTACTTGATTGATGGCTGTATGGCGGTGGCATTGCAGGCAGACATGGATATTGCCCGACTACAGGCTTATGCCCCGGGTATGGAGGACCGACATAGAGCTGATTATTCTAGCAGAGATCGGGACAGGAGGCCGCCCAAGAGGGCCAAATCCGCAGGTTATTCTGGAGATTCTCGAGGCGGACAGCCTCAGCAGCAGCAGTCAGGCAGACATCCTCCTCCGTCAGGCCGGGGTACACAGCCGGCCGGTAGGAGATTTGACAGTGCAGGACCGTCTGGGGCCGGTCAGAGTTCCAGAGCGTCAGGTTCACAGGTATCCAGAGGTCCCAGTCAGCCCAGACCACCCAGGCCCCGTTGTTCCCATTGCGGAAAATCGCACCCGAGAGAGTGTTATTGACTTACTGGAGCCTATTTGTCATGCGGCGGTAAGGGCCATATTATGCGAGATTGTCCGTTGGCGAGCGGTTCTGGTAGTGTAGCTCAGCCGACGAGATCAGCCGCTGGTTCATCATCTGCTCCATCAGTTGCACGCCCTGCGAGGCGAGGTATGCCTGCACCGGCGGGACGCGGTCGAGGTCGTGGCAGTGCTTCAGGTTCTAGCGGTCCCTCGAACCGCATATATGCATTAGCCAGTCTCCAGGACCAGGAGGCTTCGCCGAATGTCGTCACAGGTACATTACTGGTTTTCTCCAGATCTGTATACGCACTGATTGATCCTGGTTCTACTTTATCATATATTTCCCCGCTCGTTTCTAGTAAAATTGGGATAGTGTCTGAGCCTATAGAGCCATTTGAGGTCGCTACACCGGTCGGGGATTGTATTATAGCGAGGCAGGTATATAGGGATTGTTCTGTGACTATATGTGATCGCTGCACTAAAGCTGATTTGATAGAATTAGATATGCTGGAATTCGATGTCATTATGGGTATGGACTGGTTAGCTTCCTGTTATGCTAATGTTGACTGCCAGAAAAAGGTAGTCCGTTTTCAGTTTCCAGGGGAACCAGTTATAGAGTGGTTCGGGTCTACAACATCGCCGAGGGGTAAGTTTATTTCGTACCTCAAGGCTAAGAAGATGATTCAGAAAGGTTATATCTATCATTTGGTTCGTGTGCACGACACTACAGCCGAGACACCTACTCTTCAGTCTGTTCCGGTTGTTAGTGAGTTCCCAGATGTGTTTCCAGATGAGCTTCCGGGTCTTCCGCCTGAACGGGAGATAGATTTTACTATAGACTTGTTGCCGGATACGCAGCCTATATCTATTCCTCCGTACAGAATGGCACCGGCTGAATTGAAGGAGTTGAAAGAGCAGCTGAAAGACTTGTTGGATAAAGGCTTTATCAGACCCAGTACATCACCCTGGGGAGCGCCGGTATTATTTGTAAGAAAGAAAGACAGGTCACTGCGCATGTGTATCGATTACCGGCAATTAAATAAGGTGACTATAAAAAATAAATATCCCCTCCCCCGGATTGATGATTTATTTGATCAGTTGCAGGGTGCTAAATATTTTTCAAAGGTGGATCTGCGCTCAGGTTATCATCAGGTGCGAGTGCGAGAATCTGATATCCCAAAGACTGCTTTCAGGACCCGGTACGGGCATTATGAATTCAGAGTTATGTCTTTCGGGTTGACTAATGCTCCAGCAGTATTTATGGATCTGATGAATCGGGTATTTCGGCCTTTCCTGGACATGTTCGTGATTGTGTTTATCGATGATATTTTGATTTATTCACGATCAGCAGAGGAGCATTCGGATCATTTGAGGACGGTACTTGGCACTCTCCGTCAACAGAAATTGTATGCTAAATTTTCCAAATGTGAATTCTGGTTAACTTTTGTGGCTTTCTTGGGGTATACTGTCGGAGTAGACGGTATTCGGGTCGATACGCAGAAAATTGAAGCTGTACAGAATTGGCCCAGGCCTACTACACCGACAGAGGTGCGCAGTTTTCTGGGGTTAGCCGGGTATTATCGCAGGTTCGTGGAAAAATTTTCTTCTATTGCAGCACCACTGACGAAGCTTACTTAGAAAGCAGCGAAATTTCAGTGGACCGATGCCTGCGAGCGCAGTTTCCAGCTGTTGAAAGAAAAATTAATTACAGCACCAGTGTTAGCTCTTCCAGAAGGATCAGACGGGTATGTTGTCTTCTGTGATGCCTCTGGTATTGGGATAGGTTGTGTGTTGATGCAGCACGGTCGAGTCATAGCCTATGCTTCCCGGCAGCTCAGACCGCACGAGAAGAATTATCCCACTCATGATCTTGAGTTAGCCGCGGTGATTCATGCTTTGAAGTTTTGGCGGCATTATTTATATGGGGTCCACGTTGATATTTATACGGACCATAAGAGTCTCCAATATATTTTTAAGCAGAAAGAACTAAATTTGCGGCAGAGAAGATGGCTTGAATTATTGAAAGATTATGACGTTGATATTCTGTACCATCCTGGGAAAGCCAATGTGGTAGCGGATGCACTTAGCCGCAAGTCCATGGGCAGTTTAGCTGATGTACCATCTGATAAGAAAGACTTGGTTCGTGAAATTCATCAGTTGGCCAGCCTTGGAGTTCGTTTGGCGGATTCTGGAGATTCTGGGATTTCTGTTCGTGCAGTTGCTGAATCATCTATTATAGCAGAGGTAAAGCAGCGTCAGTTTTAAGATCCTATCCTGGTTCAGTACAGAGATGTGGCCCTTAATAAAGACAAGACTCCGTTTGAAATTTCACCTGAAGGGGTATTATTATATGAAGGCAGATTTTGTGTACCGGATGTTGTTGGCCTACGGCGATAAATCATGGGCGAGGCGCATAAGGCACGGTATTCTGTTCATCCTGGTTCCACTAAAATGTATCATGATCTCAGAAGTCTGTATTGGTGGGACGGTATGAAGAAAGATATTGCAGAGTTCGTTGGTCAGTGCCCAAATTGTCAGCAAGTTAAAATTGAACATCAGAAGCCCGGTGGATTATTACAGGAGATGGAAATTCCAGCCTGGAAATGGGAGATGATTAATATGGATTTCGTTGTTGGGTTACCGCGCACTCCACGCAGGTATGATTCTATTTGGGTTATTGTTGACAGATTGACGAAATCAGCCCATTTTCTTCCAGTCCGGACTACTTATTCGGCTGAGGACTACGCTAAAATGTACATCAGAGAGATAGTCAGACTTCACGGAGTCCCTGTATCTAATTATTACTGACCGGGGTGCCCAGTTTACGGCAAATTTCTGGAGGTCATTTCAGGAGGGATTAGGGACTCAGGTGAGCCTCAGTACAACTTTTCATCCTCAGTCCGACGGGCAGGCCGAGCGCACTATTCAGACGCTGGAAGATATGTTGCGGGCCTGCGTTATTGATTTCAGAGGCAGCTGGGATGATCATTTGCCGCTTATTGAATTTGCCTATAATAACAGTTATCACTCCAACATTCAGATGGCACCGTACGAAGCCCTCTATGGTAGAAAATGCAGATCTCCTATTGGTTGGTTCGACGTGGGCGAAACTAAATTAATCGGGCCAGATGTGATCCAGGAAGCAGTGGATAAGGTAAAACTTATTCGGGAGCGATTATTGGCTGCACAAAGTCGACAGAAAGCATATGCAGACAGACGATGTTGACCATTAGAGTTCCAGATTGGCGACTGGGTATTTCTGAAGGTGTCGTCTATGAAGGGTGTTATGAGATTCGGTAAAAAGGGTAAGTTAAGCCCGCGGTATATTGGGCCATATCAGATCGTTCGGAAGATAGGCGAGGTCGCCTATGAGCTGGACTTACCATCCGATTTGGAGGCAGTACACCCGGTATTTCATGTGTCTATGCTGCGAAAATGTATTGGTGATCCTTCCAGGATATTCCCAGTGGATGATATTCAGGTAACGGAGCACTTGTCTTATGAAGAGCAGCCTATAACTATTTTGGACCGACAGGTACGGAGACTGCGCACTAAGGAAGTGCCTTCTGTTAAAGTCCTGTGGCGCAACAACAATCGGGAGGAAATGACCTGGGAGTCGGAGGATGAGATGAAGAAGAAATACCCCCACTTATTTCCTGCGGCCACAGGTAATTTAAACCTTCAAGTTTGTTGTATTGATTGACGAATGAGTTATGTGTACTAATTATAAAAGAGAGACTCCCCCGTTATGCCTGTAAGACTTTATAAGACTAATTTAACATTCGGGGACGAATGTTCTTAAGGGAGGGAGAATGTTATGTCCCGTGTTTTCGCATAATTGGAAATCGTGAAAATAATTAAGACTTGTATGTTAAAAGGCTATAATTTGATTCTAGTTAATATGTCTATGTCGTTTATGAAAGTATTGGTGCGGAGACATCGGGGGAGGCCGAGGGTAAATTTGGATTTCGGAAACTAGTTTCGGGAATTACAAAAAATGACATTTTAACGAATTGGGCCAAGAAATATTGAGGCCCAAACCTTAGGGGTGGCCGGCCAAGAGGCTTGGCCCAAGCCCCATTTTAAGTGGTCATGTGATCATCATGTGACCACTTAATCAAAGTATATATCCATGTTCATCTTTAGAAGGTTCAAGAAAAACAAATCAAAACAAAAAAAAAATTGAAGAGCTCTATAGCCCCTCTCGGCCGAAACCCTCTCCACCAACAAAAAATAATTCTCTAGCCTTTGATTTGATCCTAAAAATTGTGTCCTTCTTGTAGTTGTAGCAAGTGCAAGACGCTCTTCAACGTGATACAATTAGTTTGGCGAAAGAATCACGTTTGCGGCAAGTCGGAATTTCAAGAAAAACGTGAGAATTTTATGTTTTTATGTTATGAAATGGGAGTATATGTTATAGTGATTAATGTTGCATGAAGATTTTGAAATGGTGTTGTGTTTGTGAGAGGCCGTGTGTGTGTGTGGAGTGGTGAGTGGCCGTGTGATGTAACATAGAGTAAGGGAAGTGAATTTGATTTTGTTTAGTTGTTAATTGCGTCGTTGTGGCATTTATGGCGTAAATGAATGTTTAACGAGTTGAATTGGCATTGGAAGATGGTTGCGGGTTCTTATGGGAATTTATATGATTGTTGTATATTCTTATATAATTGTGAAAGTAAGACTTTAAATGTTGATTATGGTTGTTGTTAATGAATTTGGAATGAAACAATGCGAGTTAGTATGTTCGTCGTAGTTGTTGACGTTTCGGATGGAATATGGAAAGTGACGAATCATTCGAACTTGTGTATATTGCTCGGAATATTATTGGGATGTGTTTGAATAACCTTGAATGAGTAAATGAATACATTAATGTGGACATTAGTTTGGTATTGTGAAGTTTGAATGAAAGTTGTCGATTTATGTAGAAAGAAAGAATATTGACGTTAGACTTATTTTGTTGCGACTTATGATGTTTGTGATATTGTGGGCTGTTGTGTTGATGTATATTGAGCCGAGCTAAGTCTCGGGGGTGTTATATATATAGGGGAAATGCTGCCGAAATTTCGGTAGACAAAAATGAAGTTAAGTGAATTCTTAAGCCTTACAATCCTTAATTGGTAACTTTGACCATTTGCAGATTCTTAGCAAAACGGGAACTGAGTTTTGGGCGAGCGTAAGACGCCTATAAGGTATGTAAGGCTACCCACTCCTTCTTTTGGCATGTCTTAGGTATGCTTGGTCAATATCGGAACCCCGGGAGCAATTTTGTTCCTCGAAATCCGAATTAGAAAATGTCTACTATTCATTCAATCGAATTGAATCTTAAAGACCTTATCTTGGCTGGAAAGTAACCAAACGTCTGAAACTTATGCAAACGTAGTCGGATCACTTCGAAACCTTTTTGTATGGTTCCATAGACCCCCAAATGTCCGTGATTTATGTCCGCCACCTCGACTTGACCCGAGGTGGGTCCGCTAACCCCGAGATGCCTTCGTTTGCTCTATTAGGCTCTTTTTTTTTGTAAAATTGTGATAAGGAACTTTTGTTATGAAATTGCCTATTGTAAAATAATGTTTCTATTAACACAAAATGCTAAACTATATTTTGGGGCTATAAATACCATTTCGGGAACACTTTTGTGAAATGAACTCCGTACTAGTTAATTGTTCGACTACTTTGACTAATGAATTGACGTATGACCTTATCAAGTTTCAAATAATATTTTGATATACAAATTGCATTGTTTGCTCACGACTCTACTCGTGCCCTTATTATGACTTCGTTCACCGGTTCCCGGGCCGGTTATGATTCGTGCGCACTATGATAAATTCGGTCGTATGCTGTGTTACGGTTCCTGAGACCTCGCCATAGGGCCGGGTTCCGTTTGGTGTTGTGCTGTGATATGGCTGGTGATATGTTATGATGATATGTGTGCTCGGGGATGTACGGAGATTTGAACCTTCTGGTGTTATGCTGTGTGTGGCACCAGTGTCGGAGTGGTGACCACGTTCCTGAGCTTTGCATGATTTTGTTTGCATTATGTATATATGATTTTGATATAGATTCTGATATACTATGCAGTATTCCCCCTTTTGTATCCTGTTTATTTTCAGTTGTGGCTCATATTTCTATACTCTATGCTTTACATACTCAGTACATCTTTCGTACTGACCCCCTTTCTTCGGGGGCTGCGTTTCATGCCCGCAGGTACAGACACAGGTGATCCACCACTGTAGGCTCCACTTTCTGCTATTTCGGAGTACTCCATTTTGATCCGGAGTCCACTTTTGGTACATACATCTTTTGTTATGTATATATATTTCTGTATATCTTACTATTTGGGTACGGCGGGGCCCTGTCCCGTCATATGATTCTGTCGGTCTTTCTAGAGGTCTGTGGACATGTTTGTGGGTTGGGTCTTTCTGTTCGGATGTGTGTATATGATGTGTTTGGGGCGATCCCATTCGCCGCGGCGGCCGGTCCGCATATGTTTACATGTTGCCTTGTTGGCCGGTGTGGCCTTTGTTGGTATTTTCTGTGCGCAGGGTTATTTTGGATAGTCTGTAAAACAAAGGAAACTCTGCCGAAAGTTTTCTGGAAATTATCTAAATTTAGAATATAGCCTCATCGGCTTCTGCTATATACTTGAATGCATTTGATAGATGGGTTTGGGTGCCCAGATCGGGCACTAGTCACGGCCTACGGGGTTGGGTCGTGACAGAAATGGGAAGTGATTAATATGGATTTTATTATGGGATTACCCCGTTCACGAGGGAAATATGATTCTATATGGGTGATCGTGGACAGACTCACAAAAACAGCTCATCAGAACCACGTACACAGCGGAAAATTATGCTAGGTTGTATTTAAAAGAAATTGTGCGACTCCATGGAATTCCATTATCTGTTATTACAGACAGAGGGGCACAGTTTATAGCCAAGTTCTGGAAATCCTTTCAAGAAGGCCTTGGTACTCAAGTCAAGCTTAGCACGGCGTTCCATCCGCAGATTGATGGACAAGCCGAGCGTACTATTCAGACCTTGGAGGATATGCTACGAGTGTGTGTGCTGGATTTTGATGGCAGTTGGGATGAGCATCTAGCCCTTATTTAATAATGTTTATCATTCAAGCATTCAAATGGCTCCGTATGAAGCTCTGTAAGGAAGGAAGTGCAGGTCTCCAATTGGGTGGTTTGAAACAGGAGAAGGACAATTAATAGGCCCCCGAATTGATTCAACAACCAGTCGAAAAAGTCAAGGTGATCCGAGACCGATTGTTAACATCCCAAAGTCGCCAAAAGTCTTATGCGGACAACCGCTGACGAGACTTGGAATTCCAGGTTAATGATTGGGTATTTCTGAAAGTATCGCCAATGAAAGGGGTGATGAGGTTTGGCAAGAAAGGGAAGTTAAGTCCAAGGTACGTCGGACCCTATAAAAAATTTTGTAAGGTGGGTCGTGTGGCTTATGAATTGGACTTGCCTTTGGAACTTGAATCAGTCCACCCAGTCTTCCACGTTTCGATGCTCCGCAAGTGTATTGGAGATCCCACAAAGATTGTCCCGATAGCTGATGTGCAAGTGACAGAAAAGCTAACCTATAGAGAGGTGCCTATTGCTATTCTAGACAGGCAAGTGCGAAGACTCCGAAATAAAGAGGTAGCTTCAGTCAAAGTGCAGTGGTGAAATAGCAACAGGGAAGAAATGACTTGGGAAGCGGAAGAAAAGATGAAATTCAAATACACGTATTTATTCCAACGCCCGGGAGAAATTCAAAGTGAAACGCCAACAACATAAGGTATGCATGCATTAAATGAAGTGTAATAATTAAAGTATCTGAACACCCCTATTCCCATCATTTCTCAGATTTTATTGTGTTATGGCCCTGTGAGGCAGTGATATGATATTATGGGTTGTTGTGACAGGATGGTAGTGCCTTATTATAAAGGAAACTCTGGCTAAAAATTTTCTAGAATCCTCGCTGACTTAACATTCGTGGACGAATGTTCCAAAAGGGGGGAAGAATGTTACACCTCGGAAATTTCTCCGTGAACGTACAATGAATAGACCAACGAAGAGTATGAGTGTACGATGTTTTACTAGGAAGGGGATGACTACTTATGGGTTTTGAAAATGTCAAAGTTACAGATTTGCACTTCGGCCCAGTTGGTCGTAAAATAAAATACGGCTCGTAAAGTGGTTTACGGACCGTAAACTGCAATCGCCCTCCAATATACAAAATTTCAACTTTCTGCCAAATGTCTACATGGTTAAATACGACTCAGAATACGGACCGTAAATCGAAATACGGCCCGTAAACTGTGACCGTAAAACACCATGACTCCATCAAACCTTTCTGGTTCTGTTATGCTTAAATACGGTCGTGAAGGACGGACAGTAAAACATAATACGGCCCGTAAACTGGGTTTACGACCACTGTGCACTTCGACTATTGTTCATAAAAATCAGATTTTAAGTTAAGTATAAGGGACCCTTTTTCATTCCATTCATTTCATTTTCACTCCACAGTTCAAGAAACATCTAGAATACTCTCTAATATTCATCCACAAGAGAAGCAAAGGAAAATCAAGATCCACAACACCAAATCCATGAAATCAAGAGTGTGAAACTCATCAAAGTTCATCTACACCAAGAAATTGCAAAGGAAGTGAAGTAGGGTTTTTGGTATAGAAGAGCATTGCTACTCAAGGATTGTTCCTACCACATCTAAGGTAAGTTTTATGACTTTCTCATGATGATTGAAGTATTTATACGTTGAAACACTTGGATTATAGAAGAGTGTAGTAAATAGGTCATAAAATGTGAATAGTGCCATAGTTGAATGATAGTTGGATTAAATTATGAATGTTGATGAGTTGGGAGTATAAATATGCTATAAATGACGTGTAGACCATGAAATAGGTGTGATGTATGGGAAAATGTGATGATGAGCTAAAACCCATAAATGTGGAGAAATTGGAGAAAAATGGTGGAAAGTGGTAAATGTAGATAAATGACGACTATTGATACGATATTGTGAGTGTTGTTGTGAATGTTTGGTAGTTGAAATGAAACATGGGAAAAGTAGTAGAAACAAAGGAAATGTTGCCCAATTTTCCCTAGAAATAGTTGCGCGTTCTTCTCGTCGGTTGACTAACGGTGGTACGAATTCTCTCTTGAAGGTAGAGACGTGACATCAAAGGAAATTAAGCAAACGATAGCATAGTTAAACGACAAAGGTATGTGAGGCTTATCTTTTCTTTCAAAAGGCATGAATCCTTCTACAAAACAAAGCCTATGAGAACTTCAATATATTGAATTACATATGAATATGATGGTGATGATAATGAGTTAGACTATAGCGGTTCAAGAAATTGTGGCATGATGTTCCTATAAGGTTAATGATGTTATCCTTGTTAACACTCGCCTTATGCTCTATTTCCTTCAAGGCGAGGCACGATACTCATAAACGTTCATAATATAATCGGGGGTTCACGATCTTACGTCACCCCGACATAGTGTGGTTGCCCTTAAGGATTAACGTGTGCTCTTAATGCTAATATACGATATGTCTATAAGATGATTGACAATGCTAGTTTGTAATAGGATGATGATATGTATAAGATAACAAGAAATGATAAGATGATGCTATGTTATGATATGTGTTATGATTGATTTTGTGATGATAAGATTCCACCGTGCCTATTTGGCCGGGCATGTCACCGCGAATGTGGGTTGCGTATGATTCCACCGCTCCTATATGGCCGGGCATGTCACCGCTAATGCGGGCTGCCATGTTTACACCGAGCCTAGAGGGCTGGGCATGACCACCACTAGTGGGCGGCATATCAGGATTACCCGAACGCGGGTAATGATGCGGAGTATGATGTGACGATGTACGTCATGAAGTATGTGATGATGTATGTGATGATATATGAGATATGGAAAACATATACTATGATGATGTAAAATATGATATATGTGAAAAGTATGTTGCTTATAACAATCAAATAGGTAATATCTTTTCTTATGATTCATGATGCACCTATGACATTGTTCATTTCATTCCTGCCTTACATACTAAGTACAATGTTCGTACTGACGTCCGTTTTCTTTGGACGCTGTGTTCATGCTCACAGGTAGACAGGGATGAGATCTTGCTCCGGACTCTTAGAAGTTGTTAGCTGACTGAACGCACTCCCTTGTACCGGAGGTGCTTATGATGAATCTTTTGTGTACAGTTGTATGTGTAATCCAATAGAGGCTCGTATATACTCAATGTGGGTTATGGGGTTTCACGACGTGGATATTGTGTAGATATATTGATATATGTTATTGTATAAAGGTATTATGTTTTGTAATGAAAAGCAGTTTCTTTGTAAAATGAGCGTGAAATCGATAAATGATTGTTGAATGAGTCTAAGAAGTAATAGTACGAGCGGTGCTCAGTGGTTAGTCCCGGGTACCCGTCGCGGTCCCTAGCTGGGTCGTGACATGGTTGCCCCATAAAAAGGTACTAACCTATTCCAACTTTTTTCCATATTTATTGTTCCAATTTGTTTGATGCATTTTAAGCCTTTATGTGATTCTAAAATCATTTCAAGATTTCATTTAAGGAACTTAGTGTTTGTGTCTATTTATATGTGATTTCTTTTAAACCTATTGGTACAAGTCTTGTTTAGTTATTGTTCCATTAAAAATTTAAGGCTGCCATGATGTAATATGGGGGTAATGAAGTTTAAAAGGGGAAAAGAAAGATTCTTTAGCAATTAACTATTTAAGTATTAAGGTTTACTAGGTTTAAATGAGTTATGTGTTCACTTTGGACCTTGTTTATTGCCTCATATGTTAGTTTTAAACGCTGGAAGGGAACCTCTTATATTTTTCTTGAAGACAATCAATTGTTATTTTCTGTGTTTTCCTGAATATCTTTTGGTCATGTCATGGTTACCTAGTTTGCTTTCTTGCTGCTGGATGGTTCTTAATAGAGTTTGGATTACCTGGTTGGTTTTTGTTAAGTGACTGTCATATGTTTATCATCTAAAACTACTAAAAGCTCTAAAGTAAGCTTCTTGTCTGCATTAATCATTAGTTAAGTCCTAGTCAAAAATGGTAATTGGAAAAATGATAGGAGCATCTCTGAGATGGTTAAGTGATCATCAAATGAAACTAGCTTCAAAAGAATGAAATTAAGGCTTTATTCCTTTTTTAAAAAAATAAAAAATTATTTGTTCATGTGCACCTCTGTTTCTTTTTGAATCTGCCTTGTGTGTTAACTTCCATGATCTCCTAGGACTACTTAAGATGGAGAGAATAACTCTGAAAGATCAATATATTATGCTTATACTCTTATTCATGTATATTTGAACTTAAAAGGTGTTAAACTCTTTCTTGTTTGATATTATGGATGATAGAATGTGTTTTCATCTCTTTAGGATTATTTTCTTTCCAAACCTGTGAAGAGTGCCTCCCTAAACCCCTGATTCTCTCTTACTTGACTTGAATAACATGCTAAGACTATAAGAAAGTGATTATTTGTCTGCTTTTATAACTATTTGCCTTATTGGATATGTCTTTGACATTTTGTAACTTGGCTAGACATCTGAAAGCTGGAAATGACTTTGCACACTTGTTTGAGGGACACTAGTATAGTTAAATGTAAACTGGAGACTCTAAAAAGAAGAATTTGTTTAAAAAATAAGAACTCGATAGGTCTCTAATTTGTTTGACTAGTTTACTAGAAGGCTTTGAATATCCTTGGTCTTGTGTGTGTAATTTTCCACCTGAGCCATTGCTGGTATGATCTAATGAGATTGCCTTGGCCTGAAAAGTTCTAAGTATCCTCCTTATTTGCCATATCATGTTGACACTCACTCAGATAAAAACTAGAGTCTACTACCCTCTTGTTGGTCAGTTACCTAGGTCTGTTGTTCTATTCTGTGAAATTTATTGTTGGTTGTAAAACTAGTGTTAGGAACCTGATAAATTTTTGATCTTGGAATAGCCTCTAAAGGTTGTTGTGAAGTTGAAAATGATCTTAAAACCTGGAATTATTTCTTGTTTGAGACTCTGTGATGCCTTATTTGTTTTGAATTTGATCTAAACCTTGGCTTGTCATGCTCATGTTGAGCTCATCTTCATAATCTGAGACTGTTATTCTTCTTATTTGTCACATAAACTTGTAAAAATTGTTTCAAATCTTTTTTTGAAAATTGCTATGTTGCAGACTCTCCCTTTTTCCTAAAAAACTCTTTACTTGATCCTGGAATGTTGATATGGAAACTCTGTTAGTTCTAACAATATTTAAAAGGTATTTTCGACTTTCTTATTCTTGACTCTGTGAGTTTAAAAGATTTTGGAGAAGAGTTGCCTTGTGGCTGTTATTTGTTTGGCTTACATTGTGAATTGCCCTTCTTGAATCTTGTCAGTTATTAGAAGTCTAAAACATGACTCCTCGAATTTACCTATTTAAATTATAAGACTAATAAGTGGCATATTTGTTTCAAATAAGGGCCTTAAAGACCAGTGACTTGCCTTGTTAGTTTTTTTTAGGGAGATTTGAAGTCTGAATATTGTATGGATGTTGATTCTTGTCCTAGCCATGGTTTAAAACCTTGTGGGATCTGGAACTACTTTCATATAAGCTTTTCCTATCATTTGTGACCTGCTATACCACTCTTTATGGCTTAATGAGACTCTGTTTGCTCCTACAGTTGATTTAGACCAGTTTGTTTAAGTTCTAAGAACAAGATTGATATAAACCATTAGTCTCTGTCAGTGTCTTCCATGAGGTTATTCATATGCTAAGATGATTCTTGTGTTGAGTTGAGACTTTTGTGAATTATGATTGAACCTAAGCTAGAATTTGAGAACCTGGGAAGTCCTTTAAATCAGTGACTTATGTTGCTTGACATCTAGAACTGTTGGGTTAAAACTGACTTAGAAAATAACTTTAGACCTTGAACTAGTTTCTGTGACATCTTATTTTTGTAAAATAATAAGAATTGGCATGTCTCCTACCACTAGTTTCATTTATTTGAGTGAGTTTTCAAAATCTAGTTGACAGTAACTTGAAAATTTGGAAACTGAAGAATATTGAGACTAAACCAGTCTTTTCCCATTTTTGCTTGAATCTTGTCCTCTGCTAATCATAATCCTTGGTGATAATTCCCCTCTATATCATTGTTCTTCACTAAAGACTGCTTTAAACTTAGATGTTGCACAACTTGTTTGGTATTGAAATTGCTTGGCTCCTTTCCTATGCAAGTTGACATTAATGCTTTGAGCTTGCCTCTTTGTCATAGCCTTGCCCTTCCGGGCGGCTGTAGCTTTCCCCTTAGGCGGCATTCTGAAATCATAACGCACTATTAGGGAGGTTAAAATCTTACACAGGCTCTATCGTACGATCTCATAGAAGAAGAATGGTCATTTTTCCTAAATGCCCTGTAGCCTCCTGTTTATTGATGTGGCGCGCAACACACCATAAACAAGACTCTACTAGACACGGCTCGTAGACACTTCCTAGGACCGAACTGCTCTGATACCACTTTTGTCACGACCTAGCTAGGGACCAGGTCTACCTGTCTACCTGTGGGCATAAACACAGCGTCCAAAGAAAATGGAAGTCAGTACGAATATTGTACTGAGTATGAGAGGCATGAACAATAATAATACATCAAGGAAACAAGGGAGGCGTCAAGTATGGAGCAACTGTACCTGACTGGGAATTACATGAAGAGTAATGCATGCTGACTTACTTTTAAGCTTATCATCATCTCATGTATGCATATCATATATATATAAACTGCTCAACCATATAGGTGCGGTGTGATAATCAGTAACATTAGCCCGCGTCCAGGCCTCCCGCGTCTGGGGTACCATCTCATGCCGCCCACTAGTGGTATCTGCCCATGCCAACTGGCCATGGTGTATCGTATAAGCAGCTCGCTTTCGCGGTGACTGCCCAGCCAACTAGGCCCGGTGTAATATGATTATAACATGCTCATCATAAAATACTTATAATAATATGCTTATCAAAATATGCATATCATCATACATGCATAAGGCCTCTAGAATAACTATATTTTATCGAGGTGACGTAAGGTCGTGAACCCTCGATTCCATTATGAACATTTATGAACATTCCGCCTCACCTTGAAGGGATTTGTACATAAGGTGAGTGTATACAAGGAACGACATCATTTACTTTATGAGAACATCATATCATATCTCTTGACTCATGTAGCTATTCATGATCTTACGCTCTTGGCTTTCCGGAAAATAGGAGGATCACGGAAAGGAAGAAAAATCATATCATAGGATTCATGCCATAGAAAGAAAAGGTATAGCCTCACATACCTTTGGCTTTTAACTGAACTATCGCTCACTTGCTCCCCTTCGATAGCGCATTTCTTCCTTCAAAAGAGAATTCGCATTTACATTAGTTAATCGATTATAAGAACGCGTTACTAACTCTAGGGAAAATTTGGGCAGCACTTTCTTTCTTTAGACTACTTTTCCCCTATTTCATTTCAACTTCCAACACCCATAACAACAATTACAATATAGCAATCAACTATCATCATTCATATACAAGGGCCACGATCCACCATTTCTTTTCATTTTTCCCACATTTATGGTTATAGTTTGTTATCGCATTTTCTCATATATAATTCTTATTTCCTGGTCTAAACATCATTTACAACATATTCATAATCATGGCACATCAACGTTTATGGTTCCATTCGACTACCATTCAATTATGACACTATTCTCCCATTCAAGACCCATTTTCCATGTCTTCCTACAATTCAAGCATCTTAGCTTTCCAATACCTTAAACAACATGATAAAGTCACGAAACTTACCTTGGATGGTGGTGGAAAAAGCCTAGAGTGGACTTCTCTCTTTAGCACTAAAACCCTACTTCACCTCTTTTGGAACTTCACTTGAGTTTCACACACTTTGTTTTATGGATTTAATGTGGTTGATCTTGATCTCCCTTTGATTCTCTTAAATTCTTGTGGATGAAGTGTTTTGGATTACTCTAGAGAGTTCTTGAACCGTGTAGGTGAGAAATGAAATAAAATGAGCTTAGGGTCCCTTTTTAATAACTCAAATCTATTTTTTAATGAACAGCAGTCGGGGTGTACAGTGGTCGTAAACCCCACTTTACGGGCGGTATACTAGTTTACGGTCCGTCCTCTACGACCGTATTTAAGCATATCAAAACCAGAAAGGTAAGCTGAAGATCATGGCAGTTTACGACTCAGTTTACGGGCCGTATTTCAATTTACGGTCCGTATTCCAAGTCGTGTTTAACCATTTGATGCATTTGACAGAAAGTTGAAATTTTGGAATGTTGAAGGACGATGACACTTTATGGTCCGTAAATCACTTTACGGGCCGTATTCCATTTTACGACCACGGGGCTGAAATGAAATTCTGCAACTTTCTTATTCCCAAAGTTCATAAATAGTCATCCCCTACTTAGTAAAACATCGCACACTCATGCTCTTTGTTGGTCTATTCATTGTTGGCTCACGAAAAATATCCGAGGTGTAACAATGAGGAATTTTCAAAGACCAGAGGTTGTTTTACAAAAACTTCTTCGTTATAAAACCATTTAAGAAGGCACTTTTTACATCGATCTGAAATAGTTTAAAATATTTATAGGATGCATATGCCAACAAGATGTGAATAGATTCTAACCTTGCTACTGGAGAAAAAGTCTCATTGTAGTCAATACCTTCTTGCTGGGAATAGCCTTGAGCTACAAGAAGGGCCTTGTTTCTAACAACCTGCCCAGATTCATTAAGTTTGTTCCAGAAGACCCATTTTGTCCCTAAAATAGAGGCAGATTTGGGTCTGGGAAAAACTCCCATACCTGATTTCTTTCAAACTGATAAAGTTCTTCCTGTATAGCTTTGATCCAGGAGTCATCACTCAATGCTTCATCAACCTTCTTGGCCTCTAATTATGATATCAAAGCAAATGTAGTTGTCTGTCTGTGAGAGGATCTGGTTACAAATCTTTGCTTTTGGATCACCAAAAATGAATTCATATGGAAAACTGGCTTCACTTCTCCATTCTCGTGGAATATTTGCTTGTGTCCCTCTCAGATAAAGTGTATGATCATGGGTATCGATCTTGATATACTTCTAATGTACTGTTTGTATAGATGCACTTAACCTATATGTGAATCTGAACTATTTCCCAATAAGAAAGATTATTTCTTTCTACGCTTTTTCCAAAGATAAGAAAGTATGCATGAAGAACGGTTAATTATGCCAAGTAAATTCCTCTTATTCCTAAGTGAATTTATTAAACAAGGTTTAAAGCCCAGAATTCTTGTTATTTGTTCTTACCTAACCCTAGCTATTTTCCCAAATAAACTAAAGTTTAAGGCGTTGGCTAATGTTTGCAACCACTAACTATATGATGAAAACAAAGAACAAATAAACACTAACAATCCATTATGCGTATATCTTTGACGATACCCAAACACAACACACCTATCCTTGGGTTCACAACCTTAGTAAAGGTGTTTAGCTACTCATGGCAACAAGAAAACAATAAAAGATTAAAGATTGCAGAATTGAATTATTGTATTGAACTTACGAATAAAACTTGAAAGTAGTGAATGTAATTATCTGGAAATCTTAAAAAGCAATAACAACTAAAAAGTAATTACTACAAGTCTAAAAGTCTAGATGTCTAAAAAATAAAACCTAAACAGGTATTTATACAAGTCAAAACTCGGAATAATCAATCCCAGTCCTATTCCAGCTCGGCTTGCACTTCGATGGGTCGTCTTTGCACTTCGACGGTCGTCAAAATGCTCCATGACCATATCGACGATCTGAGTATACTTTTAACACTCTGCAGGAACTCCACCGTCGAAGCACTTCGACGGACCGTCGATCATGTCGACGGTGCGAGTAAACGATCTGATGATGATATGATGAATTGTCACTTCGCAGGAACTTATCAACGAGGTAACTCGACGGGCCGTCGAGCATGTTGACGGTCCTTCCTTATGCTTATCAGAACATGTTGTTTCTTTTCCTCGTTTTTTCTCTTTCCGAGCATTCTAACTTCAAAATACCAGCACAACACACAAAACACATCAAACTAACACAAACTTGCTCGAAAACATAGTTCGAGTGCTCGACCACCTCCTCCTCATCACGGGCCACTCTCTTTCTCTTTCCCCGACCACCTGTTGCGACAGGCACAACTAATTGCACCACCGGAAGCTCCTCCTCAATATCCTCCGTAACAGACGGTGGTGCTGCTACTAGGCTCGGATCACAGGCCTTCAGTAATGCAACATCAGCCTTAAGCTGCTCTAACTCTGCCCTCAAGGCCTCTGTGGAAGAGGTCGGGCGAGCCATCTCCAATGCGGTCAATCTCATCTCTAGTCCATCCAGCCGAGCGGACAGTGTCATCCTCACAGGATCTAATGCCTCCTCCACTCTTGTCCTTACGTAATCATCCAGCTGGTTTACTATGATCTTTGACTGCTGGTCCGTTGTAGCCGTCTGTTTAGCAAATTTCCTAAAGTTGTCCATTGAGAAGGCATATGGATCAACTCTAGCAGTACCCTGGGGTGGTGCAGCTAGACTCGCTGTCTGTGGGACTGGACCCGGAGGCGATGGAACCGAAGTCTGTGGCTCAGCAATAGCAGTCTGAGTCTTTACGAAATCATCACCAACATCAGCAGCTGGAGTCTCAGAATAAACAACCTGGACAGTCTCAATAATAGGGGCAGCAATGGCGAGTAACTCCAGTGTAGAGTCACCCGCGACCCCAGGATGAACAAGCTCTTGCGGTAGGGGTACCCCTCCAAGTGCCACTGGGAACCCATCCACTTCTCCTTGGCTCTCATCAACACCCTCATTTTTGCTCTTTTCTACCAAATACACCGACAAAGTTGTAATCCGGTGGTCGATATCATCTCTAAACCGCACCTGTGACCTCCGAACAGGCTCTATAATCAGCCATGGAAGTATTAGGGAAGTGTTAGGCTGGGAAGCCCTTAACTATATCTTCGTACTAGCCAATGTCCCGAAATAAATCGGGTATCTGGACATCAATGCGGCTACAACAACCTACCTATCAACCGTAAGAGCATTATCAGCCTGAGTGGGGAGAAGCCGCAACTGCACCACGCTCCACCAAAACATTCCCTCTAGAGTCAACCACTTCCTCTTTATTCGATTCTTCAAATTAGTACACTAGGCTCTCTTGGTTGGGCGACCCACCACTGTAGATACCCAGACCCTGATGGACTGTTCCTTGCACCTCCGCAACTTGTCTTCAAGCTCAATTATCTGCCTCGGGGTGGTGTAGTTATTACCGAAATATACTCTGTTGATGGTCTGGGCAGATATATTAAGACTCACCCCTCTGATCTCAACCTCGCTCAGTGGTAGTAGCTCTTTCAACTTCTGGCGCCTCTTTCTGACTTTCGAGATCAATGCCCTATATGCGGCATATATCTCACGAACCAAAATATGGCAATAGTCCCAAGGCGGCTCCTGTATGAACTCTAACTGATAGTGACGAATAAGCTCCCTGGCTCTGGGTAAGATCTCGAGCCCCTCAAAACTGATCCGCCGCTCTTCATTTATGGTTTGTTTCTCATGTTGAGTGTCGTCTCCTTTCAATTCAATGCCATACTCATACAACTGCCTAGCACTCTCAACAGTGAAACGATCCTCAAGCCTCTTGCTTCTTATTCCCGAGCCCTAGCTGCCTCAGTATCGGTATCAGTATCAGGCTCATCATCACAAGGCTCTGAGCTCTGCCGGGTCTGGGATCTAAAATGTGCCTGAGAGGACTGAGCAGCATCCTTAGTAGATTGTGCTTAGGCGGCCGGTGAGGCATCTCCAGATGCAGCCTCTGATCCCTTCTCCTCGGATCCATCATCGTACCCAGATGTAGATGATTCCTCCTCGTCAGACTGGGAGGAACTGGGAGGTATAGGAGCCGGTACTGTAACCTGCCTATTCCACGAGGGGAGGAGCAGCCCTATTATTCTTCACGGGCATAACCTCAGGCTCGTCATCCGACCTCTCATCTCAAAGTGTGGGTTGGCCACTGGGCCTCCTCCTACCCATTGATCTTTGAGTTTGCCTCGAGCCACCCCCTCAGGTGGTTGTCAATTTGGTTGGCGCTATACCTGTAATCATCAAAAACCACAATCTAGTCCATACAAGTGAAATCAAACAGAGTTAGTTTTAAAAATTTGTTCAGCTTCAGTTCTTTGATGTTTTCTGTCTGCAGACCGTCGATGCGCTTTGACGGACCGACGAACCTGTCGACGGGACCGTCTTTGTACAAAGACGATCCGTCGACCTGTCGACGGTGTCATCGACATGTTTACGGCCCTGTATCAGTACACAACAGTTAACAGACATCAAACTTGTTTCGGCTTTACGTTTTCTACTTTAATCAATCAGAGAGCCAATTTTCAACTATTTTGCACATTTGGGGCTTCGGGTTACTCAGACTTCACCCTTAGTTTCAACCTTTTTGACTGTAGGCAATTATCCGAGTTTGTTTTGGTGGGTATAACGATATCAAACCAAGATTTTTAATCGAAATATCCTCCGACCCGTTGGAGTTACTCAGACTTCACTCCTTCATCATCCTGTTTCAATAGAGTTCCTCTTTTTCGGACCATTGGCGGGCATAATGAACCAAAAAATTGATCAAAATGCCCGCCGACTCAATGGGGGCACGATATTCTCGTCCCCACGAGTCCATCTCGTAGCAATCATACCAAAATTCCCTTCCCCAACCACAATTTCATAATTTTGCAAATTCAAGAATAGATTTCATTCAACAAATACAAACCCTAAATCATAATCTCTACCCTTAGCATTCACATATGTCACCCATGTATCGAAGGTAACAACACACCCAACTTATTTCAATGCCATCAAATACAGCCTAGGTCCCAAAATCCAATTCTTCAACTAAGTTAGGAACCCTAGGCCTCTCTTTTAGCAATTTTCGCACAACTAATAAGATTAAGACCAAGAAAACGCCAAAATTCATGCACATACCTGATATAGAAAGAGAACTTGAAGAAAACTTAACCAAAAATAAGAAAAAAACTCAGCAAAGGACAAAGCAACTAGGGCAGTACTTTGAAAAATCAGTGGGTATTATGGTTTTAGCGTTCAGTATAATGGAAGCTGATTTTATGGAGGAATTTATGGGAAGTTATGGAGGGAAGTCAGAAATTTGAAGAGGGAGGAATATAGAATATGAATGCTCTGCCCGTTATTTTGTTTTAAAAAACCACTGTTGGCCTGTTATATTTTTTTTCTCGAAGTTTATGGACGAGTCGTCGAATGTCGACGACTCGTCAAAGCGTAAAGACGATAAGAAAATTGAAAAAACGGGCTGACCTGTTGACGAGCACTTCAACGGCGTTGTCAAACGTGTCGACGGTCCGTCGACATGCTCGTCGATTTACTTACCTGCAGATGAACAATTGCTAAGCCTCTGAATCTTAGCTCTGCATACCGTCATTTCACATTGACTATCCGTCGACATGTCGACGACCCGTCTTTGTGCTCTGGTGTAACTTTGCTGGTCTTTTCGAGTTTCAGTTCCTGCGCTCTCTACACTTGTAAAAAAAATAAAAATCTAAAACCTACAAAAATAAAATTACCGAATTTTAAACTTGGGTTGCCTCCCAAGAAGCGCTTACTTTAACATCGCAGCACGACGGTGTTATTAGTTTATTCTTGGTCGGTATTAGCCGCGTCAGCATTAGTCCCAGGGTGCTTCAACTGATATCGATCCACAATTCTATCTCCCGCAATCATACCATGGTAGTGCTTCACCCTCTGCCCGTTCACCTTAAATGTCCGTGTTCCGTCTTCGGACTTCAATTCCATAGCTCTATGGGGTGAGACACTTACCACTTCAAAGGGACCTGACCACGGTGATTTCAATTTGCCCGGGAGCAGTTTCAATCTAGAATTAAACAGCAAGACGGGTCACCCTTGTAGAATTCCCGCTTCAGAATTTTCTTGCCATGATATTGCTTCATCCTCTCTTTGTATAGCGCTGCACTTTCATATGCCTGATAGCGGAACTCATTCATCTCATTGAGCTGAAATAACCTGAGTTTGGTCGCTTCTTCCCAATTCATGTTCAGCTTCTTCAAGGCCCACATGGCCTTATGTTCAAGTTTAACTGGCTGGTGACATGCCCTCCCGAAAACAAGTTTGAAGGGTGAAGTTCCAATCGGCGTCTTGAAGGCAATCCGATAAGCTCATAGAGCATCATCGAGCTTGCGGGCCCAATCAGTTCTGTTTGCATTCACCGTCTTTGCTAAAATACTCTTTATCTCCCGATTAGAGACTTCCACTTGCCCGCTTGTCTGAGGATGATACGGGGTTGCCACCCTATGCTTGACTCCATACTTCTCCATCAATCCCGCAAAGGCTTTATTACA
Organism: Lycium barbarum; assembly: GCF_019175385.1. Lineage (NCBI taxonomy): Eukaryota > Viridiplantae > Streptophyta > Magnoliopsida > Solanales > Solanaceae > Lycium > Lycium barbarum. The sequence goes on along the minus strand of NC_083337.1, from coordinate 81,575,621 downwards.
AAAGTGAGAACCACCATCAGTGATTATTGCCCTTGGGGTACCAAACCGAGTAAATATGTTCTTTTTCAAGAATCCCATGACACTCTTGGCTTTATTATTAGGTAAAGCCGCCGCTTCTACCCATTTAGAGACATAATCAACAGCCACCAATATGTATTTCACGCCACACGAGCTTACAAAGGGGCCCATAAAATCAATTCCCCAAACATCGGACACTTCAACTTCCATTGCAAAGTTCATAGGCATCTCTTACCTCCTACCACTATTCCCCTGCCTTTGGCACTGATCACAAGAACGCACCATCAAATTCGCATCATGAACGAGAGTAGGCCAATAATAACCACATTCGAGGACCTTTGCAGCAGTCCTTGTACCACTATGATGTCCCCCAACTGGAGAGTCGTGGCAAGCCTTCAGAATCTCCAATACCTCACTCTATGGGACACAACACCGAATAATGTTATCAGCGCAAGTTCTGAATAAGTATGGTTCATCCAAATAGTACTGATGAACATCTCGCAAAAACTTCTTCCTCTGATACGATTTTATCTCGTCGGGAATGCTACAAGTTACCAAGTAGTTAGCAAAATCAGCAAACTAAGGTGCCACCTGCATAGACACCGCCAAAACTTGCTCATTTGGAAATGCATCTTCAATGTCAAGTTCTTCTGATGACACCCCAGTTTCTTCAAGCCTAGAGAGATGATCCGCGACTTGATTTTTGGATCCCTTTCTGATAGCAGCCATGGAAGCTCAACTCCATTGAAGGACAAGGAAATGTTATGTCAAGATCAACGGGCTTCAATTAGCAATTAAAAAAATTGTCTTGTGATGGCAGAAGACCTCCAGCACTATTCAGATTTTTTTCCTCAAGTCTTACACCTATTTGGAGGCCCAAATTAAAGTCCAAAGTGAGATGAAATGAGGCCCAAATCAGCCCCAAAAGAAGAAGTTTCCAGCAGCCCAAATTGGCCCAAATTAGTTTCTAGAATAAATAATTAATTGTTGTTTTAATCTATGTTGACTTGCATTGGTCCAAGTGTGGGTAGTCTTCTAGGTTGTTTTAATCTATGTTGACTGTTGGTCCTAGTGTGGGAAGTCTTCTATGTTTCTAGGGAAGATAATTCCCATTTATTTCTATTTGGACTAGTTCCTTCCTTTACAACTATATATAGGGGTGATTGTCATCCATTGTAAATCAGATTTTGAAGAATATATTATATTGAGAGTTCTTTTGAACCTTTGTGGCATTACTTTAGGATTTATCTTTCAACCTAACTAGTTCCTAGTTCAAGGTAGTAAGATAATTTCTTCCTTGATATCTTTGATTTCTTTTTGGTATTCTTTCGAAGGCGGTTAGTTCTAAATACTAATTGTTGTCTTAAGTTACTCACAAAGCGGTCAGGATCCTAATCTACTGTTTTTGATTTGTTATCTCAAGTAAAGGCGTTAGATTTCTTCCTATAAATCTATACGTTGTTACTTGGATCTTGTCAAGACTTTAGAACTAACATTCTTGGAAATTCGTGGATTGTTCCTTCGAATTTCCCATATCTTTTATTTTCTAGTTTTTAGATTCTTTTCTATATTTGCTTCCGCACTTCTTATATTTTAATTATAAATTTGGGATCTCCCTAACCTCGTTGTTATCACTTTCTATCTTTTACTTCGAAATCAAACTCTTGTAACAAAAGGACCCAACGAATCAGTCGCGGCTTAGCTTCCTTCTTTGCCATCAAATACCTCAACGCAGCATGGTTAGTGTACACCATAACCTTGGAACCCAGCAAATAGGACCGAAACTTGTCAAAAGTATAAACTATTGCAAGCAGTTTTTGCTCGGTCATCGTATAGTTCATCTGCGCAGCATTAAGTGTCCTACTAGCATAGTATATCGGGTGCATAATTTTATTGTGCCTCTGACCAAACACAACACCTATTGCAAACCCACTAGCATCACACATCAGCTCAAAAGGTAAGGACCAATCCGGAGTAACAATCACAAGAACAGTAGTGGGGCGCTCCTTTAATTCATCAAACGCCTTTCAGCACTTGTCATCAAACACAAACTTAGCCTTTTTTTCAAGAAGCTTGCACAATGGGTTAGCAATATTGGAGGAATCCTTGATGAAGCGCCGGTAGAACACGGCATGTCCTAAGAAACTTCGGACACCTTTAACTGAGATGGGTGGAGAAAGTTTTGCAATCACATCTATCTTCGCTTGATCGACCTCAATTCTCTTTTCAGAGATTTTGTGACCGAGGACGATCCCTTCCTTCAGCATAAAATGGCACTTCTCCCAATTTAGCACCAACTTTGTCTTTTCACATCTCTTCAGCACTAGACCCAGATGTTCAAGACAATCATCAAACGAATCACCAGAAACAGAGAAATCATCCATAAATAACTCTAAGAAGTCCTCTACCATGTCAGAAAAGATCGACATCATGCGTCTCTGAAAAGTAGCTAGTGCATTACACAACCCAAAGAGCATTCGGCTAAACACAAACGTCCCATAGGGACAAGTAAACGTCATCTTCTCTTGGTTTTCTAGGGCGATGTTGATCTGATTATAGCCCGAGTATCCATCTAAGAAGCAATAGTAAGACCTCCCAGCCAGCCTATCAAGTATCTGATCAATGGAAGGCATGGGAAAATGGTCTTTACAAGTGGCAGTATTTAATTTCCTATAGTCCATGCAGACACGCCATCCAGTAACTGTACGAGTGGTAATCAACTCATTCTTTGCATTAGGCACCATAGTGATGCCTCCTTTCTTTGGTACATATTGAACAGGACTTACTCACTTGTTGTCTGCAATTGGATATACTACCCTAGCGTCTAACCACTTTATTATCTCCTTTTTCATGACCTCTTGCATATTCTAGTTCAATCTCTGCTAATGCTCAGCACTCGATTTGCTGTCCTCCTCTAGCTGAATTTTGTGCTCGTAAATACCAGAAGGAATACCCCGAATGTCTACTATGGTCCAACCAATAGTACGTCTGTACTCGTGCAAAATCTCCACTAAACGCTCAATATGTTCCTCAGTCAATAATGATGAAATAATCACTGGAAATGTCTTGTTCGAACCAAGGAACTCATATCTCAAGTGTGCTGGGAGCTGCTTAAGCTCAAGCTTTTGAGGCTCAACAATAGAAGGCTTAGCTGGTGGAGTAGTTCGATTTGCAAGATCAAGATCAAGTTTTTTTTTTTTGCATGAAAACCACAAAACCAAGTTTGGCAGTGTTTTATTAAAAATATTAAGTTTTCTGTACAATAGAGGAAAGAAAGAAAAGAAAAGAAAACAAATGAAAAAAAAATCTAAGAAAAGGAATGAAATGTAAACTACATCCAAAGACTATATAGAAGCTAGTCTACTGCAAATCCTCTGGCCTTGACTTGATACCGTCTCAAACACCTACAAGCCCTCACCAGGTGCTATGGTTCAAAGTCAAATGAATACATATTCAGGCTTCTAGGATAGATTAGAATTCCTCCATGTTCCTTCAGATGTAGCTGCTATCTTCTTGCCTTGAAGTTGAAATTTGTTTGCCATTGTCTCAAATTTCCTGAATGAACCAATCTTTAGAAGTCTTACAAGAGAATGAGCATAAAGCTAATACCACTCTTGTACTCCTGCCAAAGATAGTTTCATACAGGTACATGTTGTTGTTCCTGGCATGTTGAAATGTAGCCTTGTTGCTACTACTGTTCTCCAGATTGCTATTAATCTCTAGGGATATGATGGTCCTTAGCTATCCTGATCCTCATGTATGGTATATGTGACTTTTTTGTGTTTAGAATTTTCCTTGCTTTCACAGGAAGTGAAGTAAAACTATGAATATGATGATCACCTGCAAAATCAAAAGCATAGTTAGTTAAAAAATCAGCCAGGCCATTTCCTTCTCCCAGAACATGCTCCACCCTCACTTCTTTATCCCTCCTCAACCTTGAAATATCATTTATGATCAATATATACTCCATGGAGTCTCCCACTGCCCAGTTAAGATCATCTTCATAGACATTGAGTCTGTTTCCATCACCACTGGCAACAGACTGTGTGTAACACAGTACTTAATGCCCTCATGTAGTGCCCTTGCTTCAGCTATCAAATTTGAGCAATCTAATATCCTTCTTGCTGCTGCAAACTGGAAATCACCTACTGCATTTCTAATACAAAAGGCCATAGAGCTTGGTCCAGGATTTCCCCTAGAAGCTACATCAGAATTACATTTAAACCATCATGGCATAGGAAAATCCCATTTCACTATCTTGCTTACAATTCTTGGCCTGTATGCTTCAATGACTTGTAGGATTTGAGGTATGCATCTTGGTAAGTTGTTCTGCCAGGAAACCTCATTCTACACATTTGATATATGATCATATTTATCTCATAGATCACTTTGTTGATGGACATCCTCCCTCCATGTAGAACTGTATTCCTCCACTTCCATACCTGCCACATAGTGACCATTGGAATAACTTTTAAGATGGTTCTGAACTTTAGGGGGCAATCTGCATTCCACCAGACCTGAAGAATCTACCTGACTTGTTGAAACTGTGTTTTGATGCCTACAACAGTTTTAACATAAGTCCACACTTTTGTAGCAACATTTCCTGTAACAAACAAATGATCCACAGTTTTATATTGCCTAGGATCACAGCATTAACAACATGTTGCCTTAGTATCTACCCCAATCCTTCTTACTACCTCTCCAACTGGTATTTTGTACGTCCACAACCTCCAGAAAAAGAAGGATATCTTAAAAGGTACCCCTAATATCCACATGTTCTTAAAGACTTCTGACTTGACTGCTTTGCTCCTTAGTAATTCCTATGCAGTGCCTACAGTAAATTTGCCTGATGCTGTCGTCATCCATCTTGGGCTATCCCACTCTTCTTTTGGTTCATGAAAGTGCAATTCTTCTAATATATGGTCCACAATATCCATGGGGAATAACTGTTGCAGTCTTCCTATGTTCGAACCATCCTGCAACATAAGTTCTTTTACATCTTGAACACCCTCATCTATCACAAAATCATCAGGAATAATGTGATATAGAGCCCTAGCTTTGTCCAGTTGTCAAACCATACATTTGCAGTTCCACTCCTTGGTTCCCACCATATAATTATCTCTAGCCTCTATCATTGCCTTCCATACTTGAGAACCTCCCTTCCACTGCACATTCTGAGGACTGTGCCTTTTACAATATTTGATCCACATGTAGTTTGCCCATAGTGTATTTGTTGTCCTGAATTTCCACCAAAGTTTTGCACATAAGGCTTTAGATACATCAAACAAAGATTTAAAGCCTACTCCTCCTTCCTCTTTTGGCTTACACAAGTTTAGCCATGATGACCAGTGTCTTCTTCTGCCTTCCTCATTATTATTCCAGAAGAATCTTGAGAATATTTTGTGCATATCATTGATAACACATTTTGGAGGTTTGATGGCTGACAACAAATGTATTGGCATACTCATTAGTACATTATTGATCAGAACAGCTTTTCCTCCAAATGATAGCAATCTTCCTTTCCAAGTCTGTAGCCTATTCTTAACTTTCTTGATCACATCATTGTAATCAGCTTTCCTCTTCCTTCAATGTGTGACAGGACAACCAAAATATGTAAAAGGAATAGTGCCTCTTTTAAAACCAGTAATATTCTCTACCTGTTGTATCAGCACATTAGATACCTTACTGTATACATAGAATGAGGTCTTGCCTTTATTTATAAGTTGTCCTGATACCTGCTCATATTCATGTAATACCTCCATAATTAGCTCCAAAGATCTAGCATCAGCAGATGAAAAAATTATTGTGTCATCTGCATATGCCAGATGATTAGACTTGCACTCCTTTTGGGCATTCCATAACTTCTAAAATCATTGTTCTCAAATAAAGAGTTCAATGCTCTAGATAAAACTTCAGCAGATAAGATGAACAAAGCAAGAGAGAGTGGATCTACTTGTTTTACACCCCTGTTGGAATGAAAGAAACCATAGGCTTGACCATTCAGGAGTATGGAATACCAGTTATTTGCTATCAACCTCCAAACCATATCTATGAAAATTTCTGCAAATCCCATCTTCCTTAAAACTCTGATCAAGTAACTCCATGATAATCTATCATGTGCTTTGGCCATGTCAAGCTTAAGTACAACATTAGCTGGTTTTCCTCTTAGTCTTATGTCAGTCACAACTTCTTGAGTTAGAAGGACATTTTCAATGATACATCTGCCCTTAACAAAGCCAGACTGGTTGGGAGATATCAGAGAAGGTAGAATGCCTTCCAGTTTATCCTGGAACACTCTAGAAATAACCTTGTTGATGAAGTTGCTGAGACTGATTGGTCTCATATCAGCAAAGGTCTCAATGTTTTTCTTCTTTGGTAAAAGTACCAGGTTGGTATGTGTGACTGACTTTGGAAGAGTTTGCCCATCAAAGAAAGCTTTCCCAAGATTGTATACATCAGCACCAACAATGTCCCCACACACCTGATGAAATATTCCAATCATACCATCTGGACCACCAGCACTATCTGCAGATAATTCAAACACAACCTTCTTCACCTCCTCCAAAGCTAGCATGCTTACCAACTGATTGTTAGTATCCTGATCCACCATACTAGGAACATGTTGTAGCAACTCAAAGTCTAATGGATCAACTTCTTGAGAGAACTGCTGTTGGTAAAATCTACAAGCTTCTTCTGCCAAAAGTGACTCCCCTTCTATCCATATTCCTTGCTGGTTCTGAATTCTTTTGATCTGCAATCTCTTTCTCCTACCATTCACAATACTATGAAAGTACCTTGTATTCCTTTCTCCTTCAGCAAAACTAGTCATATGTGACTTTTGTCTCCAAAATTCTTCCACATAGTGAACATACTTCTTCAATTCTGCTTGTGCTTGCTGTAGCACCATCATGTTCATAGGAGTAGGATCCTCTTCAAAAAATTGTTCACCACCTCTTCCCTTTCTGTTAGTTGCTTGAAAATATCACCAAAATTTGCCTTACTCCATGTAGATAATGCAGATTTCACATTCTTCAATTTCAGCTTAAATCTGAGAAAGTCATCTCCTTCAAAATCTGTGATCCATGCCTGATTAACTACCTCTAAGAAAGATTCATGTTCTGTCCAGAATATTAGAAATCTGAAAGGCTTCTTTATGTGATGTGAAACTTCCCCACAAGTAAGTAATAAAGGGGCATGGTCTGAGCCAATTCTGGATAAATGTTGCACCTCTGCAAACCAATCTTGCAATTTAGAGTTTGAAATCATTCTATCTAATCTCTTGAAAATACAGTCACTACCTGCCCTCCCATTCCACCAAGTAAACAGACTCCCTTTATAATTTATATCAAACAACTCACATAAATTAATACAAAATGCAAAATCTTCATATTCATCCGGAGATACAAGTAAACCACCAATCTTCTCATCTTCATTCAGAGTGACATTAAAATCACCTCTACCAACCAAGGCAATTCCATTTGATTAGCCAAACTATACAGACTATCCCATAAACTGATTCTTTCCAGCTGATCACACTTTGCATAGACCATTGTTACCATAAATGACTTATTCTACTCTTGGAAAAGCATCTTTATAGTTATTTGTTATTCTAGGTCCTGCAGAATCTCCACATCCACATTATCATTTACAAAGAACCATATTTTATCATTGCAGTTGTAATGGGCATATCTCATGCCTAACCTCCTTCTAAATCCCTGAATATGCCTAGAGTGTTGAAAAGGCTCCATTAAAGCTATAATGGAGAATTTATGATGTATGTGCAGCATTTTCACTCTGTGAAAAGCTTGTTGTGTGTTCATAGACCTGATATTCCAAAAGAGTGTTTTCATCATCATTTAAAAATAGGCTTATAACCTCTCCTTGGTACTATTCTTATAGGAATAGTATCTGTGATTACTTGTTTCTTTCCTTTCTTAGAGCCTTTCTGTCTAGATCTTGGTGAAATGCCAGCTTCTTTTACCATATTACTAAAAACCTGCTCCACTAAAGCCTCTTCTTCACTTTCTTTGAATTTTTTTTTGCCCTCATCATGTTCCACCTCAACTCCCACATTAATATTATGAGAGATCACATCATGCAATTCCTTCAAAGGAGATTGTTTTCTCTGAAAGACCAGTGGCTGCTCCTTTCCACTTGTGTCACTGCAAACTCCTTTATCACTTCCCTCTCAGGAGGAAATGAACCAATGCCATTGTCATTAATTGAGACGCTCAAATTTCCCTCCTTCATGTTATTATCAGGAGAGAAATCAACTTCTTGGACCTAATACAAAGATGGAATACTTAGTATCTGATCTGTTTGACTATCTGCAAACTCCAAATCCCCTTGGGCATTTGCAATACTATCAGCACCCCCAGTCTGCATTTCATCCTCACATAATTCTAGAGAATGCAAATCATCAATGTTTTCCATCTGCCCATATGCACAATCACCATCTGGAACCTTTTCTATCTGCTCCATAATAAATTCTGAGGCATGTTCATGCTTAGAATGGCATGTAATCTCACATGCATTTTGTTTCCTGAGATCCTAATACCTTGCAGTTCTATCCTCTAAATTTTTTTCAGGATCATCTTTCTTAATAGCAATGACACCCTCATCAATCATGTCTCCCACACTTGAACCTCTGTCCTCCAAATTTCTGTCAGGCTCATCTTCCTCAACAACAATGATCATATCTCCCACCCTTTCATGCCCATCTTTTGTTGTCTGACCTGATTGTTCACCATTTGAATCCATTTTTCTTTCTGTATTTTTGATGTTATCTTCTCTATCATTGACTGCCCCACAGGATACCAAACTTTGAACATTCTCCTCCATTCCTTTCTTATCAAAAGATTGAGTAGCTTGTTCCTTACCATTTTCTACCTCCTTGACCAACACATAATTGACATCTGCTCCCTTGTCCTCTAGATTATTATTGACTTCTTCTTCTGTGATTTTCTATAGCACATCAAAATTATTATGTGTAGAAACTGGCCTTTCTGGTGCAAAAACACTCTTGTTCCCAGCATCTGCAGGAATCTTAGTTATATTTTTTCCTTTGTCATTGATTCCAGGATAAGTAACAACCTTCCCACTTGATAGAACTTTAGGCACATATGTCTGGACAGGATATCTCCATCCCTGATGTCTTCTCCTTCTTCCTACTATAGAGGTTGTAGCCATATTTGACACATCCTCCTTCACATGCTCCTTCTCCTCTTCCTTTGCATCCTCTTTTGTGTCTGCCACTAGTTCAGGATGCAACACATGACAGTTCTTGTTTGCATGACCTTGCAACATGCATTCTGTGCAATACTTTGGTAAATGATCATATTGTATTCTCACTTTTACCACCCTAATCTCCTTAGTCTTCTCATCTTCAATTTCCATCATAACAAACTTAGGAAGATCAGATAACAAATCTACTTGAACCTTAACCCTTGCGCAGTTAGGTATAGTTTTGTTTATGGTGGCTATGTCCAATAATAAGGGTTTCCCAACTGCAGGTGCCAAAGTAAACAATGATTCTTTGACAAAATACGTGGGAAGCAGATTTGGAAAAGAGATCCAAGCCATGGCTATTGGCGTTTCTTCCTCAACCTCAAAGTTAGAGTCGTAAATTAATGGCCTCATTTGATACGTAAAACCATCCTTGGATTTCAACCAAAAGGCACCCTTCGAGGACATAGTAATGAAATCCTCCATTAAAGAACATCTTATCAATAAGTGTCTATCTCTCAAGAGACCAATATCACACTTTCCTTTCACACCACACTGTTGAGGGATAATAGTTCTTAATTCTTGTAACTCCGGCCATCGATAAGAAAACTTACCAACAATGGCATGTTTTAGGTTTTCAATCTGCTCCATTCTACACACTTCAGCAGTTGGCCAATGCACAACAGGAATGCCATCAACATATGTTACCTCCTTCATTGGTATGGGATCACAGTGGGCATTGGACGTGGGAGTTGTTCCATGCACAAGTGTTTGAACATAGTTTGGAGAAGAAGAAGTGGACGGGAGAGTTGGTTGAATATCATGGGATTGCGGGTGAGTGAGGGGTGGGTAGTGTATAATGTTGGTTGTTGGTGGAGGCTGACTAGCCGCCGGTGACGGCTGGTCAGCGGCCAAGGTGGCCATAACTAAATTAGGGTTTAGTAATTAGGGTTGCATGGGGACGTAGGAGAGAGAAGAGAGCACCTTACTTTAGAAAGGGAATAACCCAAAATGACACAAAAGCTACTTTAGATCAAGCTTTCTTGGGTGATAAGTGTAGGAACCTAGACCCTCAAGCACTTTTATAGTTTCCACATAGCCCTCCATATCACAAGCATCAAAATTTATCAGAACTGTAGCGAGAGCTTCCCAGACTTTCTTCTTCCATTTCATGTTCGACAGCATCGTCAATCCCCTCAAACGAATCAATAACCGAGATACTCTCATAAGCGTTTGGCAACTTCATCCCCTTGCTTGCTTTGAAAGTCACTTCTTCGTCATTCACTCGGAACTTTATTTCATTCTTTTCAGAGTCCATAAGTGCTCTTCCTGTAGCAAGGAACGGTCTTCCCAAGATAATGGGAATATAGATCCACCACAAAATCGAAAATCACGAAATAGGCAGGCAACATGAACTTACCCACTTGCACCAACACGTTATCTATAACCCCAATTGGCTTCTTGATAGATTTGTCTGCCATCTGTAATCGCATAGAAGTCGGTCTAGGAGTGCCCAATCCAGATTGTTTGAAAATAGCAAGGGCCATCAAGTTAATACTTTCCCCATTATCACACAAAGCACGGGCAAACGCATGAAGCCCAATATTGCACGAAATAGTGAATGCCCTTAGGTCTCCCTTCTTCGGAACCATGGTGGAAGCAGTAATTGAACTCATACGATGATTTAAATTCACTGTCTCATGTTGAACAAACCTTTTCTTTGTAAGCAGGTCTTTCACAAACATAGCAAATCCGGGCATCGCTTTGACAGCATCTAAGAATGGAAAATTCACTGTTAACTGCTTCAACTGATCATAGAACTTCTGACACTTAGCATCATCATTCTTCTTTGCCAACCTCTGATGAAAAGCCGGCTTTGCTTTGTACATCTGATTCATATGGCGAAGAGCCCCTTTTATTGAGTGTTTCTCTATATCAGCAACAACTTTTGGAATATCAGCAGTTTTTTCTTCACCACGGAGTTCCTCGTCAATAATAGGCACTTCAGAATGCACCTGTTCTTCCTCAATAATAGGTTCTAGACCAGCCACTTTCTTGTCAGCACCTTGAAGTATTTTACCACTCCTCGTGCTAATACCAAAAGTACTTTCCACTCCCCCACCATTCTTTAGGTTTGGAATAGTATCACTAGGAAGCCCTCCTTTTCTAGCAGGGTGTTGTTATTTGGAAAGATCACGCATTTGCTGTTCAAGATTCTGAATAGCTGCTGAATGAGAGACCACCATCTCTGATAACCCAGATAATGTCTTTTCAGTGTTTTTCTTACTCGCCAACACTTTTTCAAGCATTAACTCCAACCTCGAACTACCTTGATCATTAGATTGCCCTTTTGGTGGAATATAAGGGTTGGAACTTCTGTTCCAAAAAATTTCGTTATTGTTGTTGTATCTCCCTTGGTTCGGTCCACCATAGTTGTTGTTGTAGTTCCCTCGGTTGTTGTTATAGTTCCCTTGATTGTACGACCCCTGCCCTTGTTAGGGTCGCCAGTATCTCGGAATTGTCCCAGGAATATCCCTCTTCGCTATGTAATCTGCATACTGAACATTCTCAACTTGCGGAGGGGGCCCCTCTTGATATGGACCTTAATGGACTTGGTACATTCCAGGCGGCATGCCTGAGATATCTTCACAAACATTTACCTTCTTCGCTTTTTTCTCATCAAGCCTCTTTGTTAGTAAAGAAAGACTAGTGGCCAATTGTGCCAACGTCTGCTACGTTTCCTGGCTATCTTTCATAATATTTTGAATCAACGGTGTTCCAAGTGATAACCCATCAGAATTACTTGAATGCCATGCTTGGCTATGTGTAGTCAATCGATCAAGTATATTAGTAATGGTAGCATAGGACCTACTCATGAAACACCCGTTGGCAGCATTATTGGCGATCGCTTGGGTCATAGGATCCAACCCTCTATAGAATTTCTCCTTCAAAATCTGATCTGGAAAACCATGGTTTGGACTCCTATCCAAATATTCTTTGTACCTCTCCCAATCTTCGAAAAGTTGTTCCCCATTACGTTGTTTGAACTCGTAGATCTGATCATGAATTTCAGCTCTTTTACTCGGAGGATACCACTTCCTGAGGAACATTGTGATCATCTCTTCCCATGTTGCACTAGAGTTTCGGGGCGGCTTTATGAACCATTTTCTCGCTTCTCCGGCTAACGAATATTTGAAGAGTTTCAGCCGAACACATCCAGAAAGTTCGTTATGTGTTGGTGAGGGTCATTATCGACTGCATTCCGAAAGTATCCCTCTTGTTTGAGCATATGATAGAGGGAATTGTCAAACTTGATAGTAGTAGCAGTCACCCTCGGCTGAATGATTGCACATGCAAAGTCTTGATCTGCTTCTGGTTCATCACCAAAAACATTTTCGATCAGAAGTTCGTTGTTGGCCATGATCACCTGGTTTACAAGGTAGCAAACAAGGTGCGTTGGAATATGACAAAGACTTTAAGAAGAGTAAACACTATTTAGTAATTTAAAAACCGTATTCCCCGGCAACGGCCCCAAAATTTGATACGCTCAAATTACACCTATTAATGGTATAACGCGGATGTTGTCAAATATAGTAACCCAACAAGGTTGGGGTCGAATCCCACAGAGAATATGGTGAGAAAAGTTTACTAAACAAGTATTGTACTAATCTTGCAGTCCTGGTGTATTCCTGTCACGACCCGACTAGGGGCCGTGACGGGTACCCGTGGCTAACCACCGAGCACCGCTTGTTCTATTACTCATCATACTCATTCAATGCTCTTTTATCACGTTTATACTCAAATATAAGAAAATCATCTTTCATTTTGAAAACATGAATACTTTTATATACATACGCCTCTCGGCTATCAAAATGATACATATACATAGTAGCAATTTCGTGAGACCGAATAACCCACACTGCGTATCTACGAGCCTCTACTGGAGTGGTAGACATAAGGACGGGACAAGACCCCGTCATACCCAAAATACATATGCATGAATATACACAAAAGAATAACCATAAGCACCTCAGGACAATGGATTGCTCTCAAATCAGCTGCTAGCTCCTATGAGTCTGGATCAGGATCACCTCCCTGTCTACCTGTGGGCATGAACACAGCGTCCAAAGAAAATGGACGTCAGTACGAACATTGTACTGAGTATGAGAGGCATAAACAATAATGAAACATCAATGAAATGAGGGGGCATCAAATGAGGAGCAAACTGTAACTGACTGCGAATCATAAAATAAATAAATCATGTTGTCTTACTCATACTCGTCCTCATAGCATATATGCATAAATGTATAAGTATAAGCTGCCCGTCCGTATAGGTACGGTGTGATAATAAGTAGCCTGCGTCCAGGCCTCCCGTGTCCGGGGTATAAGCTGCCCACTATAGTGGCGTGTATATCTGCCCGACCATATAGGTACGGTGTAATATCATCATCATATGCTCATTATAATATGTTCATCATAGTATGCTCATCATAGTATGCTTATCATAATATGATCATCATAGTATGCTCATCATAGTATGCATATATGCTCATCATAATACATGCATGAAGACTCAAGGACAACTATACTTTATCGGGGTGACGTAAGGTCGTGATCCCCCGATTTCATTATGGAGCATTCGCAAGCATTCTGCCTCACCTTGAAGGAAGTAGTATATAAGGTGAGTGTGTACAATGCATAGCATCATCAACTTGATGGTTCTCTGCCTCACCTTGAAGGGATAATACATAAGGTGAGTGCATACAATACACGACATAATTGACTTAATGGTATTCTGCCTCACCTCGAGGGAATAATGTATGAGGTGAGTGTATACAACATATGACATCATTAGCGTTATAGGAACGTCATATCATGAACTCTAGAAGCTGTAGACTCAAGCGCATCATCATCATCATTGGACTCATAACATATCTCTTATCTCATATAGCTATTCGTGATCATAGACTCTTGACTTTCTGGGATATATAGTGAATTCATGGAGAGAAGGGAGAATCATACCATCGGATTCATGCCATAGAAAGAAAGGACTAGCCTCACATACCTTTTCGTCTAGCTACTCTATCGCTTGAACGTTCCACTCCAATATGCTCACGCTTCTACCTTCAAGCGAATTCGCATTAACATTAGTTAATCGACTATAAGAACGTGTTACTATTTCTGGGGAAAATTGGGCAACACTTCCTTTGTTTATACTACTTTCCCTATATTCTATATCAACTCCCAAATGTTAATAACAACATTCACAATATTGCAACAACAATCATTATTTATCTACATTTACCACAATTCACGATTTCCCTTCAATTTCTCCACAATCATAGTTATAGCTCACTATCGCGTTTTCTCATATACCATAATCATTCCATGTTCTATAGGTCATTCATAACATTTTTACAATCTCAACATACCAATATTCATAATTCAATCCAACCATTGTTCAACAATGACACTATTCACTCATTTATGACCCATCTTCTATACTCTTCTACAATCCAAGTGTTTCAACTTATCATTACCTCAAACATCATGAAAATACCATGAAACTTACCTTAGATTATGGATGAACAAGCCTTGAATGGAAGTACTCCTTTAGCACCAAAACCCTATTTCACTTCTCTTGGGATTTCTTGGCTTGGATGACTTTCACTAGGTTTCATTCACTTGTTTTCATGGATTGAAGTAGTTGGTCATGGATTTCCTTTGATTTTCTTGTCGATGAATATTAGAGAGTGTTATAGAGGTTTCTTGACATGTGGAGTGGAAATGAAATGAAATGAGAAAGAGGTCCTTTATATTAATTCATAATCTGTCCCGACCAGAACATTCGGACCAACATACGGTCCGTATATTTTTCACTGAACGTATGTCTAGATTGAATTTTTGGTCCAGTGAAGTGTGCCATTCTAGGCTGAATCTACGGTTGGACATACAGTCCGTGGATTTTATAAGGCCAGTATGTCTAGCCGTATAATGTCCAGCTATCCGAGACTTGTTCTCGTCGACTCGTTTGATCGCCGATCCTTATGGAACCTTCTTGTCACTTGTTTAACACCTCAATACCAATATAAGGGACATTATTACTCTTCTGGAAGACGTTATTACACCATCATTAACTCGTCGGTTAAAATTCCTACCCGACACATAACATATTCTTTACTTTTTTTGTCAAGCTTCTTCCTTTTGGTCAAATGTCCTTGAGTCTCGATTAGGATCATCAAATGCTATCTCTTACTTATCAACTCATCGTATACGTCATGCTATTCCCTAGCCTATTCACTGTACCTTAACGGGGAATTTTTCGAAGGTGTTGTAAACATTCTTCCCCCCTTTTGGAACATTCGTCCTCGAATGTTAAACACTCGGGAATCCTACGAAAATTTGGCCAGAGTTTCCTCTGTAATATGGCACTACCATCCTATCACAACAAACCATAATATCATTGCCTCACAGGGCCACAACATAATAGCAACATATCTGATAACAACACGGTTAGCGGAAGACTTTAGAATTGAAAATTAGAAAGGGGGAAGGATTGATTCTTGAGAAAGAAGTTCACAAGTTCAAGTATTTGATACTTAAAACGTTGTTTAATAGTGAAAGAATGAGTTGAATCAATTAAGAAGAAGAAGAAATGGAGGGAGGGAACTCAAACAAGGAATCTTACCATCGAAGAATCCGAGTTGCGGTTCAAAGTAGAACAAAAAGGGCATAACCCAAAAGAGAACCTCAAAGGTCTCCACAAGCACAAGGATAATATTATTAATATTCAAACTTAGTTACAATGAATAAGAAAACACCCCTTTATATAGGAGAAATGGTGGCTGCCACCCTAAATAAAATAAAGAACATTCTAGACATTAAAGTTGGTCAAACCAAATTAATTAAGGTGCAATTTCCAAGCTGCATAGAAGACCACCAATTCTTTGTTCCAAAGTGCATAGAAGACCACCAACATTTCACCAAACATTTGTTCCAATGCGCATAGAAGACCACCAACACTTTGTTCAATAAAAACATTAAATGTAGTCAACATAGCATTAAATGATCTTCTAGAAACACAAGTATGGGCTGCTGAACTTGTTCCTTCTTTGGGCATGTTTTGGGCCATAATCCAACTCATCTTGGTTTTCAATTAGGGCCTCCAATTAGTATAAAGCCCTAAAGATCTCCTTTGAGCTGGAGCAATTCCTCCATTACATGACATGTCATTACCAAATGAAACCCATTAAAGCATCTTGATATTTTTTAGTCTTCAACGAAAATTAAGTTTCCTTGGTTGCTATCATTCTCCCCCTCTTATAGAAGATTCGTCCCGAATCTTGGTGGTGACCTTTTTTGCTCCTTAATGCATTTGAACCTCCATGGTTGCTATCATTCTCCCCCTCTTAAAGAAGATTCGTCCTCGAATCTTGACATTGACCTGCAACCAACATGATAATCACAATACGTAGGGAGCAAACAAAGGAAACAAAACAAGCATTTGGTAAAAACAACACAAGGTAGTGACCATGCAACCACTTAACCCACTTTGTTCTTTTATGCACAAACACCCCTTTTAAATATCCAAGCATTACATCATCTAATAGAACAATGTAATTTCCAACACAAGAACTAAAAACACAATTCATTAGCTCTTTAAACAGTAGAGGATCATTAGCCAGACCAAAAGCATATGAATACCAAGAAAACATACCATATTTGCTATTTCTAAACAACTTAACCTCACCATTCAATATACCATGGTCATGATATCGATCAAAAGTTATTTTCTTGTGAAGTGGCTTGGAATGAACCTGCAAATAAGGATCTAGAAAACAAGATAAAGATATTGTGAAGTTGAAAACATGTGAGCACTTGTCCTTTTCCACACTTGAGCTACTACATTCTGCACCTAGCTCAACTTTCTCAATATCTACGGCACCAAAAGCTTCATGTGTCTCAATGTCTTCATTGGAAACTTCATCACCTTTGCTTCCTTCATTGGAATCTCAAAGTGGACAAAAATGTACAGTAAACTCATGTTTAGTATCATCCCACAATGGGTTATCTCACACTTTAAAACCTTGACCCATGAGATTGTCTTCTTCAAGTGAGCTGTCATCATCCTTTACACAAAGTTCATCCTCAATGTTCTGCATGAAAGGAGATAAAAGACTAAAACAAGAAAGAGTTAGTTTATTAGCATATGAACAAGATTCATCCTTTCTCAAATTCTCTTGGATTTGTTCACTCAACTTATCTCGTTTCCCACTTTCACCACATTGTGGCAGACTGCTCACGTGAGAAGAACAACAAAAAAAGTTATGTTCACTATCAATTTGAGTTATATCTTCACCTAAAACCCTTGATTCAACAAATTGTGGTACAAGTTCAATTTTGTTTGCATCTACAAATAGATCATCGATAAGGTCATACCACATGAGATCATCAAGCTCAACTTTGTCTTCTACTTGCAATTGTTTCCACAAATCATCAGCCTTTGCTACTTTCAAATCCCATTTGAAGCTAGATTCTTCCTTCAATTGTTGTTCCAACACTTCAATGGGTTCTTCTTCAACAACCTGCACATTTGGAGCACAAATACTAGAAAAAGAATGAGTTAAAAGGTTAGAGCTTGAACAAGATCCTTTCACACTTATGCACTCTTTTCTTTTAAGCACTTCTTTTCTATCATCTCTCAAGTGCTTTTGTTCACCCTCTATTTTACCTCCCAAACGCACTTCACTCGATTCTGTCCACTCATTTCCAGTTCTTGACAACTCACTCTCTTCATTCATCACTTCCTCTACTTTTTCCTCTCTTGAGTTGTCAAGTTTCTCACCCTTACTTCTCTCTTTCTTTTGTCGCTCATCCTCACTTTTGTTTGAATTGAAAAAGGATCCAACTGATGAAGAAACACTCCCTTGCTTTCCTTGGAAGAATATGTTATTTGAAGTATCATAAGCACCCACATACTTGCCAAGAATTCCTCTACTATCTTTTGGAGGACTTCTAACATCAACTCTGATTTTTGATTTTCTACAAGCACTTGATGTGTCCCTTTGGTCCTTCTTTTCATACGCCTTGTGCTTCAACTCCCCCTCATTAGATGAAGGATAGTTTGAAGATGTTTTTTTGGAATTATGTTGTTTCTTCTTTCTTTCATCCCACTCATCATTTGCTTTCTTCATTGCTTCATAGAGTTTTCGTAACCAGTAAAAATCATTTTCATCTCTTTCTTTTAATATTTTATCTTCTTCCTTTCTTTTGGTATCCATGGATGTAGCCACAACCTCCCAAAGACCTGCAAATTGCTTAATTACAAACAAAAAATTGTTAGAAGCAAAAGGACCTCACCAAAAGCATCACACCCTTACATCACTCAAGTAGTGACTCTCAACACTCGTGTATCACACAAGTAGGCTTTGACCCTCAAAGAATCTCACCACTCTCGCCTTTTACCACTCAAGGGCTGCTCCTCGAAGTTCTTCAATAAACCAGCAACTCAAACACCTCAAAGTAAGTTCCAAAGCTTGGTTCAAGAATGGAGTTTATATCAAACAAAGAAAAGGACAACAAAAACTTAAACTGACAGGAAACAAGAAATACACAATGAAAATAGAGAGAGAAAAAAACACGGAACAAATTAGCACGAAACAAAGAAATAGACACAAAATTACTAGACAACTCTAAGTATGGACAAATACTTCAAGTATCTAGTAAGAGAACATAAAGAAAACCAAATGCAAGAAATAAACACTTTCAAGAAAAGATTTAGAACATATCAATGAGTTTGGATACAAATGTATTGTAATGATCTTGCACTCCTCAATGTGACTTTTGAGTTCCTTGATGAGTTTTAGTCAAAGAATCTTTAAAACTAATGGGATTTTCAAGAGATAACAACCACAATGGGTTTCCCAATAATTTAAAGTCAACAAATCACAAGATAAAGGATTGAAGAAATCAAGAATAAGTAAAGAAAACTTAGAGAGTACTGTTCACGGCACTGTCCACTTGAGCAGTTTTTTTTTTCTAACTTTTTTTTTGCTACTGTTCACGTGCTACAGTATTTTTTCAGATTTTTTTTTTGGTATTTAGAATTCAAATCAATAGATCGGGTGAGTATAGGAATTCTCAACCATCCAAAGCTCTGATACCACTTGATAACAACACGGTTAGCAGAAGACTTTAGAATTGAAAATTAGAAAGGGGGAAGGATTGATTCTTGAGAAAGAAGTTCACAAGTTCAAGTATTTGATACTTAAAACGTTGTTTAATAGTGAAAGAAGGAGTTGAATCAATTAAGAAGAAGAAGAAATGGAGGGAGGGAACTCAAACAAGGAATCTTACCATCGAAGAATCCGAGTTGCGGTTCAAAGTAGAACAAAAAGGGCATAACCCAAAAGAGAACCTCAAAGGTCTCCACAAGCACAAGGCTAATATTATTAATATTCAAACTTAGTTACAATGAATAAGAAAACACCCCTTTATATAGGAGAAATGGTGGCTGCCACCCTAAATAAAATAAAGAACATTCTAGACATTAAAGTTGGTCAAACCAAATTAATTAAGGTGCAATTTCCAAGCTGCATAGAAGACCACCAATTCTTTGTTCCAAAGTGCATAGAAGACCACCAACATTTCACCAAACATTTGTTCCAATGCGCATAGAAGACCACCAACACTTTGTTCAATAAAAACATTAAATGTAGTCAACATAGCATTAAATGATCTTCTAGAAACACAAGTATGGGCTGCTGAACTTGTTCCTTCTTTGGGCATGTTTTGGGCCATAATCCAACTCATCTTGGTTTTCAATTAGGGCCTCCAATTAGTATAAAGCCCTAAAGATCTCCTTTGGGCTGGAGCAATTCCTCCATTACATGACATGTCATTACCAAATGAAACCCATTAAAGCATCTTGATATTTTTTAGTCTTCAACGAAAATTAAGTTTCCTTGGTTGCTATCATTCTCCCCCTCTTATAGAAGATTCGTCCCGAATCTTGGTGGTGACCTTTTTTGCTCCTTAATGCATTTGAACCTCCATGGTTGCTATCAATATCTATGGCCACACCCGACCAAAAGCATAAAAAGTAAGCGTACATACCTCATAGTGTTATTGTTTCATCTCGAATCTCTTCTGAGGATTGAAATAAGTGTGGATAGGTGGATTTCATCTTCTCTTCCGCTTCCCAAGTCATTTCTTCCTGGTTGTTGTTTCGCCACAAGACTTTGACTGAAGCTACTTCCTTATTTCGAAGTCTTCGCACTTGCCTGTCTAGGATGGCATTAGGCACTTCTTCATATGCTAGCTTTTTTGTCACTTGGACATCATCAATCGGAACAATCCTTATAGGATCTCCAACACACTTGCGGAGCATCGAAACATGGAAGACTGGATGGACCGATTCAAGCTCTGAAGGCAATTCTAATTCATAGGCTACATGACCCACCTTGCGGGTAATTCTATAGGGTCCAATGTATCGGGGACTCAACTTCCCTTTCTTACCAAATCTCATCACCCCTTTCATGGGCGACACTTTTAAAAATACCCAATCATCAACCTGAAATTCCAAGTCTCGTCGGCGATTGTCCGCATAAGACTTTTGGCGACTTTGGGCTGTCAACAATCGGTCTCGAATCACATTGACTTTTTCTACCACTTGCTGAATCAATTGAGGGCCTATTAGTTGTACCTCTCCTATTTCAAACCATCCAATTGGAGATCTGCACTTCCTTCCATATAATGCCTCATACGGAGCCATTTGAATACTGGAATGGTAGCTATTGTTTTATGCAAATTGGATTAGAGGCAAATGATCATCCCAGCTACCACCAAAATCAAGTATACATGCCCGCAACATATCTTCCAAAGTCTGAATAGTACGTTCGGCCTGTCCATCGGTTTGTGGATGAAATGTCGTGCTAAGCTTCACCTGGGTACCTAGACCTTCTTGGAAGGACTTCCAGAACTTGGCTGTAAACTGTGCTCCTCTATCTGTGATAATGGATAGTGGGATACCATGGAGTCGCACAATTTCCTTGAGATACAACCTGGCATAATCTTCCGCTGAGTATGTGGTTCTGACTGGAAGAAAATGAGCTGCTTTCGTTAATCTATCCACGATCACCCATATAGAATCATATCTGCCTCGAGAACGAGGTAACCCTACGATGAAATCCATATTGATTACTTTCCATTTCCAAGTAGGGATTTCCATGGCTTGCAATAATCCTCCTGGCTTTTGATGTTCGATCTTTACTTGTTGACAATTTGGACATTGGGCTACAAATTCTTCTATGTCTCTCTTCATTCCATCCCACCAATATATCAGCTTAAGATTGTGATACATCTTGGTTGCACCTGGGTGAATAGAATACCGGGAATAATTTGCTTCTTCTAGAATTCGTCGGTGCCATTCTGCCACATTCGGCACAGATAACTTGCCTCGGTATCTAAGAATTCCATCCGTGGAAATATCAAATAGGGACTTCTCTTTTCCATGAGATATGTCTCTGTAATGGTTCAACAGAGGATCTTCATATTACTGCCCTTTCACTTCCATATCCAAGGACGAAACTGTGGGATCATTAATACTAATCCCTGCATTACCCGAATCAATTACACGTAGTCCAAGATTAGCTAGTTGGTGGAGCTCATGAACCATCTCATTCTTTTCAGGAGGAACTTCACTTAAACTACCCATTGATCGGCGGCTAAGCGCATCAGATACTACATTTGATTTTCCAGGGTGGTATAAAATATTCACATTGTAATCAATCTTTCAATAACTCTAACCACCACCTCTGCCGCAGATTTAACTCCTTCTGTTTGAAAATGTATTGAAGACTCTTATGATCTGTACAAATATCGACATGCACTCCATACAAGTAATGTCTCCACATTTTCAGTGCATGAATAACCGCAGCCAACTCGAGATCATGAGCTGGATAGTTCTTTTCATGTTTCCGCAGTTGTCTCGAAGCATATGCAATAACTCTACCGTGCTGCATTAACACACATCCTAACCCAACGCTGGAAGCATCACAGTACACCACGTAACCATCTGACCCTTCTGGAAGTGTTAAGACTGGAGCTGAGGTTAATCTGTCTTTCAATTCTAGGAAGCTGCGTTCACAAGCATCATTCCATTGAAATTTAACTGACTTCTGGGTTAGCTTCGTCAATGGGGCTGAAATGGAGGAGAATCCCTCTACGAATCTTCTATAGTACCCTGCCAATCCCAGAAAACTACGAACTTTTGCAGGCGTCGTAGGCCTTGGCCAAGTCTTCACAGCTTCAATTTTCTGAGTGTCGACTCGAATGCTATCATCTGAAATAATATGGCCCAGAAATGTCACAGAATTCAGCCAAAACTCGCACTTTGAAAATTTTGCATACAATTCTCGGGCTCGAAGAATTCCAAGGACAATATGCGAATGATCTGCGTGTTCTAATTCTGTGCGAGAGTACACCAGAATTACATAAATAAATACTATCACGAATAGATCCAAGAGTGGCCTGAATACATTATTCATCAAATTCGTGAATACTGCCGGAGCATTAGTCAACCCAAATGACATTACTCGGAACTCATAGTGGCCATTCTCGTTCTGAAAGCTGTTTTTGGAATATCTTCTTCTCTAACCCTCACTTGATGATAACCCGACCTCAAGTCTATTTTAGAAAACCACTTGGCACCTTGTAGTTGATCGAATAAGTCATCAATACTTGGGTAGGGAACCATCTTTCTTTCTCACAAACAAGACTAGTGCTCCCCACAGTGATGAACTGGGTCTAATAAACCCCTTTTCAAGCAAATCTTTCAACTGCGCCTTTAGCTCTTTCAATTCTATCGGAGCCATTCGATACGGAGGAATAGAAATAGGTGTGGTGTCCAGTAACACATCAATGGCGAAGTCAATCTCTCTTTCTGGAGGAAGACCTGGAAGTTCATCTGGGAATACATCTGGAAATTCATTCACTACCGGAACGGATTGGAAAGTTGGCGACCTTGCTTCGGTGTCATGAACTCGGACTAGATTACCCTTCCATTCAAGCACGGGCTCTCCCGGAAATTAGAATCGAACTACTTTCAATCGGCAATCTACATTAACATAGCACGATGACAACCAATCCATACCCATAATCACATCAAAGTCTAACATTTCCAGGTCACTTAAATCAGCTTTAGTTTGGCGGTCACATATCATAATTGCACACTTGTCTTGCTATCATGGGATCACCAACCAGAGTAGATACCTCAAAAGGTTTAATTAGCTCGGGTTTCACCCCAATACGACCAACAACATATGGAGTAATACAAGAGAAAGTAGAACCCAGATCTATCAATGCATAGACATCGTGGGAGAATATGGACAATATACCTGTAACCACATCTGGGGAGGACTCGAGATCCTGTCGTCCGGCTAAAGCATACACACGGGGCTGAGTGGCACCTGAAGTAGATGCTCCCCCTTGGCCTGCTAGAATCTGAGAAGTCTGCCCTACTGGGCGCACTGAAGAAGAACCAGCCGCTGATCTTGTAGGCTGGACCCCAACTCTACCACTCATCGATGGGAAATCTCTCATCATATGTCCGACCCGGCCACAGGCATAACAAGCATCAGAACCCTGGCGACACCGTCTGGAATGTAATCTATCGCACTTGCTGCACTGTGGTACTGGGGGTCTCCTCTGACTATAATCTTCCCTGAACTAAGAATTTGAAGCCCTCGAACTCTGACCCTGTCCTGAACGAAAGGAGCGATCAAATCTCCTTCCCGTAAATTGAGGAGGTGCACTGGTCAGTGACTGGCCGAAGTGTCTAGAATAAGTCTGCTTCGTTCCCCCTCTATAATCACGGCCTGCCCCCATAGATCTAGCCCTCTTGCTTTTCCTTCTATCAATGTCCCGATCACCCCTTTGCGGATGTTTTTGTCCTTCTAAATTCTAGGCATGGGCTTGTATTCGGGAAATATCCATCCCGTCTTGCAACTAAGCCGTCAAGCAATCCTTGAACAAATGTGGCCCCAAGCCACTCACAAATCTATGTACCCGATCTCCCATGTCGGCCACCATAGTCAGGCATATCTAGCCAATGAATTAAATTGAAGGCTATATTCCCGAGCACTCATGTTTCCTTGTTTCCAGTTTAGAAATCTATCCGATTTAGCTCGGCGGACCTCGGGTGGCAAATAATGGCGAATGAAAGCATCTACAAATTCTTGCCACACGGGAGGAGGGGCATTCTCTTCTATCGATGCTATCCAATTGTTATACCACAATACCGCCACATCTCGGAGTCTATAAGATGCCAACTCCACGGATTCAATCTCGGAGGCATGAATAATCTTCAACGTCCTCAACATCTCGTCAATGAAACCTTGCGGGTCTTCATCCGGCTTTAACCCGAAAAACTCCGGAGGATTTAGACTCATAAAATCACGGGCTCTGGTACTAGCTGCCCGATCACTTAAACCCACATTCTGCCGCTGTGCCTAGGCGGCAACTGTTACACCCTGGAAAATTTCGCGTTACCAAGACTGTGGACGATTTAGTATGAGCTCAAGGGAGAGCAGAGTTATACAAGGATTAGGGATGAAGATTATATTATCTGAGTACAAGAACATATATATGACATTTGGAGATTGTATGGAGTAAATCAGTTAACGCGTTACTCGATGATAGCCCTCGTAACCATAAGTTAAGGTGGGCCCACATGTCAGGATTTTGTAAAGGACATATTAAAAGTGATACGAGTAGTACATGGAAATTTGAGCAAATCTTAAGAAGGACCCTTAAGCAAAATATGGGCATAAGCCCTCCAAAAGGATGATTTAAAGATACGTTTTCGGATGACCTGACTTGGATGGGCCAAAACGCTATTATAAGTTCTGAATATGGAAACACACAAAGAATGAAAGTTGTAGATAATTGAAAGAGCTTTCCAACCGTAGGTCCTGGGCCCTCACACAACATCGGGATCAAAAGTTATGGCCATTTAAGATCAAGACCCTAAGCTGCCTAAAGGTTCCGCGGGCCCCACTTGAGGGTGTCGGTGAAACCGACCTAGGAGGGGTATAAATACCCCACATCAACCCCGTTTTTTCCAGAAAATAACCTTCTAAAGAGTTCTAGAAATTTCTCCACACCTCCCCCAAACATTATAGTCCAATAAATCAAGAATTTAACAAGATTATGCCAAACTAGCCCACAAAAGGTGATTGTTTTTGCTTCTACTTAAGTTTGGTGTTGGAAAAAGTTGATGTGGCTGAGTTTCTTCAAGTATAAGATATGTTTTTTATCCTATCTCTTATGTTGAGTTTATTTGACGGTTTAGCAAGCCGGAAAAGGGAAAATAGTTATGGAGGAAAGGTCATAAAGTGTTGTGTTGTAGTTGTTGTGTTTATGGGCTGTTTTGAACATGTTGTGGCCGTGTGGCTGGGCTGATTTATATGTATAGAAATGGTATCTAACATTGTTGGTGTGTTGATGAGATTATACTCTTTGATTGGGATGAAAGGAAGTGTATATTGTTGTTGTATGTTGAAAAACATCGTGTGGGATGTTTATGGAATATATTGGTATAGATAATAGTGTTGTTGATGTTGGTATTGTTGTTGTTGTTGGTTGGTTGCTGAATTGTAACTTTGGGCTAGGCATATAAATAGGGGAGATGCTGCTCGATTTTCGGCAGAATATAGAATAGTTTGATTTGAAACCTGTAACAAGTGTGCAATAAAGAGTCTAACGTTAGTATAACTCTTCTTAAATGTAGACCTGCGAGCTTGGACAAATAATTGTAGCTAATAGGAGGTCGAACAGGTATGTTAAGGCTCGTCCCTTTCTTTCAAAGGCATGATTCCTACGTTATGATTTTATTAATGTTTCCATATCTCCCTTGTTATCAAAAGTTAAAAGTCTATGATTCCAAGGCATGATTCCTTTCCTGATAACCCATAAATGTTTTTCAAAAATATCCGTATTTGTTTTCCAAAACAGAGGTTTATGATTTTGTAAGCTCTTATGACAACAAGGATGGACATGTTTTTATCATGATGGCAATGATGCCAAAGATGAGAATATTTTTCTATGGTAATTATTATGAGAACGATTTCATGTTTAAAGGTTCCAAGTTTACGATTTCAATGACGGTATAAGAATATTGAGCTATTTCTTGATGTCCCAATTTTATTCATGGATGACGACTATTTTTAAAGATTCCAAAGTATATGAATTGATGCCTTATGAGATTTACGATCTTGTTTTATGTTTTCTCTTGATGCTATTATTCATTGATAGTCTCACCTTATAATAATTGTTCCTTCAAGGTGAGACAAAGAGATGATGATTATTCCATAATGTAATCGGAGGTTACCGACCTTACGTCACTCCGGTAGAGACATAACTTTCCTTGGGTTCTCCTGGATGCTGCTTAAATGATATATGTATATGTAAATGGGGAATATGGGAAAAAGGAGGAGCGTTATATACGCGTAACCACCTGATCAGTTGGTATAATATGACATGATATCATCCCAGATGCGGGATATATGGGGTTAAATGGAGCGGAGCCGATGCCTCGGCAATATGATATGTTCTATTTTCTATATATATGAAAAAGAAATGTTTTTCAAAGGAAAGCTAGCATGCATGGCACCCGCCCTAAGGGACACTTATATGTACAGGTTGCTCTCTTATCTCATGATATGCTCTATATTTCAATTATGTTGTTATTCATACTTTACATCCCTTATTATGTTACTATTCAGGCCTTACATACTCGGTACATTACTCGTACTGACGTCCCTTCTTGTAGGAGCTGCGTTCATGCCCGCAGGTAAATAGGTTGACGTGTCTGATCCTTTGGAGCTCCACCAGCGGTACATTGAGAGCACTCCAGTTGTTCCGGAGCTTTAGTTTATCGTTACTACTTTTGTGTGCATATGTGGGCATGGCAGGACCCGACCAATCCTTGTGGATATATGTATCTTATCTAGAGGCTCGTAGACAGATGTGTACAGTTAGATGTTTCACAGTCTTGTTCGTCCTTGTCGTTGTATAATATGTTAGTAAAGTTTATTGACACTTGCTTACGAGTATGCTATTGATGACAGTGTTGAGTAAAATATGACGGTATCATCCATATGGCCCACTCAGTAGTAAGAATAGAATGCGAGATAAGAGGTTCTCGGTATAGTAGTATTGGGTACCCGTCACGACTTCTAGTGGGGTCGTTACAAAAGTGGTATCAGACCAGTTCGTCGTAGGGATTGTCTACGAGCCGTGTCGAGTAGAGTCCTGTTTATGGGTGTGAAGCACGCCACATTCATATGCAGGAGGCTACAGGGCAATTTAGGAATAATTGACCTTCTTTCCTATCTTAGATCGTGCGCTAGAGCCATGTTATCAGGTTCCCCCCTCTTCCTAATCGTTTGTTATGATTTCAGCGATGCCTGAGAAGATGATAGTAACAGCTGCCCAGAAGGGCAAGATGGCAGTAGAAAGGCGGACTGAACGGGAGTCATCGGTAAATATTGAAGAGGGTGAATCCCATAATGAGGCTCCTACTCGTACTACTCGCACTCCGCCTATATTAGGGGAGCAAGAAGGGGTCTTCACTCCAGCTCCAGCACCCCCAGTTCCCCCACCTGATGCTTCAAGCCAGGAGATGAGACAAGTCATCCTTTTGTTGACTCAACTAGTAGCCGCTCAAGCTCAGCAGCAGGGTGTGGGTCCTGGTGATAGGGGTCACAGTAGGAGGACCAGGTCTTCAAGGTTTGATCGTGGGTTCAGAGGTACCTCAAGGCAGCAGTTCTGTGGGTACCCAGCCCGTTCAACAACAAGTGTACCTCTACAGTTTCCTGGACCCAGGTTTAATAGACCCACTTATCTCGAATCAGGTCAGGGCTATGGAGTTTTGGGTTCCCTGTATAGAGGTGAATTCAGTCAGATGAAACCACCTGTACCACGATGCCCTCAGTGCCGTAGACAACATACGGGACTGTGCCGCATTGGCTTAGATGTTTGTTATGCCTGTGTTCGGCTAGGTCATTTTCTACGCGACTGCCCATTTCGACGTGGCAGAGGTAGGGTTCAGACCACGGGAATAGTAGTTGGATCTTCATCATTGGTACGCCCTCCGAGGCAAAGGCTGCAAGTATTAGCAGGCTGTGATAGAGATCGAGGAGGAATGCCCAGTTCGAGTGGGCCCCGGCATCATTCCTATGTGCTAGCTGGGCAACAGGATCTTGATTCATTCGCTGATATTGTCCCAGGTATATTATCAGTATTCTCCTATAATGTATATGTATCGATTGATCCAGGTTTTACTCTATTATATATCGCTCCTTATATTGCTGAACGTATTAGGTTGAAACCCGAGCCAAATCAAACGATTTGAGATGTCTATGCCTATTATCGACCAAGGTATTTTCGCCCCTATTTGGAATCTGGAAATCCAGGATAAAAGGTAGCCGTACATATAGGTGAGAGGTGAATATTAAGGATCGAAAAGGGCAAAATAGTAATTATGTAATCGGGAGAGTAAGAGATCCTTTCTAATTCAGAGGGAGAGGCAGTACGAGAATGTTTTGGAATCTATCAAGACTTCAGCTTGCTCTAGATTATGCGGTGAAGGTCACGCGGTGAGGTAGATGTGATCATGCCAGCATTAACGCACCGGATTTCATCATAGTTTCAAGGTTAAGCGTGCTGGGGTGAGAGAAATGTTAGGATGGGTGACCCCCTGGGAAGTGTACTAAAAGTCCGATAAATTTAGACATAAGACAGGAATAAGAAGCTAAAGTGGCCTAAGGGAAATTAGAGTGTGCGGAGTAGTTGGAAACCTTAAGAGGTCGCGAAGAACAAGGCAGACTAGACCGGTGAAGGGAAAGAAAGTGCATTACAGCTCTAGAATTAGGATGAGTTTAAGTAGCGCTTGGAAATACCTTACAAGCGAGGCGTTAGAAAATGTAAATATGTATGCATATGATATCCCATTTATGGTTATATCAGCCGGTATCGGTATCTCGGCAACCGGTGTTGCGGTATCTTGAAGGCATTAATCGAACAGGGTAATAAAGATCAAGTGACAAAAGAACGTTACCAGGTAAGCTGATTTACTTTCACTACCGGATAGGTTTGGAGAGTTCTAATGCAAGGACATTTGGAAAAGAAAGAAGGTGAAAATACGGAAGGTAAGGAGATCAAAGTGTTGAGGAAGTAAAAAAAAAAAGTAAGAAACATGAGTGAGCGAAGCCTCCGAGAGAGACGACGGGCAAAGCACGAGACTATTTGGGTAAAAATTCGAAGGTAGGCGTGTGAAAGGGATAAAGTGTGGTAGTATGGAACAAAAGAGGAATGTGTGGAGTTCGAGAACCGAATTCGATAAGTGGGGCAAAAAGGATAGTGACCACGACAAGGAATGTGAGGTAAGAGAAAGAATGATTAAGCCTTGCAACGATGCTAAGAGATTTTCAGCCCTCGAAAGGTATATAAAGGGATAAGACGGTTGCCTCGGACATGGAGAAGCTCTCCAAAAAGATGACTTAAGAATAGAACAAATTTGTGCGTCTAAAGGTATATTTCACGAACTTCAGAGCCGATACCACAAATAACAAGAGAAGAAAGGTACTCGAGGAGGAAGAAACCCAAGAAAGGTTAAGGATGAAAGTAGGAAAGGTATACTAATGGGTTGGTCAAAGGAAGAGGGGAGCATTTAGGAGTGAAGTAACTGGAAATCTTTAACCATGGGAGTAAGAAGGACACTTTAACGAGTTGGCGTTAGGAAACCGATTAATCATCGAAGAAAGAACGAGGATGATGAGTCGACACAATTGATTAGAAAATAAACGACATAGAATAAGAATTCATGTGAAGACCGAGAGATTTGATCATAGAAGAAATGGAATGAAATGTAAGGAACGTGCATGGAAGACCGCTCGATTGTAGCATCATAAAGATAGATAGAGGTTCGATAAACGAGGATGGAGAGAGTGTAGATTGTAGGAATTCCGTGCTAAGAGCAAGAAGTAGTAGGACACTCGGAAAACTCGAATGCATAGCTGCAACACAAACACGTAGTTAAGAAGAATTATGAGTAAGCTAGCTAAATAGGCGAAAGGACTAGTAGTGGATGAGTACGGAAATATTGACAAAATGATGATATAGACATAAACAAAAGAAGAACTCAGGGTAAGAAGTTTTAGCGATGTCATAAGCAAAGTCGGGAATAGCGAAACAAGGAGTAAGGTATAATCGGAGACTTCATAAAGGAATCTGATGTCCCCATTAGCTGGCAAGTCCGGAAAAACTGCTAGTCATGAAAAGATAGAGGTGTGAAAAGACGGAAAAGAAGGCATCGGAATTGGATCTAACCCTTCTAAGTATTCCGATGGGATACAAGATTGTAACTAACAAGAAGATCGACAAGTCAGACCATACGATGACGGTACCCCGACCCCAAGAAGATCATGAAGGACGGCAGATAATTATCGAAGGCGACGGTTACTTGAAGGCTATGGGCGTATAAGGACCTTCTTAATAAGGGTGGAATAACATACTAGACTTGAAAGGAGCTACGACGTTTCAAGCCCCAGTCAAGGAGATTTATTAGCTCGGGCTAGAGTTTGAGGCATATTGGCATATCGGGAAGGTAACGGAAAGACGTGGAAACGAATTGACAATAAGGGTACCATGAGGTAGACATGGGGAGAAAGTATGGAACATAACTCAAGAGATCACTTTCCGCCAAGGTGAACTACGATATTTTTAGACAATGATTTGAATTGGTACAGTGTATATCTAGGATCAACGGGTATAAAAAGGATAGCCCGAGATGGTACCGAAGAGGTAGACGCAAAGAGTGCGCCGTATATGAGCAAGGTAATTGCCCATTAGCAGGAAAACAAGGAGCAAGAAAAAGAGAATACTTACAGGCCAATGAATAGTCATAGCATGATAAGCAAGACTACAATAATGGAGACAAAACGAGAGAGAGGTGCTAGTTAATTTCCGACCATGTACATGAAGACACAGATGTGAAAGAAGATGACTGAAGACAATAAAAGAGTTAAGAAATGAAGTCTAGGTACCCGCATCTATTTCAGCCCCCAAAGGATATGCAAACAGAGCCCTCAGTACCCTCAGGTATGTAATGCTTTTCTAAAGTGATTTCTTGGTCGTGTGTGGCCAGTATGGATATTGATGTTGTAGCCCGGTGGGGCGATTATATGTTATGGGTTGTTGTGACAGGATGATAGTGGTACAATTACAGGGGAAACTCTGCAAAATTTTCGTAGAAATTCCTAAGAACTTAACACTCGAGGACAAATGTTTCTAAGGGGGGAAGGATGTTACACCCTGGAAAATTTCGCGTTACCAAGACTGTGGACGGATTAGTATGAGCTCAAGGGATAGCAGAGTTATACAAGGATTAGGGATGAAGATTATATTATTTGAGTACAAGAACATATATATGACATTTGGAGATTGTATGGAGTAAATCAGTTAACGCGTTACTCGATGATAGCCCTCGTAACCATAAATTAAGGTGGGGCCCACATGTCGGGATTTTGTAAAGGACATATGAAAAGTTATACGAGTAGTACATGGAAAGTGGAGCAAATCTTAAGAAGGACCCTTAAGCCAAATATGGGCATAAGCCCTCCAAAAAGATGATTTAAAGATACATTTTCGGATGACCTGCCTTGGAGGGGCAAAAATGCTATTATAAGTTTGGAATTTGAAAAAACACCAAGAATTAAAGTTGTAGATAATTGAAAGATCTTTCCAACCGTAGGTCGTGGGCCCTCACACAACATCGGAATCAAAAGTTATGGCCATTTTAAGATCAAGACCCTAAGATGCCAAAAGGCTCCGCGGGCCCCACTTGAGGAAGACGGTGAAACCGGCCTAGGAGGGGTATAAATACCCCCATCAACCCCGTTATTTTAAGCAAATAATCTTCTAAAGAGTCCTATAAATTTCTCCACACCTCCCCCAAACATTATAGTCTAATAAATCAAGAATTTAACAAGATTACGCCAAACTAGCCCACGAAATGTGATTGTTCTTGCTTCTACTTAAGTTTGGTGTTGGAAAAGGTTGATGTGGCTGATTTTCTTCAAGTATAAGGTATGTTTTTCATCCTATCTCTTATTTTGAGTTTATTTGAAGGTTTAGCAAGCCGGAAAAGTGAAAATAGTTATGGAGGAAAGGTCATAAAGTGTTGTGTTGTAGTTGTTGTATTTATGGGCTGTTTTGAACATGTTGTGGCCGTGTGGCTGGGCTGATTTATATGTATATAAATGATATCTAACATTGTTGGTGTGTTGATGAGATTATACTCCTTGATTGGGATGAAAGGAAGTGTATATTGTTGTTGTATGTTGAAAAACATCGTGTGGGATGTTTATGGAATATATTGGTATAGATAATAGTGTTGTTGATGTTGGTATTTTTGTTGTTTTTGGTCTAGGTATATAAACAGGGGAGATGCTGCCCGATTTTCGGCAGAATATAGAATAGTTTGACTTGAAACCTGGAACAAGTGTGCAATAAAGTGTCTAACGTTAGTATAACTCCTCTTAAATGTAGACTTGCGAGCTCGGACGAATAAGCGTAGCTAATAGGAGGTCGAACAGGTATGTTAAGGCTCGTCCCTTTCTTTCAAAGGCATGATTCCTACGTTTTGATTTTATTAATGTTTCCATATCTCCCTTGTTATCAAAAGTTAAAAGTCTATGATTCCAAGGCATGATTCCTTTCCCGATAACCCATAAATGTTTTTCCAAAATATCCGTATTTTTTTTTTCCAAAACAGAGGTTTATGATTTTGTAAGCTCTTATGACAACAAGGATGGACATGTTTTTATCATGATGGCAATGATGCCAAAGATGAGAATATTTTTCTATGGTAATTATTATGAGAACGATTTCATGTTTAAAGGTTCCCAGTTTACGATTTAAATGACGGTATAAGAATGTTGAGCTATTTCTT
Organism: Lycium barbarum; assembly: GCF_019175385.1. Lineage (NCBI taxonomy): Eukaryota > Viridiplantae > Streptophyta > Magnoliopsida > Solanales > Solanaceae > Lycium > Lycium barbarum. Next base: position 81,542,365 of record NC_083337.1, on the reverse strand, counting down.
GATTTCCCAATTTTATTCATGGATGACGACTATTTTTACAGATTCCAAAGTATATGAATTGATGTCTTATGAGATTTACGATCTTGTTTTATGTTTTCTCTTGATGCTATTATTCATTGATAGTCTCACCTTATAATAATTGTTCCTTCAAGGTGAGACAAAGCGATGATGATTATTCCATAATGTAATCGGAGGTTACCGACCTTACGTCACTCCGATAGAGACATAACTTTCCTTGGGTTCTCTAGTATGCTTCTTACATGATATATGTATACAAATGGGGAATATGGGAAAAAGGGAGGAGCGTTATATACGCGTAACCACCTGATCAGTTGGTATAATATGACATGATATCATCCGGGACGCGGGATATATGGTGTTAAATGGAGCGGAGCCGACGCCTCGGCAATATGATATGTTCTATTTTCTATATATATGAAAAAGAAATGTTTTTCAAAGGAAAGATAGCATGCATGGCCCCTGCCCTAAGGGGCACTTATATGTATAGGTTGCTCTCTTATATCCTGATATGCTCTATATTTCCATTCTATTGTTATTCATACTTTACATCCCTTACTATGTTACTATTCATGCCTTACATACTCGGTACATTAGTCGTACTGACGTCCCTTCTTGTGAACGCTGCGTTCATGCCCGCAGGTAAACAGGTTGACGCGTCTGATCCCTAGGAGCTCCACCAGTGGTACATTGAGAGCGCTCTAGTTGTTCCGGAGCTTTAGTTTATCGGTACTACTTTTGTGTGCATATGTGAGCACGGTAGGACCCGGCCACTCCTTGTGGATATATGTATCTTATCAAGTGGCTCGTAGACATCTGTACAGTCAGATGTTTCACAGTCTTGTTCGTCCTTGTCGTTGTATAATATGTTAGTAAAGCTTATTGACTTGCTTACGAGTATGCTATTGATGACAGTGTTGAGTAAAATATGATGGTATCGTCCATATGGCCCACTCAATAGTAAGAATAGAATGCGAGATAGGAGGTGCTCGGTATAGTAGTATTGTGTTCCCGTCACGACTTCTAGTGGGGTCGTGACAAAAGCCAACTGTGTCAGTAAATGAATAGCCTCGGTCACTTGTTGACCTGAAGCACCCGGTGGAGGAATTGGAGCTGAAGCTCCCCCTTGTTTTTCTACATTGGACGGGGTGGAAGAAGTATTAGATAGAGCCTCATTGTGTGACTCGCCCTCCTCTACCTTCATGGGCGGCTCTCTTTCTACCCGCCTTTTTGTCGTAGTCTTGCCTTTCTGGGCGGCTGTAGTTTTTCCCTTTGGTAGCATTCTGAAATCACAACACACTATTAAGGAGGATAAAATATTATACACGGCTCTATCGCATGATCTCATAAGAAGAAAGATGGTCATTTTTCCTAAATGCCCTATAGCCTTTTGTTTATTAGCGTGGCGCGCAACACACCATAAACAAGACTCTACTAGAAACGGCTCGTAGACACTTTCTACGACTGAACCAGGCTCTGATACCTTTTTTGTCACGACCCGACTAGGGGCCGTGATGGGTAGCCGGGGCTAACCACCGAGCACCGCTTGTTCTATTACTCATCATACTCATTCAATGCTCTTTTATCACGTTTATACTCAATTATAAGAAAATCATCTTTCATTTTGAAAACATGAATAGTTTTATATACATACGCCTCTCGGCTATCAAAATGATACATATACGTAGTAGCAATTTCGTGAGACCATATAACCCACACTGCGTATGTACGAGCCTCTACTGGAGTGCTAGACATAAGGACGGGACAAGACCCCGTCATGCCCAAAATACGTATACATGAATATACACAAAAGAATAACCATAAGCACCTCTGGACAATGGAGTGCTCTCAAATCAGCTGCTAGCTCCTATGAGTTTAGATCAGGATCACCTCCCTGTCTACCTGTGGGCATGAACACAGCGTCAAAAGAAAACGGACGTCAGTACGAACATTGTACTGAGTATGAGAGGCATAAACAACAATGAAACATCAATGAAATGAGGGGGCATCAAATGAGGAGGAAACTGTAACTGACTGTGAATCATAAAATAAATAAATCATGTTGTTTTACTCATACTCGTCCTCTTATCATATATGCATAAATGTATAAGTATAAGCTACCCATCCGTATAGGTACGTTGTGATAATAAGTAGCCTGCGTCCAGGCCTCCCGCGTCTGGGGTATAAGCTTGCCACTATAGTGGTGTGTATATCTGTCCGACCATATAGGTACGGTGTAATATCATCTTCATATGCTCATTATAATTTGCTCATCATAGTATGCTCATCATAGTATGTTTATCATAATATGATCATCATAGTATGCTCATCATAGTATGCTTATCACAATATGCTCATCATAATACATGCATGAAGAATCAAGGACAACTATACTTTATCGGGGTGATGTAAGGTCGTGATCCCCGGATTTCATTATGGAGCATTCGCAAGCATTCTGCCTCACCTTGAAGGAAGTAGTATATAAGGTGAGTGTGTACAATGCATAACATCATAGACTTGATGGTACTCTGCCTCACCTTGAAGGGACAATACATAAGGTGAGTGCATACAATACACGACATACTTGACTTAATGGTATTCTGCCTCACCTCGAGGGAATAATGTATGAGGTGGGTATATACAACATACGTCATCATTAGCGTTATAGGAACGTCATATCATGAACTCTAGAAGATGTAGACTCAAGCGCATCATCATCATCATTGGACTCATAACATATCTCTTATCTCATATAGCTATTCATGATTATAGACTCTTGACTTTCTGGGATATATAGAGAATTCATGGAGAGAAGGGAGAATCATACCATCGGATTCATGCCATAGAAAGAAAGGAGTAGCCTCACATACCTTTTCATCTAGCTACTCTATCGCTTGAACGCTCCTCTCCAATATGCTCACGCTTCTACCTTCAAGGGAATTCGCATTAACGTTAGTTAATCGACTATAAGAACGTGTTACTATTTCTGGGGAAAATTGGGCAGCACTTACTTTGTTTATACTACTTTCCCTATATTCTATATCAACTCCCAAACGTTAATAACAACATTCACAATATAGCAACAACAATCATCATTTATCTACAGTTACCACAATTCACTATTTCCCTTCAATTTCTCCACAATCATAGTTATTGCTCACGATTGCATTTTCTCATATACCATACTCATTCCATGTTATATAGGTCATTCATAACATGTTTACAATCTCAATATACCAATATTCATAATTCAATCTAACCATTGTTCAACAATGACACTATTCAGTCATTTATGACCCATCTTCTATACTCTTTTACAATCCAAGTGTTTCAACTTATCATTACCTCAAAAATCATGAAAATACCATGAAACTTACCTTAGATGATGGATGAACAAGCCTTGAATTGAAGTACTCCTTTAGCACCAAAACCCTATTTCACTTTTCTTGGGATTTCTTGGCTTGGATGACTTTCACTAGGTTTCATACACTTGTTTTCGTGGATTGAAGTAGTTGATCATGGATTTCCTTTGATTTTCTTGTGGATGAATATTAGAGAGTGTTCTAGAGGTTTCTTGACTTGTGGAGTGGAAATGAAATGAAATGAAATGAGAAAGAGGTCCCTTATATTAATTCACAATCTGTCCCGACCAGAACATACGGACCAACATACGGTTCGTATATTTTTCACTGACCATATGTCTGGACTGTATGTTTGGTCCAGTGGAGTGTGCCATTCTGGGCTGAATCTACGGTTGGACATACGGTCCATGGATTTTTATACGGCCAGACATGTCCACCTATCCGAGACTTGTTCTCGTCGACTCGTTTGATCTCCGATCCTTATGGAACCTTCTTGGCACTTGTTTAACACCTCAATACCAATATAATGGACGTTATTACTCTTCTCTAAGACGTTATTATGCCATCATTAACTCGTCGCTTAAAATTCTTACCCGACACATAACATATTCTTTACTTTCTTTGTCAAACTTCTTCCTTTTGGACAAATGTCCTTGAGTCTCAATTAGGATCATCAAATGCTATCTCTTACTTATCAACTCATAGTATATGTCGTGCTTTCCCTAGCCTATTCACTGTACATTAATGGGGAATTTGATTTGTGGACTAATTTAATGTGACTGGAAATTTAAAGTTCTAAATATATGGGTAAAAAGAACCAAGGTTGTGTCCCCGTCAGATAAAGTGTATGATCATGGGTATCGATCTTGATATACTTCTAATGGACTATTTGTATGGATGCACTTAACCTCTATGTGAATCTGAACTATTTCCCAATAAGAAAAGATTATCTCTTTCTATGCTTTTTCCAGAGATAACAAAGTATGCATGAAGAACGGTTAATTATGCCAAGTAAATTTCTCTTATTCTTAAGTGAATTTATTAAACAAGGTTTAAAGCCCTGAGTTCTTGTTATTTGTTCTTACCTAACCCTAGTTATTTTCCCAAATAAACTAAAGTTTAAGGCGTTGTTAGCTAATGTTTGCAACCACTAACTATATGATGAAAACGAAGAACAAATAAACCCTAACAATCCATTATGCGTATATCTTTCACGATCCCCAATCACAACACACCTATCCTTGGGTTCACAACCATAGTAAAGGTGTTTAGCTACTCATGGCAACAAGAAAACAATAAAAGATTGAAGATTGCATAATTGAATTATTGTATTGAACTTACGAATAAAACTTGAAAGTAGTGAATGTAATTGTCTGGATATCTTCAAAAGCAATAAAAACTCAAAAGTAATTACTACAAGTCTAAAACTCCAGATGTCTAAAAAATAAAACCTAAAGATGTATTTATACAAGTCAAAACTCGGAATAATCAATCCCAGTCCTGTTCCAGCTCGGCTTGCACTTCGACGGGTTGTCTTTGCACTTCGACAGCCGTCAACATGCTCGACGACCATATTGACGATTTGAATATACTTTTATCACTCTGCAGGAACTCCACCATCGTAGCACCTTCGACGGACCGTCGATCATGTCAACGGTGCAAGTCGACGATCTGATGATGATATGACGAATTGTCACTTCGCAGGAACTTATCGACGAAGCAACTCGACGGGCCGTCGAGCATGTTGACGGTCTGTCCTTATTCTTATCAAAACAGATTGTTTCTTTTCCTCATTTTTTCGCTTTCTGAGCATTCTAACTTCAAAATACCTGCACAACACACATCAAACTAACACAAACTTGCTCGAAAACAAGTAAAACTTAGAGTTATAAAGCATTAGCTATGCCAAAATTCCCGGCACATCACATAGCACACTATTACATTGACTCATATACAATGTCTATCCTATGTTCTTAATATCATTTATAACATAATTATAATCACAACATATCAAGAATCATGACTCATTCCAAACTACTATTAAAAATGCCACTATTCTGACATTCATGACCTATTTTCTATCTCCTTCTACAATCCAAGTCTTTCAACCTCTCAATACCTTAAACAATATGGAATGACCATAAAACTTACCTTAGATGGTGTAGGAATGGACTTTGGGTGGAAACACTGAACCTGAGCAAAACCCTAGTTCCACTTCCACTTGGATTTCTTGTCTTGGATAAACCTTAATGAGTTTCTTGAACTTGATTCTCTTTGTTTGATGAAGTTGATCATCAATTTCCTTTGAATTCTTGTGAAAGGGTTGTGGAGAAATATTATAGAGAGTTCTTGAGAGAAGGAGAGTGAAAATGAAATGAACTTGGGTCCCCTTTTTACCAACTCACAATCTGTCCCGCTTTGGTTTCACGGACCAACATACGGTCCGTATAATTTATATGGCCGTACCTGTTACACCTTGGAAAATCCCCTGTATATGTACAGTGAATAGGCTAACAAAGGACATAGCGTATGTGATGTTTTGATGAGTAAGAAATAGTATTTGATGACCCTCAACGAGATTTCAAAGGCATATAATGCAAGGAAAGAAAGTTGCCAAGGAAAGCGAATCATATGTTGTGTATCAGATAAGAATTTCGAGCAACGAGTCTATGATGGCATAATGATGTCTTAGAGAAGAGTAATAACGTCCCTAAGATTGATATTGAGATGTTAAACAAGCGCCAAGAAGGTTCCATAAGGATCGGATATCAAACGAGTCGACGAGAACGAAAACGGAACCACTGGGCATTATACGGCCCAACCTACGGACCGTATAAATTGTACCAGCCGTATGTTGGACCGTATAATTGGCCAAGGAGGGCAGCAACTACTGGACCAAACATACAGCCACACATACGGTTCGTATAAATAGTACGGACCGTATGTTGGTCCGTATAAAGTTGGTCATCCATCTTTTTAAGTTAAGTATAAGGGACCCTTTTTCATTCCATTTCATTTCATTTTTACTCCACACTTCAAGAAACATCTAGAATACTCTCTAATACTCCTCCACAAGGGAATCAAAGGAAGACCAAGATCAACAACACCAAATCCATGAAACAAAGTATATGAAACCCAAGTGAAGGTCATCCAAACCAAGAAATCCCAAGAGGGGTGAAATAGGGTTTTGGTGCTAGAAGTGCAATTTCATTTCGAGCTTATTCAACCATCATCTAAGGTAAGTTTCATGACTATACCATGTTGTTTACGGTATTGGAAGGTTAAGATACTTGAATTGTAGAAAGACATAGGAAATGGGTCATTAATGAGTGAATAGTGTCATGTTTGGATGGTTGTTGGATTGAATCATAAATGTTGGGGTGTTGTGATTATGAATACGTTATAAATTATGTTTTGGCCATGAAATAAGTATTATATATGAGGAAACGCGATAGTAAGCTATAACCATAAATGTGGGGAAATATAAGAGAAATGGTGGATTGTGGTCAATGTATATGAATGATGATTGTTGATTGCAATGCTGTGAATATTGTTGCGAGCGTTTGGGAGTTGATATAGAACATGGGAAAAGTAGTATAAACAAAGGAAATGCTGTCCAATTTTTCCTAGAAATAGTAGCGCGTTCTTATAGTCGAATTAACTAACGTTAGTGCGAATTCTCTCTTGAAGGTAGAGGCGCGATATCGAAGGAGAACAAGCAAACGATAGCTTAGTTAAACGTCAAAGGTATGTAAGGCTTATCCCTTCCTTCAAAGGCATGAATCTTTCAAAGTTTCCATGATCCTCCTATGTGATGGAACTTATGAGTCCTTAAAGATACTAAATTACATACGAGCATGATAATGATGATAATGAGTGAAGTATAGAGATTCGATAGTTCATGATATGATGATCCCATAACGCTGATGATGTCATTATTGTTAACACTCACCTTATGCACTATTTCCTTCAAGGTGAGGCAAGGTACTCATAAATGTTCATAATATAATCGGGGGCTTACGACCTTACGTCACCCCAACATAGCCATGGTTGTCTTCAAAGTCTAATGTATACTCCTAATGCTAAATGTGAAATGATGTAAAGTCATGGTATGTTTATAAGATGATCAATAATGCTAGCTTATAATATGCCTATGTTATGTATATTGCCAAGCTATGATAAGATTGTGATACGTTCATGAGATGTGCAATAGTGATGGGTAATGATTGATTTTGTGATGATGAGATTCCACCTTGCCTAGATGGCCGGGCATGTCACCGCTAAGGTGGGCTGCATATAGTTCCACCGTGCCTAGATGGTCGGGCATGTCACCGCTAAGGCGGGCTGCATATGGTTCCACCGTGCCTATACCCAGGCATGTCACCGCTAAGGCGGGCTGCGATGTTACACCGGGCCTAGAGGGCTGGGCATGATCACCACTAGTGGGCGGCGTGTGATGGTTACCCGGACGCGGGATAACGATGAGATATGTGATGTGACGAGACATGTGATGCGATGAGATATGTGAGGTGATGATACATGTACCATGATTATGTAAAATATGATATATGTACGAAATGTATTAGCTTATGACACTCTTTTAGGTTATATCTTTCTCTTATGGCTCATGATCCTCCTATTATATTTCTTTCATTCATGCCTTACATACTCAGTACAATGTTCGTACTGACGTCCGTTTTCTTTGGACACTGTGTTCATACCCACAGGTAGACAGGGAGGCGAGCTTGAGCCAGACTCGTAGGAGTTGTTAGCCAATTGAAAGCACTCCTTTGTTCCGGAGGTGCTTGATTATTCTTTTGTGTATATTTGTATATGTTGGGCTCGACGGGGTCCTGTCCCGTCTATGCGTTTTGTACTTCAGTAGAGGCTCGTAGATACACAGTGTGGGTTATGTGGTCTGAAAAGGTCACTATGTTATAATTGTGTATATATATTATTTTGATAGCCAAAAGGGCTTATGTACATGAAATTATTTATGTTTGCGAATGAAACATGACTTTCTTATGATTTGAGTATAAAATCGATAAAAGAGTAGTTAATGAGCATGATGAGTAGTGGAACGAGCGGCGCTCGGTGGTTAGCCTCGGCTACCCATCGTGGCCCCTAGTTGGGTCGTGACTAAAGTGGTAACAGAGCAGTTCAGTCCTAGGAAGTATCTATGAGCCGTGTCTAGTAGAGTCTTGTTTATGGTGTGTTGTGCGCCACATTAATAAACAAGAGGCTACAGGGCATTTAGGAAACATGACCATCTTTCTTCTCATCAAATCGTGCGATAGAGCCATGTATAAGATTTTATCCTCCCTAATAGTGTGTTATGATTTCAGAATGCCGCCAAAGGGAAAGGCTACAGCCGCCCTGAAGGGCAAGACTACGGACAAGAGACGGGTAGAAAGAGAGCCTCCGATGAATATAGAAGAAGGCGAATCACATAATGAGGCCTTGTCTAACACTTCTTGTACCCCGCCTAATGTGGAAGAGCAAGGAGGAGCTCCAGCTCCAATCCCTCCACCGGTTGCTTCGGGTCAACAAGTGACCGAGGCCATTCAATTATTGACACAATTGGTTGCCGCTCAGGCACAGCGACAAAATGTGAGTTCAAGTGATCGGGCAGCAAGTACCAAAGCCTGTGATTTTATGAGTCTAAATCCTCCGGAATTCTTCAGGTCAAAGCCGGATGAATACCCGCAAAGTTTCATAGATGAGATGTTGAGGACATTGAAGATTGTCCATGCCTCCGAAACTGAATTCGTGGAGTTGGCATCTTATAGACTCCGGGATGCGGCAGTTTTATGGTACAACAACTGGGTATTATCAAGAGGAGAGCATGCGCCTCCTCCAGTTTGGCAAGAATTCGTGGATGCATTTATTCGTCATTATTTACCACCCGAGGTCTGCCGAGTTAGAGATGATAGATTTCTAAATATGAGGAAAGGAAATATGAGTGCCCGGGAGTATAGCATGCAATTTAATTCCTTGGCTAGATATGCCCCGGCTATGGTGGCCGACATGGGAGATCGTGTACATAGATTTGTGAGTGGCTTGGGGCCACATTTATTCAAGGATTGCTTGACGGCCTCTTTGCAAGAAGGGATGGATATTTCCCGAATACAAGCCCATGCCCAGAACATAGAGGGACGACAACAACCACAAAGGGGTGATCGCGACAGTAATAGAAGACAAAGCAAAAGGGCTAGATCTGTGGGCACAGGCAGTGATTATAGAGGGGGATCGCGGCAGACCTATTCTCGACATTCAGGTCAGTCAGTGACTAGTGTGCCTCCACCATTCGCGGATAGGGGATTTGATCGCTCTTTTCCTTCAGGACAGGGTCAGAGTTCGAGAGCTTCGAGTTTTCAGTTTAGGGGTGATTACAGTCAGAGGAGACCACCAGTTCCACGATGTAGCCGGTGCCGGAAATTGCACTCAGGGCCATGTCGTCAGGACACGGATGCTTGTTATGTTTGTGGACAGACTGGACATGTGATGTGAGATTGTCCCTTGCGGTATGGTAGAGGTGGGGTTCAGCCCACAAGCTCAGCAGCTGGTTCTTCATCAGTATGCCCGGTAGGGCAGACTCCCCAGATGTCAGCAGGTCGAGGTAGAGGCAGAGGGGCAGCATCTACTTCAGGTGCTACTCAGCCCCGTGTTTATGCTTTAGCTGGACGATAGGATCTCGAGTCCTCTCCGAATGTGGTTACAGGTATATTGTCTATATTCTCCCGTGATGTGTATGCATTGATAGATCTGGGTTCTACATTCTCTTATATTACTCCATATGTTGCTGGTTGTATTGGGGTGAAACCTGAGCCAATCAAACCTTTCGATGTGTCTACTCCGGTTGGTGATCCCGTTATAGCAAGACAAGTGTACAAAAATTGTGTAGTTGTGATATGTGATCGCCAGACCACGGCTGATTTGATTGAGTTGGAAATGTTAGATTTCGATGTAATTATGGGCATGGATTGGTTGGCATCGTGTTATGCTAATGTTGATTGCCGATTGAAAGTGGTTCGATTCCAATCTTTGGGAGAGCCCGTGCTTGAATGGAAGGGTAATGCAGCATCCCCAAAGGGTAGGTTTATTTCCTACCTTAAGGCAAGAAAGATGATAGCCAAGGGCAATATTTATCATCTAGTCTGCGTTCATGACACCGAACCAAAGTCACCAACTTTCGAATCCATTCCGGTAGTGAATGAATTCCCGGATGTGTTTGCAGACGAACTCCCTGGTCTTCCTCCAGAAAGAGAGATTGACTTCGCCATTGATGTGTTGCCAGACACCAAGCCTATTTCAATTCCTCCGTATCGAATGGCTCCGGCAGAATTAAAGGAGTTAAAGGCGCATTTAAAAGACTTTCTTGAAAAGGGATTTATTAGACCCAGTTCATCACCGTGGGGAGCACCAGTCTTGTTCGTGAGAAAGAAAGACGGTTCCCCACGAATGTGCATCGATTATAGGTAGCTGAACAAGGTTACAATAAAGAATAAATATCCTCTCCCAAGGATTGATGATTTGTTTGATCAACTGCAAGGTGCCAAGTGGTTTTCTAAAATAGATTTGAGGTCGGGTTACCATCAAGTTAGAGTTAGAGAAGCGGATATTCCCAAAACAGCCTTCAGAATGAGATATGGCCATTATGAATTCCAAGTGATGTCGTTTGGGTTGACTAATGCTCCGGCCGTGTTTATGAATTTGATGAACAATGTATTCAGGCCTCTCTTGGACTTATTCATGATTGTATTTATTGATGATATTCTGCTGTATTCTCGCACAGAATTAGAACATGCAGATCAATTGCGAATTGTTCTTGGCATTCTTCGAGCCCGAGAATTGTAGGAAAAATTTTCAAAGTGTGAGTTTTGGCAAAATTTGGTGATATTTTTAGGCCATGTTATCTCGGATGATGGAATTCGAGTTGACACTTTGTAAATTGAAGCTGTGAAGACTTGGCCAAGGCCTATGACGCCTACAGAAGTTCGAAGTTTTCTCGGCTTGGTAGGTTATTATAGAAGATTCGTTGAGGGCTTCTCATCTATTTCTGCCCCATTGACGAAGCTAACCCAGAAGTCAGCCAAATTTCAGTGGAATGATGCTTGTGAGTGCAGTTTCCAAGAGTTGAAATGCAGATTGACCTCAGCTCCGGTCTTAACACTTCCAGAAGGGTTAGATGGCTATGTGTTATATTGTGATGCTTCGGGTGTCGGATTAGGATACGTATTGATGCAGCATGGAAAAGTTATTGCATATGCTTTGAGAAAATTACGGAAACATGAAAATAATTATCCAACTCATGATCTCGAATTGGCTGCGGTTATTCATGCCTTAAAAATACGGAGGCATTATTTGTATGGTGTGCATGTTGATATCTATACAGATCACAAAAGCCTTCAATACATTTTCAAGCAAAAGGAGTTGAACCTGCGGCAGAGGCGGTGGTTAGAATTGTTAAAAGATTATGATGTAAACATTTTGTACCACCCTGGAAAAGCGAATGTAGTAGCCGATGCGCTTAGCCACCGGTCAATGGGCAGTTCATGTGAAGTCCCTCCGGAAAGGAAAGAGATGGTTCATGAGCTCCGCCAACTAGCTAATCTTGGAGTGCGTGTGATTGATTCAGGTAATGCAGGGATAAGCATTAATGATCCCACAGTCTCGTCCTTGAACATGGAAGTGGAAGAACACCAGTATGAAGATCCTAAACTGTGCCATTACAGAGACATATCCTATGGAAAAGTGTCCTCATTTGAAGTTTCTATGGATGGGATTCTTAGATACCGAGGCAGGTTATGTGTGCCGAATATAGCAGAATTGCACCGACGAATTCTAGAAGAAGCGCATTGTTCCCGGTATTCTATTCACCCGGGAGGGACCAAAATGTATCGCGATCTCAAGATGATGTATTGGTAGGATGGCATGAATAGAGACATAGCGGAATTTGTAGCACAGTGCCCAAATTGCCAACAAGTAAAAGTTGAACATCAGAAGCCGGGAGGCTTATTGCAAGCAATGGAAATCCCTACTTGGAAATAGGAAGTGATCAACATGGATTTTATTGTGGGGTTACCTCGCTATCGAGGCAGGTATGATTCTATATGGGTGATCGTGGATAGATTGACAAAAGCAGCCCATTTTCTTCCAGTTAGAACCACATACTCAGCAGAAGACTATGCGAGGTTGTATCTCAAAGAAATTGTGCGACTTCATGGTATTCCATTATCTATTATTACAGATAGAGGAGCACAGTTTATAGCCAAGTTTTGGAAGTCCTTCCAAGAAGGTCTAGGCACTCAAGTGAAACATAGCACGGGATTTCATCCACAGACCGATGGACAAGCCGAGCGCACTATTCAGCCCTTGGAAGATATGCTACGAGCATGTGTACTGGATTTCGGTGGTAGTTGGGATGATCATTTACCGCTAATCGAATTTGCATACAATAATAGTTACCATTCCAACATTCAAATGGCTCCATATGAAGCTTTGTATGGAAGAAAATGTAGATCCCTAATCGGATGGTTCGAAACAGGAGAAGCACAACTAATAGGCCCCGAATTGATTCAACAAGCAGTGGAAAAGTTAAGGTGATCCGAGATCAATTGCTAACAGCCCAAAGACGCCAAAAGTCCTATGTAGACAATCGCCGACGAGACTTGGAATTTCAAGCTGGCGATTGGGTATTTTTGAAAGTATCGCCAATGAAAGGGGTGATGAGATTTGGTAAGAAAGGGAAGCTAAGGCCTAGATACATTGGACCCTATAGAATTATCCGCAAGGTGGGTCATGTAGCCCATGAATTGGACTTACCCTCGGAGCTTGAATCAGTCCATCCAGTCTTCCATGTTTCGATGCTCCGCAAGTGTGTTGGAGATCCCATGAGAATCGTTCCGATTGATGATGTGCAAGTGACAGAAAAGCTAACCTATGAAGAAGTACCTATAGCTATTATAGATAGGCAAGTACGAAGACTTCGAAATAAAGAGGTAGCTTCAGTCAAAGTCTTGTGGCGAAACAATAACCGGGAAGAAATGACTTGGGAAGCGGAAGAGAATATGAAAGCCAAATATCCGCAATTATTTCAGTCTCCAGAAGAGGTTTATGAGGAAACGTCGAGATTTTAAGGTATGTATGCTTACTTTTATGCTTTTGGTCGTGTGTGGCCATATATATGTCGATATGGTGTTATGGCCCTGTGAGGCAATGATATTATGGGTTGTTGTGACAGGTGATAGCGCCATATTACAGGGGAAACTCTGGCTTCCTGAGTGTTTTAACATTCGAGGACGAATGTTCCAAAAGTGGGGAAGAATGTTACACCTTGGAAAATCCCCTGTATATGTACAGTGAATAGGCTAACAAAGGACATAGCGTATACGATGTTTTGATGAATAAGAAATAGTATTTTATGACCCTCAACGAGATTTCAAAGGCATATATTGCAAGGAAAGAAAGTTGCCAAGGAAAGCGAATCATATGTTTTGTATCGGATAAGAATTTTGAGCAACGAGTCTATGATGGCATCGTCCCTAAGATTGATATTGAGATGTTAAACAAGCGCCAAGAAGGTTCCATATGGATCGGAGATCAAACGAGTCGACGAGAACGAAAACGGAACCACTGGGCATTATACGGCCCAACCTATGGACCGTATAAATTGTACTAGCCGTATGTTGGACCATATAATTTGCCAAGGAGGGCAGCAGCTATACGGCCACACATATGGTTCGTATAAATAGTACGGACCGTATGTTGGTCCGTATAAAGTTGATCGGCCAGCTTTTTAAGTTAAGTATAAGGGACCCTTTTTCATTCCATTTCAATTCATTTTCACTCCACACTTCAAGAAATATCTAGAATACTTGCTAATACTCCTCCAAAGGGGAATCAAAGGAAAACCAAGATCAATAACACCAAATCCATGAAACAAAGTGTATGAAACCCAAGTGAAGGTCATCCAAACCAAGAAATCCCAAGAGGGGTGAAATAGGGTTTTGGTGCTAGAAGTGCAATTTCATTTCGAGCTTGTTCAACCATCATTAGTAAGTTTCATGACTATACCATGTTTTTTAAGGTATTGGAAGGTTAAGATACTTGAATTGTAGAAAGACATAGGAAATGGGTCATAAATGAGTGAACAGTGTCATGTTTGGATGGTAGTTGGATTGAATCATAAATGTTGGGGTGTTGTGATTATGAATACGTTATAAATGAATATTAGGCCATGAAATATGTATTATATACGAGGAAACACGATAGTAAGCTATGACCATAAATGTGGGGAAATTGAAGAGAAATGGTGGATTGTGGTCATTGTATATGAATGATGATTGTTGATTACAATGTTGTGAATGTTGTTGCGTGCATTTGGGAGTTGATATAGAACAATGGAAAAGTAGTATAAACAAAGGAAATGTTGTCCAATTTTCCCTAGAAATAGTAGCGCGTTCTTATAGTCGAATTTACTAACGTTAGTGCGAATTCTCTCTTGAAGGTAGAGACGTGATATCGAAGGAGAACAAGCAAGCGATAGCATAGTTAAACGTCACAGGTATGTAAGGCTTATCCCTTCCTTCAAAGGCATGAATCTTTCAAACTTTCCATGATCCTCCTATATGATGGAACTTATGAGTCCTTAAAGATACTAAATTACATACGAGCATGATAATGATGATAATGAGTGAAGTATAGAGATTCGATAGTTCATGATATGATGATCCCATAACGCTTATGATGTCATTATTGTTAACACTCACCTTATGCACTATTTCCTTCAAGGTGAGGAAAGGTACTCGTATATATTCGTAATATAATTGGGGGCTTACGACCTTACATCACCCTGATATAGCCATGGTTGTCTTCAAAGTCTAATGTATACTCCTAATGCTAAATGTGAAATGATGTAAAGTCATGGTATGTTTATAAGATGATCAATAATGCTAGCTTATAATATGCCTATGTTATGTATGAATATGCCAAGCTATGATAAAATTGTGATACGTTCATGAGATGTGCAATAGTGATGGGTAATGATTGATTTTGTGATGATGAGATTCCACCGTGTCTAGATGGTCGGGCATGTCACCGCTAAGGCGGCCTGCATATGGTTCCACCGTGCCTAGATGCCCGGGCATGTCACCGCTAAGGCAGGCTGCGATGTTACACCAGGCCTAGAGGGCCGGGCATGATCACCACTAGTGGGCGGCGTATGATGGTTACCCGGATGCGGGATAACAATGAGATATGTGATGTGACGAGACATGTGATGTGATGAGATATGTGATGTGATGATACATGTACCATGATTATGTAAAATATGATATATGTACGAAATGTATTAGCTTATGACACTCTTGCAGGTTATATCTTTCTCTTATGGCTAATGATCCTCCTATTATATTCCTTTCATTCTTGCCTTACAACAGTACAATGTTCGTACTGACGTCTGTTTTCTTTGGACGCTGTGTTCATGCCCACAGGTAGACAGGGAGGCGAGCTTGAGCCAGACTCCTAGGAGTTGTTAGCCGATTGAAAGCACTCCTTTGTTCTTAAGATGCTTGATTATTCTCTTGTGTATATTTGTATATGTTGGTCTCGACGGGGTCCTGTCCCGTTTATGCATTTTGTACTTCAGTAGAGGCTCGTAGATACACAGTGTGGGTTATGTGGTCTGACAAGGTCACTATGGTATAATTTTGTATATATATTATTTTGATATCCAAAAGGGTTTATGTACATGAAACTATTTATGTTTACGAATGAAACATGACTTTCTTATGATTTGAGTATAAAATCGATAATAGAGTAGTTAATAAGTATGATGAGTAGTGGAACGAGCGGCGCTCGGTGGTTAGCCCTGGCTACCCGTCGCGGCCCCTAGCTGGGTCGTGACAAAAGTGGTATCAGAGCAGTCCAGTCCTAGGAAGTGTCTACGAGCCGTGTCTAGTAGAGTCTTGTTTATGGTGTGTTACGCGCCACATCAATAAACAAGAGGCTACAGGGCATTTAGGAAACATGACCATCTTTCTTCTTATGAAATCGTGCGATAGAGCCATGTATAAGATTTTATCCTCCCTAATAGTGTGTTATGATTTCAGAATGCCGCCAAAGGGAAAGGCTACAGCCGCCCAGAAGGGCAAAACTACGGCAAAGAGGCGGGTAGAAAGAGAGCCTTCGATGAATATAGAAGAAGGCGAATCACATAATGAGGCCTTGTCTTACACTTCTTCTACCTCGCCTAATGTGGAAGAGCAAGGGGGAGCTCCAGCTCCAATCGCTCCACCGATTGCTTCGGGTCAACAAGTGACCGAGGCCATTCAATTATTGACACAATTGGTTGCCGCTCAAGCACAGCGACAAAATGTGAGTTCAAATGATCGGGCAGCAAGTACCCAAGCCCGTGATTTTGTGTGTCTAAAAAATCCTCCGGAATTCTTCGGGTCAAAGCCGGATAAAGACCCGCAAAGTTTCATAGTTGAGATGTTGAGGACATTGAAGATTGTCCATGCCTCTGAAATTGAATCCGTGGAGTTGGCATCTTATAGACTCCGGGATGTGGCAGTTTTATGGTACAACAACTGGGTATTATCAAGAGGAGAGCATGCGCCTCCTCCGGTGTGGCAAGAATTCGTGGATGTATTTATTCGTCATTATTTGCCACCCGAGGTCTGCCGAGCTAGAGCTGATAGATTTCTAAATTTTAGGCAAGGGTGCCCGGGAGTATAGCATGCAATTTAATTCCTTGGCTAGATATGCCCCGACTATGGTAGCCGACATGGGAGATCGTGTACATAGATTTATGAGTGGCTTGGGGACACATTTGTTCAAGGATTTCTTGACGGCCTCTTTGCAAGAAGGGATAGATATTTCCCGAATACAAGCCCATGCCCAGAACTAAGAGGGACAACAACCACAAAGGGGTGATCGCGACAGTGATAGAAGACAAAGAAAAAGGGCAAGATCTATGGGCACAGGCAGTGATTATAGAGGGGGATCGAGGCAGACCTATTCCCGACATTCAGGTCAGTCAGTGACTAGTGCGCATACACGATTCGCGGATAGGGGATTTGATCGCTCTTTTCCTTCAGGACAGGGTCAGAGTTCGAGAGTTTCGGGTTCTCAGTTTGGGGTTGATTACAGTTAGAGGAGACCACCAGTTCCACGATGTAGTCGGTGCCGGAAATTGCACTCATGGCCATGTCGTCAAGAAACGGATGCTTGTTATGTTTGTGGACAGACTGGATATGTGATGCGAGATTGTCCCTCGCGGTATGGTAGAGGTGGGGTTCAGCCCACAGGCTCAGCAGCTGGTTCTTCATCAGTACGCCCGGTAGGGCAGACTCCCCAGATGTCAGCAGGTCGAGGTAGAGGCAGAGGGGCAGCACCTACTTCAGGTGCTACTTAGCCCCGTGTTTATACTTTAGCTGGACGACAGGATCTCGAGTCCTCTCCGAATGTGGTTACAGGTATATTGTCTATATTCTCTCGTGATGTGTATACATTGATAGATCTGGGTTCTACATTCTCTTATATTACTCCATATGTTGCTGGTTGTGTTGGGGTGAAACCTGAGCCAATCAAACCTTTCGAGGTGTCTACTCCGGTTGGTGATCCCGTGATAGCAAGACAAGTGTACAAAAATTGGGTAGTTGTGATATGTGATGCCCAGACCACGACTGATTTGATTGAGTTGGAAATGTTAGATTTCGATGTAATTATGGGCATAGATTGGTTGGCATGGTGTTATGCAAATGTTGATTGTCGATTGAAAGTGGTTCGGTCCCAATTTCCGGGAGAGCCTGTGCTTGAATGGAAGGGTAATGCAGCATCCCCAAAGGGTAGGTTTATTTCCTACCTTAAGGCAAGAAAGATGATAGTCAAGGGCTATATTTATCATCTAGTACGGGTTCATGACACCGAAGCAAAGTCACCAACTTTCGAATCCGTTCCAGTAGTGAATGAATTCCCGGATGTGTTTCTAGACGAACTCCCTGGTCTTCCTCCAGAAAGAGAGATTGACTTCGCCATTGATGTGTTGCCGGACACCAAGCCTATTTCTATTCCTCCGTATCGAATGGCTCCGGCAGAATTAAAGAAGTTAAAGGCGCAGTTGAAAGACTTGCTTGAAAAGGGATTTATTAGACCCAGTTCATCACCGTGGGGAGCACCAGTCTTGTTCGTGAGAAAGAAAGACGGTTCCTTACGAATGTGCATCGATCATAAGCAGCTGAACAAGGTGACGATAAAGAATAAATATCCTATCCCAAGGATTGATGATTTGTTTGATCAACTGCAAGGTGCCACGTGGTTTTCTAAAATAGATTTGAGGTTGGGTTACCATCCAGTGAGAGTTAGAAAAGCGGATATTCCCAAAACAGCCTTCAGAACTAGATATGGCCATTATGAATTCCGAGTGATGTCGTTTGGGTTGACTAATGCTCCGGCCGTGTTTATGAATTTTATGAATAATGTATTCAGGCCTCTCTTGGACTTATTCGTGATTGTATTTATTGATGATATTCTAGTGTATTCTCGCAAAGAATCAGAACATGCAAATCATTTGTGAATTGTTCTTGGCATTCTTCGAGCCCGAAAATTGTATGCAAAATTTTCAAAGTGCGAGTTATGGCTAAATTCGGTGACATTTTTGGGCCATGTTATCTCGGATGATGGCATTCGAGTTGACACTCAGAAAATTGAAGTTGTGACGCCTATAGAAGTTCGTAGTTTTCTGGACTTGGCAGGTTATTATAGAAGATTCGTAGAGGGCTTCTCATCTATTTTGTCACGACCCGACTAGGGGCCGTGACGAGTACCCGGTACTTGTACCGAGCACCCCTTATCTTGTCTCATATCCTTATTACTAAGTGGGCCGTATGACCTATACCATTTTTTTTCTTTGTTACTTAACATTAACATTAGTAGCATAGTTATGAACATAGGCGAACAACCTTTACTAACACATTATACATCGACTAGGACTGCTAAAAGTACAAAACATTTAACTGTACACATCTGTCTACGAGCCTCTAGACATAATACACATATACACAAGAAGGGCCGAGCACTGTCACGCCCGAATATATATATACATAAAAGTAGTACCAATAAACAGTGGCTCCAGAACAACTGGAGCACTCTCTATGAACCGCTAGTGGAGCTTCTAAGAACCGGACCCGTCTACCTGCTTACCTGCGCGGCATGAAACGCAGCGTCCACAAGAAGGGACGTCAGTACGAATAGTGTACCGAGCATGTAAGGCATGAAAAATAGTAAAGAGAGGAATATAAATTGCAACCCATAACATAATGAAATCATAGGACATATAGAGCGATAATAGAGCAACCTGTACATGTATGTGCCACCCAGGGCAGATGCCATGCATGCTAAGCTGTCTTTAAAAAAAAACATTTCGTGTTCATATATGAATATAAAACATAATGTATTGCCGAGGCGTCGGCAGCCGATCCATTTAGCCATGAATGTGTGTAAATATCCCGCGTCCGGGACGATATCAAGTCAAATACGGCTACATGTACCGTGTGTATATCCCAGCGTCTATAGCGCTCTGCCCTGCTCCCTTCTTCCCCGTATACATATACATATATACATATATATCATAGCATGCAAGGGAGCCCAAAGAGAAGCTATAACGTTATCGGAGTGACGTAAGGTCGGTAGCCTCCGATTACATTATGAAATCGTCATGGTCGTCAGGTCTCACCTTGAAGGAACAATAATTATAAGGTGAGACTATCAATAAAGAATAACATCACGAGAGAACATAGAACAGGATCATAAGGTATCGTTTCATGTACTATGGAATCTTTAATCATGGAATCATCATTGTCATATTCATCATGTAAACATTTTCTTTCCTGACATCATCCATGTCATTGTAGAACATACTCATCGTCATTGACAAAAAAACTTACTTTGCCATAACCTTTGTTTTGGGAAAATGCGGGCGTTTGGAAAACATTTACGAGCTATTGGGGAGAAGATCATACCTTAGGATCAATAGATTAGTTAAACAACTATTGTTTAGTAGTCGGAATAGTAACTAAAAGTTTCCCTTAATTATAGTACGGAACTAAGCTAAATGGAACAATAGGAGGGAATTTGGGAATAGTGGGCCCACCTCGGGTCGACCGGGGTGGCGTACCCAAATTGCATATAATAAGTTTCATGGAGTCACTTATGAAGGTTTTGTTATAATCCGGTTTCATTTGGCAGGTTATAGAAGTAGGAGCCATTGTTTCAACAAGATATGAAAAATTTAAGTCAATTCTATTGAATGAAAATGGGTTAATTTCAATCTCGGATTTCTAGGAATAGGATCATCCCCGAAGTTTGTATTCAACCCTATTACGTCTAAGACATGCCGAAGAAGGAAAGTGAGACCTTACATACCTCTTTCCGCTCCTTTGGCTATCCCGAATTCAACTCGCAAATCCGCCAAAATCTACAAATTGGTCAAGTTTACCAAACATGATTAGTGCCTTTAGAATTGAATTCTTAAAATGATACTTGGCTACCGAAATTTCGGCAGCACTTCCCCTGTAAACTACTCCATCCCACCAAGTTCAACTTGGCCAATTTCAATCAACAACAATCCGGGAATTCGACCCGGCTAAACCAACAACACAATATCAACGACCATACTAAAAATTT
The DNA here is from genome assembly GCF_019175385.1 of Lycium barbarum. Lineage (NCBI taxonomy): Eukaryota > Viridiplantae > Streptophyta > Magnoliopsida > Solanales > Solanaceae > Lycium > Lycium barbarum. The sequence goes on along the minus strand of NC_083337.1, from coordinate 81,521,297 downwards.
CCATATTCATTCCAAGTTACATTGTAACAACTCAATCAATATCCTTCAAAACCTTCCAACTCCAATAAGAACATTAACAACATTATAATTCATATACCAACACCACCACACTAACAACATTATCTTCCATACATGCAAGAACATAGTATCCGCAACACAACGACAACCAAAACACTAAATAAAATTGGCTCATCTTCTTTCACTACTTAACACATATATACGGCTATACATATAATACACTACACGGCCACCACCCTACATACACAACTACAACCTTTCCAAAATCATTCAACTTCCATTATCCACATAACATTCACAACAACAACAACCAAATACTAAACAAAATAATTACAACATAATTTCTACACACACACATATATCACACGGCCACACACACCCACTTCCATATTCTTCCCAATTTCACTTATTTTTGTACACTACAACATGCAAAATCTTCCATAACATATAAGAAAGATTTAAACCTTACCTTTTTCTTCAATTCTTCACTTGGCTATATGTTGGTAGCTTGAAAGAATATAAGTTTTTCTTGCTCCAAAACCACTTCACCTTGCTAATCACCCTTCAATGGATTTCTTAGGTAGAAGAATTTTTATTTTTTTTTAAGAAAATTTATCCAAGATTTTGTTGGTGTTTCTCCATGGCCGAATGGCTTGGAGTTTTTCTCCTTCTTGTCTTGCTTCTTATCTTCTTGAAATTTCTAGAGGATTTAATGAATAAGATGACTAATTAAGTCATCTTATGGTCTTATAAATTTTGTGCTCATATGGGCTTTGGACCATTTACTATCGGTGGCCCAAATGGCCCCTTTTTCTTCCAAGCCCATATTGTTTTTTTGTGCACTTCATGAAAAATTATTATTATTTTTCCACATTCCAAATTTGCCCTTCGCCTTCCTCTATATTTCCACGAGTCTAGCCTTTCTTAATATTCCCACTTCAAAATTTTCATAAACAACTTGTATGCCAATCAAGATCAAAATTATAGTGTTGCTCTTAACCTTCCGCCATTATCTTAAATTATCCAAATACGCGAAAATGCGGGATGTAACATCCTCCCCCCCTTTAGAACATTCGTCCTCGAATGTTAAACTGGCCTCGTAGTGTTTTATAATACTTCGGGGAGGTCTCCTTCGTAGATATCTCACATGTCGCTTAAGATATCCATTCCAGGAACTTGGGTTGCCTTCTGCGATCCTTTTACAATTGTAATTCCTTCTTCGCAGAGTTTGTCGCGTCTATTCCCTTGCTATATATATGTTCCCGTATGTCACCATATTAGGGTTTTCTAGCCTTACCCAGCATGGGTTCGGCATCGGTCTTCCCCTGTGACATCCGTACTTATCTCCTTCATCACGTCTTTTGAATTTCATCCAGCTAGCATATTCTATGTATCACGACACTGTTTGTTAGGGTTCTACAGTCACAAATAAGATGTCATGTACACATATACATTTCCACCACTATTTTACTTACAGACACTTCCAAAAGCTCTGTCATGCTTTCTCCCCTTCTGCTAGTCTAGTCCGTCTCAGCCCACATGACTTATATAGGGTTCCTAACCACTCCACACACTCTAATTTACATTGGGCTACCTATTTTCACATTCGTTTCTTGTTCCCACATTTATGAAATTTTCAGCATATTTCCCAGGGGGTCACCCATCTTGATATTGCTCTCACCCTAGCACGCTTAACCTTAAAACCTTGGTGCATTTTTGTACGTGAATGCTGGTATAATTATATCGACTGCCCCGCACTACCTATATCACCTAATATGGGACAAGTTGGGGTCTTAGTAGTTTTCAAAACGCCCACGTAACACGTCTCTTCTTTTAATTACAATTCTAACCTCCGCAATCCCCAGTATTCGTCATTTTACCTATGTATATGGCTAATTTTTGTCCTAAGTCTCCACATTCCCAGTAGTGGCGAAAACACCTTAGCCGCAACAGGCATAGACATCCCAGCTCGTTTGATTTAGCTCGGGTTTCCCCTCCCGAATATGTTCAGCGATTTAGGGTGCGATGTCTGACACGTAGAACCTGAATCAATCGATACTTGTACATTGTAGAAAAATACTGATAATATACCTGGAACGTCATCAGGGGATGGCTCAGGATCCTGTCGGCCAGCTAGTTCATAGGTATGATGCTGGGGTCCACTCGAACTGTGTGTTCCTTCTCAGTCTCTTTCGCTGCCTACTGCTATCTGGGACCTTTGCATTGGAAGGTGCGCTAATGATTGTGAGTCGCGTGTTACCTCCGTGGGCTGAACCCTCCCTCTGTCACGGCGAAATGGGCAGTCGCGCATATAATGACTTGAGTTAGCACAAGTATAACAAATACCCAAACCCGCGCGACACGGCCCTGCATGGAATCTACGGCACTGAGGGCAGCGTGATACGGGTGGTCTCCGCTGATTAAGCTCACCGCCACACTGGGAACCCAAAACTCCATAGCCCTGACCTGATCCGGCGGGCTGAGTTTGGTCTCTGTCGTACCTCCGTGGGCAATCACGCATCAAATGGTCAGCCCGACCACAGACAAAACAGGCACCTGTATCTAAGTAACACTGCCCAGAGTGTGGCCTGCCACATCGCGCACACCGCGGTGGGGGTAGCCCCGTGCTACTAACGTTGGCTCTATGCCGGGGCCCCGAAACTCGAACACTCTGATCTGGTCCTGAATACCCCGACTGCTGCGGTGCCTGCCTCCTTCTATACTCACTTTTTGTTCCGGAAGGTCTAGCCCTTTTTCTGCGATCCTTATTACCAGAATCTATGCCTTGTTGTTGGGCTTGAGTAGCTACTATCTGAGTTAGCAAAAGGATGGCCCGTCTCATCTCCTGAAGTGAAGCATCAGGTGGGGGAGCGGGGAGTGCTAAAACTGGAACGGAAATCCCTTCTTGCTCCCCTAATGTCTGCGGAGTGCGATCAACACGAGAGGGAGCCTTACTATGAGATTCGCCTTCTTCAATATTTGCCGGTGACTCCCATTCAATCCGCCTTTCCGCTATCGTCTTTCCCTTCTCGGCGGCTGTCGCTTTCATCTTCGCAGGTATCGCTGAAAATATATCACCGGATTAGGAAGAAAGAAAAACCCTTACTATAGCTCTATCGCACGATCTAGAATGCAAAGAAGGTCATATTTCCTAAATGCCCCACAGCCTCCTGCCTATAAGTGTGGCGCGCTACACACCCATAAACAGGACTCTACTGGACACGGCTCGTAAACAAACCCCTAGGACCGAACTGCTCTGATACCACTTCTGTCAAGACCCGACTAGGGGCCGTGACGAGTACCCGGTACTTGTACCGAGCACCCCTTATCTTGTCTCATATCCTTATTACTAAGTGGGCCGTATGACCTATACCATTTGTTTTCTTTGTTACTTAACATTAACATTAGTAGCATAGTTATGAACATAGGCGAACAACCTTTACTAACACATTATACATCGACTAGGACTGCTAAAAGTACAAAACATTTAACTGTACACATCTGTCTACGAGCCTCTAGACATAATACACATATACACAAGAAGGGCCGAGCACTGTCACGCCCGAATATATATATACATAAAAGTAGTACCAATAAACAGTGGCTCCGGAACAACTGGAGCACTCTCTATGAACCGCTGGTGGAGCTTCTAAGAACCGGACCCGTCTACCTGCTTACCTGCGCGGCATGAAACGCAGCGTCCACAAGAAGGGACGTCAGTACGAATAGTGTACCGAGCATGTAAGGCATGAAAAATAGTAAAGAGAGGAATATAAATTGCAACCCATAACATAATGAAATCATAGGACATATAGAGCGATAATAGAGCAACCTGTACATGTATGATATATGTACGAAATGTATTAGCTTATGACACTCTTATAGGTTATATCTTTCTCTTATGGCTCATGATCCTTATTATATTTCTTTCATTCTTGCCTTACATACTCAGTACAATGTTCATACTGACGTCCGCTTTCTTTGGACGTTGTGTTCATGCCCACAAGTAGACAGGGAGGCGAGCTTGAGCCAGACTCGTAGGAGCTGTTAGCTGATTGAAAGCACTCTTTTGTTCCGGAGGTGCTTGATTATTCTTTTGTGCATATTTGTATATGTTGGGCTCGACGGGGTCCTGTCCCGTCTATGCGTTTTGTACTTCAGTAGAGGTTCGTAGATACACAGTGTGGGTTATGTGGTCTGGCAGGGTCACTATGGTATAATTGTGTATATATATTATTTTGATAGACAAAAGGGCTTATGTACATGAAACTATTTATGTTTACGAATGAAACATGACTTTCTTATGATTTGAGTATAAAATCGATAAAAGAGTAGTTAATGAGAATGATGAGTAGTGGAACGAGCGGCGCTCGGTGGTTAGCCCCGGGTACCCATCACGGCCCCTAGCTGGGTCGTGACAGTACCTTTGGTCCAGTGAAGGCTGCCATTCTGGGCAGAATATATGGCCTAACATAGGCCCAATATATTTTATACGGCTAGTATGTTGGACCGTATAATGCCCGGTTATTTTGAAACTCGTTCTTGTCGACTCGTTCGATCTCTAATCCTTATGGAACCGTCTTAACACTTGTTTAACACCTCATTAAAAACCTAAGGGACATTATAAATCTTCCCCAAGACATCATTAAGTCATCATTAACTTGTTACTCGTAAATCCTTTCCGATACATAACGTATACCTTGCCTTTCTTGGCAAACTTTCTTCTCTTACCTAGAATGTCTTTGAAATCTCAATTAAGATCATCAAATGCTATTTCTTACTTATTGAAATATCGTATACTTCGTGCCCTTCGTTAGTCTATTCTCTATGCATTAACGTGAAATTTTTCGAGGGGTAACATTCTTCCCCCCTTTTACAACATTCGTCCTTGAATGTTAAGTGCTCGGGAATTCTATGAAATTTTCGCCAGAGTTTCCCCTGTAATATGACACTACCATCCTGTCACAACAGCCCATAATAACAATTCCTCACAGGGCCATAACATCATAGCAATAAAGTATGGCCACACACGACCCAAATGCATAAAAAGGAAAACGTACATACCTCATGATCTTGATGTCTCATCTTGGATCTCTTCCGGGGGTTGAAATAAGTGTGGGTACTTGGACTTCATATTTTCTTCCGCTTCCCAAGTCATTTCTTCTCGATTGTTGTTTCTCCACAAAACTTTAACTGAGGCCACTTCCTTGTTTCTAAGCCTCCATAGTTGCCTATCTAATATGGCAATGGGTACCTCTTCATAAGTCAACTTTTCTGTCAGTTGAACATCATCTACTGGCACGATCCTAGTAGGATCTCCGACACACTTACGGAGCATTGAGACATGGAAAATCGGATGAACTGACTCCAAATCGGGGGGGGGGGGGAGGGGGGGGGGGAGGGGGGGGGGGGGTAGATCTAATTTGTAAGCCACTTCGCCGACCTTGCATATAATCTCATAAGGCCCAATGTACCGGGGACTAAGCTTCCCCTTTTTGCCAAATCTCATAACGCCCTTCATTGGCGACACCTTTAAGAATACCCAATCTTTCACTTGGAACTCTAAGTCCCTTCGACGATTATCTGCATAGGAATTTTGACGACTCTGAGCTGTCAACAATCGATCTTGTATAAGCTTGACTTTCTTTATAGCTTGTTGGATTAAGTCTGGCCCTATTAATTTGGTCTCCCCTACTTCGAACTACCCAATTAGGGATCTGCACTTTCACCCATATAAAGCCTCATACGGTGCCATTTGGATGCTAGAATGATAACTATTGTTGTAAGAAAATTCAATGAGCGGTAAATGATCATCCCAACTACCTCCAAAATCTAGTATACATACCCGTAGCATATCCCCAAGGGTCTGAATAGTACGTTCAGTTTGTCCATCAGTCTGTGGGTGAAAAGCTGTGCTAAGACTCACCTGAGACCCCAAACCCTCTTGGAAGGATTTCCAAAAATTAGCTGTAAACTGAGTCCCTCTATCCGAGATAATAGATGCTGGAACACTATGAAGTCGCACTATCTCTTTAACATGAAGCTTCGCATAATCTTCTACTCCATGTGTAGTTCTGACCGGTTAAAAATGAGCTGACTTCGTAAGTCTATCTACAATCACCCATGTAGAATCATACTTACGTCGAGAACGGGGTAAGCCTGTAATGAAATCCATGTTAATTACTTCCCATTTCCACGTTGGAATTTCTATAGCTTGCAACAATCCGCCTGGCTTTTGGTGATCGATTTTCACCTGTTGACAGTTGAGACATTGAGCTACAAATTCTGTTATATCCTTCTTCATCCCATTCCACCAATATATAGATTTAAGATCATGATACATTTTCGTTGCTCCGGAGTGGACAGAATAACGAGAGCAATGGGTTTCTCTCAATATTTGGTGGCGTAATTGTTACACCTCGAAAAATTTCCCGTTGGTACGCAAGTAAATGAACTAATGATGTGTGCGAGGGGTGCAAGTGTATAATGTTTCATGAGAAATGTATGTCTATAGTTCTCGGAATTATGTGTTTTCAAGATGAGGAGAAAGATGACGTTTTGAACTACAAAAATAACTATTGAATCGTTTAAATCAAGTAAGTATTGAGGCCGGCACGATGGAAAGAAAATTAAGGTTTTGGGTATGAACTAGAACGAATTTTAATCAAGAACCGCGTTCTTGAATGATCAAAACAAATAAAGTTCCTAAGTCACCACTTGAAATCAATTAACGTGATAAAGAAACACCACACGCTATTGAAAACAAGATAAAGACTATCACCACCTTGCTTGGAACCAAAAACAAGGATAAAGAACACCAAATAGAGAAAATAACTCTATTGCAAAATTTAGGTTTCTGCTCAAAACGTGAATAGTATATTTACAAGTCATGAGAACCCTTTATATAGGCCTAGGTTCTCTTCTTTTATGACTACAAATCCATATTCTACTCTAGAAAGGAAATAACTAAAAACAAGGAAAATAAAATCCCTATTCTACAAGGAAAAGAATAAAAAAAACTAGAATCCTACTAGAACTAGGATAAAGATCCTACTAATGATAGGAAATTAAATCCTACTATAATATAAATCAAGAAACAAGAAACCTATTTAGAAAAGGATTCAAGAAACAAGAATGGGAAATAATCTTCAAACTTGAGCTTCTTGGACTTTTCTTTTTCTTGAATTTCAATCTTGTGTTTCTTGATTTTCTTGGATTTCTTGATCTTCTTCATCTTTCATCATTCTCCCCTTGTTGAGAAAGACTCGTCCTCGAGTCTAAAGGCTCCATAAACGGTGAAAGATTAGCCAAAAAAATTGGGAACAACCCATACTTACCAGGCTCTAAGTTGCATTTTTCTAACTTTTCATAGAGCTTCATCATGTTCAAAGAAAACTTTGCATATGGCCGAACTAAATCCCACTTTCTTAGTGGTAACTTTATACTATGATTTCTCAAACATATCATCTTAAACTGATCTTCAATGTGTAAACCATGATCATAACTTATTTCCTTTTGATCTTCATAAATCTTGAACACTTCCGTGTCGATGTGGTATTTGCATGCAAAATCTGAGTTAGTGCCACAAAAACCTTTAAATAAATCAAATTCATGAACCTTTGGATCAGGGTTAGAGAATAAATCATGTCTTCTTATGAGCTCCTTGATGATTTTGATGCTCTCATATTTGACATGATTATAGCCACTAACCTCAATGAAATTAAGAGATATTAAATCTACACTTTCTTGCAAAGATTCAACCTTTTGAGGAATAAATCTTGCTCGAACTAGATCATAAATTAAACTCTCGTTCATGGACTCGTTTTTCAGCAACTTATTCTCTTTCTCTTCCAAATCTTCATAGATTATTGGTCCTACGCAATACGCTACTTTGGTTGGTGTGGAGTAAGAAACAAAATCTGGATTCTTTTCGAAATCACTTAAAGATGGAAAATCAATAGTTGGATGCTCCAATGGATCCTCATCAAACTTTGGAGGTAAATCCTCAACTTGTGGATCCAATTCATTCTTCTCCTCCATTTGCTGTTCCATATTTATGGGACCAATGATTTGTAATTTGGTCACAAAAGAAACATCAACATACTTGTAGTCTTTAACAACATCTTCTGGATTCAAGGGAACTAAATTGATTTTTCGCCCATCCTTTGTAAAAGAATAGGTATTACGGTATACATCATATTTAGCGCCCCTATCATACACCCATGGTCTTCCAAGTAATAAGTGACAAGCATTCATCTTTGTTACATCACACCAAACAAGATCTTTATATATTTTACCAATAGAAAAAAGAAACTAGGCATTGACGAGTTACCTCTACGCCATCACCATTCTCAAATTCTATGCTGTAAGGATATGGATGATGCTTGGTTGACAAGCCAAGTTTAGAAACCATCTCTTCAGAAACAACATTAATATGACTCTCATTATCAATGATCACCGAACACACCTTACCATGTGAGGTACATCTAGTGCGGAAAAGAGATTCCTTTTTCTTTTCATCTTCTTGAACCCAACGTCCTCTTCTTTCTTGCATATAATCCATGAAATTACTCAACTGTGCTCTGATACCAAATTGATGTGATTCTTCGAGTTAACAAAGAACCAATCGACCAGGATCTTATTCTTGAAGCGATTGATGGGCAGAATTCAAGAAACGGACGTAAATCGGTCTATAGTTCTCGGAATTATGTGTTTTCAAGATGAGGAGAAAGATGACGTTTTGAACTACAAAAATAACTATTGAATCGTTTAAATCAAGTAAGTATTGAGGCCGGCACGATGGAAAGAAAATTAAGGTTTTGGGTATGAACTAGAACGAATTTTAATCAAGAACCGCGTTCTTGAATGATCAAAACAAATAAAGTTCCTAAGTCACCACTTGAAATCAATTAACGTGATAAAGAAACACCACACGCTATTGAAAACAAGATAAAGACTATCACCACCTTGCTTGGAACCAAAAACAAGGATAAAGAACACCAAATAGAGAAAATAACTCTATTGCAAAATTTAGGTTTCTGCTCAAAACGTGAATAGTATATTTACAAGTCATGAGAACCCTTTATATAGGCCTAGGTTCTCTTCTTTTATGACTACAAATCCATATTCTACTCTAGAAAGGAAATAACTAAAAACAAGGAAAATAAAATCCCTATTCTACAAGGAAAAGAATAAAAAAAACTAGAATCCTACTAGAACTAGGATAAAGATCCTACTAATGATAGGAAATTAAATCCTACTATAATATAAATCAAGAAACAAGAAACCTATTTAGAAAAGGATTCAAGAAACAAGAATGGGAAATAATCTTCAAACTTGAGCTTCTTGGACTTTTCTTTTTCTTGAATTTCAATCTTGTGTTTCTTGATTTTCTTGGATTTCTTGATCTTCTTCATCTTTCATCATTCTCCCCTTGTTGAGAAAGACTCGTCCTCGAGTCTAAAGGCTCCATAAACGGTGAAAGATTAGCCAAAAAAATTGGGAACAACCCATACTTACCAGGCTCTAAGTTGCATTTTTCTAACTTTTCATAGAGCTTCATCATGTTCAAAGAAAACTTTGCATATGGCCGAACTAAATCCCACTTTCTTAGTGGTAACTTTATACTATGATTTCTCAAACATATCATCTTAAACTGATCTTCAATGTGTAAACCATGATCATAACTTATTTCCTTTTGATCTTCATAAATCTTGAACACTTCCGTGTCGATGTGGTATTTGCATGCAAAATCTGAGTTAGTGCCACAAAAACCTTTAAATAAATCAAATTCATGAACCTTTGGATCAGGGTTAGAGAATAAATCATGTCTTCTTATGAGCTCCTTGATGATTTTGATGCTCTCATATTTGACATGATTATAGCCACTAACCTCAATGAAATTAAGAGATATTAAATCTACACTTTCTTGCAAAGATTCAACCTTTTGAGGAATAAATCTTGCTCGAACTAGATCATAAATTAAACTCTCGTTCATGGACTCGTTTTTCAGCAACTTATTCTCTTTCTCTTCCAAATCTTCATAGATTATTGGTCCTACGCAATATGCTACTTTGGTTGGTGTGGAGTAAGAAACAAAATCTGGATTCTTTTCGAAATCACTTAAAGATGGAAAATCAATAGTTGGATGCTCCAATGGATCCTCATCAAACTTTGGAGGTAAATCCTCAACTTGTGGATCCAATTCATTCTTCTCCTCCATTTGCTGTTCCATATTTATGGGACCAATGATTTGTAATTTGGTCACAAAAGAAACATCAACATACTTGTAGTCTTTAACAACATCTTCTGGATTTAAGGGAACTAAATTGATTTTTCGCCCATCCTTTGTAAAAGAATAGGTATTACGGTATACATCATATTTTGCGCCCCTATGATACACCCATGGTCTTCCAAGTAATAAGTGACAAGCATTCATCTTTGTTACATCACACCAAACAAGATCTTTATATATTTTACCAATAGAAAAAAGAAACTAGGCATTGACGAGTTACCTCTACGCCATCACCATTCTCAAATTCTATGCTGTAAGGATATGGATGATGCTTGGTTGACAAGCCAAGTTTAGAAACCATCTCTTCAGAAACAACATTAATATGACTCTCATTATCAATGATCACCGAACATACCTTACCATGTGAGGTACATCTAGTGCGGAAAAGAGATTCCTTTTTCTTTTCATCTTCTTGAACCCAACGTCCTCTTCTTTCTTGCATATAATCCATGAAATTACTCAACTGTGCTCTGATACCAAATTGATGTGATTCTTCGAGTTAACAAAGAACCAATCGACCAGGATCTTATTCTTGAAGCGATTGATGGGCAGAATTCAAGAAACGGACGTAAATCGGTCTATAGTTCTCGGAATTATGTGTTTTCAAGATGAGGAGAAAGATGACGTTTTGAACTACAAAAATAACTATTGAATCGTTTAAATCAAGTAAGTATTGAGGCCGGCACGATGGAAAGAAAATTAAGGTTTTGGGTATGAACTAGAACGAATTTTAATCAAGAACCGCGTTCTTGAATGATCAAAACAAATAAAGTTCCTAAGTCACCACTTGAAATCAATTAACGTGATAAAGAAACACCACACGCTATTGAAAACAAGATAAAGACTATCACCACCTTGCTTGGAACCAAAAACAAGGATAAAGAACACCAAATAGAGAAAATAACTCTATTGCAAAATTTAGGTTTCTGCTCAAAACGTGAATAGTATATTTACAAGTCATGAGAACCCTTTATATAGGCCTAGGTTCTCTTCTTTTATGACTACAAATCCATATTCTACTCTAGAAAGGAAATAACTAAAAACAAGGAAAATAAAATCCCTATTCTACAAGGAAAAGAATAAAAAAAACTAGAATCCTACTAGAACTAGGATAAAGATCCTACTAATGATAGGAAATTAAATCCTACTATAATATAAATCAAGAAACAAGAAACCTATTTAGAAAAGGATTCAAGAAACAAGAATGGGAAATAATCTTCAAACTTGAGCTTCTTGGACTTTTCTTTTTCTTGAATTTCAATCTTGTGTTTCTTGATTTTCTTGGATTTCTTGATCTTCTTCATCTTTCATCATTCTCCCCTTGTTGAGAAAGACTCGTCCTCGAGTCTAAAGGCTCCATAAACGGTGAAAGATTAGCCAAAAAAATTGGGAACAACCCATACTTACCAGGCTCTAAGTTGCATTTTTCTAACTTTTCATAGAGCTTCATCATGTTCAAAGAAAACTTTGCATATGGCCGAACTAAATCCCACTTTCTTAGTGGTAACTTTATACTATGATTTCTCAAACATATCATCTTAAACTGATCTTCAATGTGTAAACCATGATCATAACTTATTTCCTTTTGATCTTCATAAATCTTGAACACTTCCGTGTCGATGTGGTATTTGCATGCAAAATCTGAGTTAGTGCCACAAAAACCTTTAAATAAATCAAATTCATGAACCTTTGGATCAGGGTTAGAGAATAAATCATGTCTTCTTATGAGCTCCTTGATGATTTTGATGCTCTCATATTTGACATGATTATAGCCACTAACCTCAATGAAATTAAGAGATATTAAATCTACACTTTCTTGCAAAGATTCAACCTTTTGAGGAATAAATCTTGCTCGAACTAGATCATAAATTAAACTCTCGTTCATGGACTCGTTTTTCAGCAACTTATTCTCTTTCTCTTCCAAATCTTCATAGATTATTGGTCCTACGCAATACGCTACTTTGGTTGGTGTGGAGTAAGAAACAAAATCTGGATTCTTTTCGAAATCACTTAAAGATGGAAAATCAATAGTTGGATGCTCCAATGGATCCTCATCAAACTTTGGAGGTAAATCCTCAACTTGTGGATCCAATTCATTCTTCTCCTCCATTTGCTGTTCCATATTTATGGGACCAATGATTTGTAATTTGGTCACAAAAGAAACATCAACATACTTGTAGTCTTTAACAACATCTTCTGGATTCAAGGGAACTAAATTGATTTTTCGCCCATCCTTTGTAAAAGAATAGGTATTACGGTATACATCATATTTAGCGCCCCTATCATACACCCATGGTCTTCCAAGTAATAAGTGACAAGCATTCATCTTTGTTACATCACACCAAACAAGATCTTTATATATTTTACCAATAGAAAAAAGAAACTAGGCATTGACGAGTTACCTCTACGCCATCACCATTCTCAAATTCTATGCTGTAAGGATATGGATGATGCTTGGTTGACAAGCCAAGTTTAGAAACCATCTCTTCAGAAACAACATTAATATGACTCTCATTATCAATGATCACCGAACATACCTTACCATGTGAGGTACATCTAGTGCGGAAAAGAGATTCCTTTTTCTTTTCATCTTCTTGAACCCAACGTCCTCTTCTTTCTTGCATATAATCCATGAAATTACTCAACTGTGCTCTGATACCAAATTGATGTGATTCTTCGAGTTAACAAAGAACCAATCGACCAGGATCTTATTCTTGAAGCGATTGATGGGCAGAATTCAAGAAACGGACGTAAATCGGTCTATAGTTCTCGGAATTATGTGTTTTCAAGATGAGGAGAAAGATGACGTTTTGAACTACAAAAATAACTATTGAATCGTTTAAATCAAGTAAGTATTGAGGCCGGCACGATGGAAAGAAAATTAAGGTTTTGGGTATGAACTAGAACGAATTTTAATCAAGAACCGCGTTCTTGAATGATCAAAACAAATAAAGTTCCTAAGTCACCACTTGAAATCAATTAACGTGATAAAGAAACACCACACGCTATTGAAAACAAGATAAAGACTATCACCACCTTGCTTGGAACCAAAAACAAGGATAAAGAACACCAAATAGAGAAAATAACTCTATTGCAAAATTTAGGTTTCTGCTCAAAACGTGAATAGTATATTTACAAGTCATGAGAACCCTTTATATAAGCCTAGGTTCTCTTCTTTTATGACTACAAATCCATATTCTACTCTAGAAAGGAAATAACTAAAAACAAGGAAAATAAAATCCCTATTCTACAAGGAAAAGAATAAAAAAAACTAGAATCCTACTAGAACTAGGATAAAGATCCTACTAATGATAGGAAATTAAATCCTACTATAATATAAATCAAGAAACAAGAAACCTATTTAGAAAAGGATTCAAGAAACAAGAATGGGAAATAATCTTCAAACTTGAGCTTCTTGGACTTTTCTTTTTCTTGAATTTCAATCTTGTGTTTCTTGATTTTCTTGGATTTCTTGATCTTCTTCATCTTTCATCATTCTCCCCTTGTTGAGAAAGACTCGTCCTCGAGTCTAAAGGCTCCATAAACGGTGAAAGATTAGCCAAAAAAATTGGGAACAACCCATACTTACCAGGCTCTAAGTTGCATTTTTCTAACTTTTCATAGAGCTTCATCATGTTCAAAGAAAACTTTGCATATGGCCGAACTAAATCCCACTTTCTTAGTGGTAACTTTATACTATGATTTCTCAAACATATCATCTTAAACTGATCTTCAATGTGTAAACCATGATCATAACTTATTTCCTTTTGATCTTCATAAATCTTGAACACTTCCGTGTCGATGTGGTATTTGCATGCAAAATCTGAGTTAGTGCCACAAAAACCTTTAAATAAATCAAATTCATGAACCTTTGGATCAGGGTTAGAGAATAAATCATGTCTTCTTATGAGCTCCTTGATGATTTTGATGCTCTCATATTTGACATGATTATAGCCACTAACCTCAATGAAATTAAGAGATATTAAATCTACACTTTCTTGCAAAGATTCAACCTTTTGAGGAATAAATCTTGCTCGAACTAGATCATAAATTAAACTCTCGTTCATGGACTCGTTTTTCAGCAACTTATTCTCTTTCTCTTCCAAATCTTCATAGATTATTGGTCCTACGCAATACGCTACTTTGGTTGGTGTGGAGTAAGAAACAAAATCTGGATTCTTTTCGAAATCACTTAAAGATGGAAAATCAATAGTTGGATGCTCCAATGGATCCTCATCAAACTTTGGAGGTAAATCCTCAACTTGTGGATCCAATTCATTCTTCTCCTCCATTTGCTGTTCCATATTTATGGGACCAATGATTTGTAATTTGGTCACAAAAGAAACATCAACATACTTGTAGTCTTTAACAACATCTTCTGGATTCAAGGGAACTAAATTGATTTTTCGCCCATCCTTTGTAAAAGAATAGGTATTACGGTATACATCATATTTAGCGCCCCTATCATACACCCATGGTCTTCCAAGTAATAAGTGACAAGCATTCATCTTTGTTACATCACACCAAACAAGATCTTTATATATTTTACCAATAGAAAAAAGAAACTAGGCATTGACGAGTTACCTCTACGCCATCACCATTCTCAAATTCTATGCTGTAAGGATATGGATGATGCTTGGTTGACAAGCCAAGTTTAGAAACCATCTCTTCAGAAACAACATTAATATGACTCTCATTATCAATGATCACCGAACATACCTTACCATGTGAGGTACATCTAGTGCGGAAAAGAGATTCCTTTTTCTTTTCATCTTCTTGAACCCAACGTCCTCTTCTTTCTTGCATATAATCCATGAAATTACTCAACTGTGCTCTGATACCAAATTGATGTGATTCTTCGAGTTAACAAAGAACCAATCGACCAGGATCTTATTCTTGAAGCGATTGATGGGCAGAATTCAAGAAACGGACGTAAATCGGTCTATAGTTCTCGGAATTATGTGTTTTCAAGATGAGGAGAAAGATGACGTTTTGAACTACAAAAATAACTATTGAATCGTTTAAATCAAGTAAGTATTGAGGCCGGCACGATGGAAAGAAAATTAAGGTTTTGGGTATGAACTAGAACGAATTTTAATCAAGAACCGCGTTCTTGAATGATCAAAACAAATAAAGTTCCTAAGTCACCACTTGAAATCAATTAACGTGATAAAGAAACACCACACGCTATTGAAAACAAGATAAAGACTATCACCACCTTGCTTGGAACCAAAAACAAGGATAAAGAACACCAAATAGAGAAAATAACTCTATTGCAAAATTTAGGTTTCTGCTCAAAACGTGAATAGTATATTTACAAGTCATGAGAACCCTTTATATAGGCCTAGGTTCTCTTCTTTTATGACTACAAATCCATATTCTACTCTAGAAAGGAAATAACTAAAAACAAGGAAAATAAAATCCCTATTCTACAAGGAAAAGAATAAAAAAAACTAGAATCCTACTAGAACTAGGATAAAGATCCTACTAATGATAGGAAATTAAATCCTACTATAATAATATAAATCAAGAAACAAGAAACCTATTTAGAAAAGGATTCAAGAAACAAGAATGGGAAATAATCTTCAAACTTGAGCTTCTTGGACTTTTCTTTTTCTTGAATTTCAATCTTGTGTTTCTTGATTTTCTTGGATTTCTTGATCTTCTTCATCTTTCATCAAATAGTTTGAATTGAGTTATGAATGTTGTTGTGTTGTGATATGAATGTGTTATAAATGGTATTAAGATCATGAACTAGACACTTTAGACGAATGGACGAAGATGGGTGTTATGATCATGAATGTGAGTGAATTGGAGGCAAATTGAGGAATCTAGATAATGTGGATAATGTGAATGACTAATGGCCATTGTTATGATATTAATGAAGGTATAAACGCTAGCATTGGAAGGGAATGTGCAAGTGTAGAATAGTTCGACGGAAAGGTATGTAAGGCTAACCCTTCTTTCATAAGGCATGGTTCTTGGCCAAATTCCTAATTCCTCTATATGAGTATGTTGTCTTCACATGGTTGACATTCCGAGCTCATAAGCTCACGACCCCTGATATGTGCTATGATTATACTATGTTCCTCGTATGACGAGTAAGTCCATAATGTAGATGTAATGATAATGATGAGAATAGTAATGATGATGAGAGTAAAACGAGATTAGAGATGCTTACGAGCTATGATATATGTATATGTATGCCTATGAAGGGCTATGATAAGACCCCGAGCTTATGATGCCGGGTAATGTATATGACTATGTATAATGTATGTATACGATTACGAAACGCGCGCACACCTCTGCAGATGGTACGGATAACCCTGATGCCTTGGTAGGGCCAGGTATGTATGACCTAGCCTTGGTTGGCCAAGCATGTATAAGACACCGATCCTATGAGGTCGGGTATGCTATGTATATGAAATGACTATGTATATAATATGAATATGAATGTGATAAGACTATGTATAAGAATACGAATAAGGACATGTATACGAATATGAGCACAAGTATGGTACGAGTATTATTATGGGATACGAACGACGATGTATGCAAGTAAGCGACATGATGATGATGATATTACTGTCTCCCCTCCTATGCTATTTTCATATGATATCTATTATGCTTCTATGTTGATGTTGATCATGCTTTACATACTCAGTACATTCTTCGTACTGACGTCCTTTTGTTTGTGGACGCTGCGTCATGCCCGCAGGTGCACAGGGAGACAGACTTGATCCATAGCTGCTTATTCAGAGATTGCATAGCAGAGCTCCATTTCTTTCGGAGCCGTAGCTTTTGGGTACTTATTCTTTTGTGTATATAATTATGGGCATAGCGGGGTCCTGTCCCGCTCATACGATATGTCATACTCTTAGAGGCTCGTAGTCATGTGTATGTGGGTAGAGATGTTCGGCCATGTCTGTCACGACCCAACCCCGTAGGCCGTGACTAGTGCCCGAATTGGACACTTATATTGCCTGTTAACTGTAATCATTTATAACTAGCATGTCATGAACTTATTTGTATAAAAAGGTAGGGTGTTATTTTAAAGCTGTCAAAATTTTATATGTCGTAGGCACCTGTCTCCTGAGGAGTTACAATTTTTAAACAACAACATATATATTTCTACGCAAGCCGACAAGGCTGCCACGATATGCAACATACCAAACATATATATATGCAAGCCGACAAGGCTGCCACGATATGCAACATACCAAACATACATATATATGCAAGCCGACAAGGCTGCCATCACGAATGGGTACGCCCCAAACATAAGTCATGTTCATACAACGCAACAACAACTATACACAGACCCACACAGATGTCCACAGACCTCTAAGAGTAATGACAGTATCATGTGACGGGACAGGGCCCCGCCGTACCCCGAATAAACACATACACATACAGCAAAAGGGAGTTATACCACAAACTAGGCTCCGGAACAAAGGAGCACTCCAAAGTAGCTGAATAGATATCCTAAGCTGGCGGATCTCCAAATCGAGCATCTGTACCTGCGGGCATGAACGCAGCCCCCCGAAGAAAGGGGGTCAGTACGGAATATGTACTGAGCATGTAAAGCATGAAATGTAGCAATAGACTCATAAGGAGACAAAGTATGTAGGACCCAATGCAACAATCAGAAATTCATAAAACTTGCCTTTGGACATATTTCATCTGTATCATTCTCATATCAATATCGTTATAGAGTTTTGTAATCAAAGCTGCATAATCATCTGTATATAACATATATATAACGTGTCCCAGCCCTTTAATGAGGGACTCGGTAATTAAAATCATAGCATCATAAACATAAACATAGACGTGTCCCGGCCCTTTTATAAGGGACTCGGTAATAGGGAATATGCCCTCCTGGCCACCATCTCCATATCATCATGTCATCATATCATCATATCATCACATCATCATATCATCATATCATCATATCATATATATATATATATATATATATATAACGTGTCCCGGCCCTCTAGTGAGGGACTCGGTGATTAATATAGTAAATATGCGCACGAGAACGTGTCCTGGCCCGGGACTCAGTGAAGGATATAGCGGTAAGCACGAGCAGAATAATAAGCAACCACATATATGCAATTCATCTTTTGAGACTCAATAGATAAGCAACTAACCAGCTCTAAAGTATTGGGATAATAATCATATTCAATTCTTTTCAACTCTCATTATAAGTTATAGCAAGGAACGTTTCAGCTTTCATATGCATGTATCAATTTCCATGATGTAGTTTTTGAAAGTCAAGTATGCTTCTGTTCATGCCATTCTTTTAAGAGTAGGAACTTCTATACATCATTCATTAGTCAATCATGTAGTAGGCTCGTGACAATAACATTACAGAATGAAAGAATCACAAATCATGCTTGGAACTAGAGAGTAGAGTTTACCCCAAGGTTCATATCATTTCATACTTACGTCTAGGATATGCCAAAAGAAAGAAGGAATAGGCTTTAGCGTTTAGTCGTATTATAACTTGTACTTGCTGCCCAAAAACACTTATCCTATATCAAGATATCAAGAGCTACAATTAGTCTACAAAGGAATTTAATACGTATTTTGACGCTCACAATCCCTTTCTAACATTTAAACGACGTTTCGTTCGCATTCAAACCAACTAGTGCTACAAGCTAACATTGCTAATCATTCTTTCATATATCAATCCAAACTTGTTTAACATGACTTAGGGGACTTTGGACAGCTTGCACATCATTCAAATCAGTCCCAAACTCAGGGCCAAACAGCACATACCACAATACCATTTTCACTTAGCAATTTTCCAGTTTTAACTTACAACGACAACAACACGTTTAATAAAATTAATTTCACGATTCTTGGAACTGTTTTAGCATCATTTTTATTCTTACAACAGCCCACAAATCATTTCAATTTCAACTTGAATCATTGCACTTCACTTTCACTGTATGTTCATAACAACATTCAACATACACTAATTCACTTCTAACTTTAAAACAGTCCACGGTTTTGGACTGCTTGTATACTTCAACATGATTCGTTTCTTTAACACCTCAATTCACATATTCAATATGCATACACCACAATGTCCATAACAACAACAATCAAAACTTGGCACAAAACAGTCCACAATCCCCCTAAAATAGTCCCCTTACACGGCTTCAGCACCATTCCAACAACTTCATGATTTTCATCCATTTATCCATACTACAACACATTCAATCCACTTCCAATACATGTACAAGAAGATTAAACATGATTCCATTAAAGCCTACAACACACGGCTCATTTAAATTTTACGAAATACAGTCCAATACCAACATGCAACATCATAAACCAACTTCTACAATCTTTGTTCATTTACATATGTTGACACACATTCAATTCATCAACAATACATGCAAAATGAAACCAACCAGGGCTTCACCAAGCTCACGGCTCACCCCCTACTTCAACCACAACAACAATCCAACAACAACATGCATGAATTATACATTTAAATCATCATGCAACACAAGAACAATGATCATTCTTACCTTGTAGTTACACTTCAATCGGCTAGCCTTCACTTTCACTTCTTGAATTTTAACACTTGTTCTTGCTATATCAATGGATGCTACACGTTAATATACCTTCAATGGAGTTGTCTTGCTTAGGAAAAACTGAATTCTTGATCAACTTGGAGAGCCAAGTTCTGGCCGTGAGCTTCAAGAGCATGCATGGCATGTTTATGGTTTCTTCTTCCCTTGAAACATAATGGTGAATGTGTAGAACACTTTAGGGGTTTAATGGTGAGAAAGAAATGGAAGAGCTGGCCGTTTTTTGGTGGTGGAACAGCCATGGAAGGCCGTGGCTCTCTTTCCTCTTCACTTGGTGAAGATGAGAGCCTTTCTCTCTCTAAGTTCACTTGGTGGGATTGGGAAAGGAGTTGTGCATGCTACTTTGGTCAACAAGGAGACCATTTTGCTGCCCAAGAAGGTCTTACACGTTCCCCCAACTAAGCATGGGCAAAAATCTGATTTTTTTCATGTGTTTGTGGGGCCCACACGGCCACTAGTGAAAAATTTGTGAACATTTATGTCTTAATACTCAGCCCAACTTGCATCGTCCATATCTCCTTACCCCGATATCATTTTGACGAGCGGTTTGTTGCATTGAAAACTAGACTCGATGAACTTCATTTTAGGCTTTTGAAACATCTTAAAACTCCTCATATACTAGGAAATATGCCTCCTACAATATAGGCTAAAATCGGGTCCGAGATTTTACTGAAATTGTTCCGATTCATTTCGTTTAATTTCTTATCCTCTTCCAACCTCATGTAACCTCTTATACATACATATACACACTTATATACATCAATAAAAATCCATATACGCATCTCGAAGGGTCCGGAGAATCACAATAACCTTAAACATAACTAGAGAACTCACAAAGCTTTGACGAAACTCCAATCGCAAAAGTATATTCATATCTTTTGTCCATCCTCTATATCATTACTAATAATCTAAAATAATTTAAAAGGTCACTCGCATTACCTCATATACATACTCGTAGCGCGATTTCAAATCCTTTAGGTAACCGTGTCACCTTGGAATACTTAAGGAAACCATATATATAACGATATTCTTACTAACTCGACTAACTTTCCTTGAACCTTCTTAACTCATTCTTTCTTGTTTTAGTACAAGTAGCACGGATTATTATGGAGTGTAACATTCTTCCCCCCTTAGGAACATTCGTCCTCGAATGTTACATTAGTGTTGTATAAGCATACTGAACCTTTTACCCTTCCTAGTAAATCTTATGCTTCACTACCTCACAACCTGTCTTACCAATACATTCGCATCCGTCACAATTCATTTTCCTTTGTACTCTCATCTTAATCATACTACTACTTCTTTTACTATATACTCGTCATAATTTATCCCTGCTTATCAATTCAGTCGGTACCTTACTATAACACTTTATCAAGATTTGCCGGTATTTTCTAAATCATCTCTTAGTATCATAAACCCTTTCCAAATTCTTCTTTTTACAATATCAAAATCGACTTCCTAATTATTATTACCATCTATTCGGCAGTCGACTTATTTCTAGAGGTCAGTCGTATTGGCAACTTAGTCAAATCCTATCCTTACTATTGACACAACCTTTCAAAACATATTACAAACCTATATCTCATTCTTTTTTTTCTATTTCTGGGAAAATTTGGGCAGAGTTTTCTCTGTACTTCTTACTATCCCAAAACCTGCACGGAGGAAATACCAACAATGCCTCACAGGGCCAACATTTATACGTATATATATCATATCGTATCATAGCCACACAGGGCTCCCAATATCAACAACAATATGAAAATGATGAACATACCTCGTATGCCCAACTCAAACTGCACCTGTTATACTTTCTCTTTCAATTTTCAACTTTACATTTCAATCGTACTTGCATACCTTACTTGACATATACCTTTCGTACCTTTGCTTACCTGCGTACTTTGGAACTTCCAATATCATCAATCACTTTCTTCCGTCGATGCTGTTCTTCAGTTGAAATCAAGGGTTAGCATAAAGAATTTCACTTCCTATGGATTGGGCTCTATCGCACGATCTAAGATTCAAAGAAAGGTAACACCCTAAATGTCCTGTAGCCTCCTGTTTATAGACATGGTGCACAACACATCAATAAACAAGACTCTACTAGACACGGTCTGTAGACACTCCCAGAAAGGACCGCTCTGATACCACTTTCAATGTTACACTCCATAATAATCCGTGCTACTTGTACTAAAACAAGAAAGAATGAGTTAAGAAGGTTCAAGGAAAGTTAGTCGAGTTAGTAAGAATATCGTTATATATGGTTTCCTTAAGTATTCCAAGGTGACACGGTTACCTAAAGGATTTGAAATCGCGCTATGAGTATGTATATGAGGTAATGCGAGTGACCTTTTAAAGTATTTGAGATTATTAGTAATGATATAGAGGATGGACAAAAGATATGAATATACTTTTGCGATTGGAGTTTTGTCAAAGCTTTGTGAGTTCTCTAGTTATGTTTAAGGTTATTGTGATTCTCCGGACCCTTCGAGACGTGTATATGGATTTTTATTGATGTATATAAGTGTGTATATGTATGTATAAGAGGTTACATGAGGTTGGAAGAGGATAAGAAGTTAAACGAAATGAATCGGAACAATTTCAGTAAAATCTCAGATCCGATTTTAGCCTATATTGTAGGAGGCATATTTCCTAGTATATGAGGAGTTTTAAGATGTTTCAAAATCCTAAAATGAAGTTCATCGAGTCTAGTTTTCAATGCAACAAACCGCTCGTCAAAATGATATCGGGGTAAGGAGATATGGACGATGCAAGTTGGGCTGAGTATTAAGACTTAAATGTTCACAAATTTTTCACTAGTGGCCGTGTGGGCCCCACAAACATATGACAAAAACAGATTTTTGCTCATGCTTAGTTGGGGGAACGTGCAAGACCTTCTTGGGCAGCAAAATGGTCTCCTTTTTGACCAAAGTAGCATGCACAACTCATTTCCCAATCCCACCAAGTGAACTTAGAGAGAGAAAGGCTCTCATCTTCACCAAGTGAAGAGGAAAGAGAGCCACGGCCTTCCATGGCTGTTCCACCACCAAAAAACGGCCAGCTCTTCCATTTATTTCTCACCATTAAACCCCTAAAGTGTTCTACACATTCACCATTATGTTTCAAGGGAAGAAGAAACCATAAACATGCCATGCATGCTCTTGAAGCTCACGGCCAGAACTTGGCTCTCCAAGTTGATCCAGAATTCAGTTTTTCCTAAGCAAGACAACTCCATTGAAGGTATATTAACGTGTAGCATCCATTGATATAGCAAGAACAAGTGTTAAAATTCAAGAAGTGAAAGTGAGGCTAGCCGATTGAAGTGTAGTTACAAGGTAAGAATGATCATTGTTCTTGTGTTGCATGATGATTTGAATGTATAATTCATGCATGTTGCATGTTGGTATTGGACTGTTTTTCTTAAAATTTAAATGAGCCGTGTGTTGTAGGCTTTAATGGAATCATGTTTAATCTTCTTGTACATGTATTGGAAGTGGATTGAATGTGTTGTAGTATGGATAAATGGATGAAAATCATGAAGTTGTTGGAATGGTGCTGAAGCCGTGTAAGGGGACTGTTTTAGGGGGATTGTGGACTGTTTTGTGCCACGTTTTGATTGTTGTTGTTATGGACATTGTGGTGTATTGTATGCATATTGAATATATGAATTGAGGTGTTAAAGAAACGAATCATGTTGAAGTATACAAGCAGTCCAAAACCGTGGACTGTTTTAAAGTTAGAAGTGAATTAGTGTATGTTGAATGTTGAATGTTGTTATGAACATATAGTGAAAGTGAAGTGCAATGATTCAAGTTGAAATTGAAATGATTTGTGGGATGTTGTAAGAATAAAAATGATGCTAAAACAGTTCCAAGAATCGTGAAAGTAATGTTATTAAACGTGTTGTTGTCGTTGTAAGTTAAAACTGGAAAATTGCTAAGTGAAAATGGTATTGTGGTATGTGCTGTTTGGCCGTGAGTTTGGGACTGATTTGAATGATGTGCAAGTTGTCCAAAGTCCCCTAAGTCATGTTAAACAAGTTTGGATTGATATATGAAAGAATGATTAGCAATGTTAGCTTGTAGCACTAGTTGGTTTGAATGCGAACGAAACGTCGTTTAAATGTTAGAAAGGGATTGTGAGCGTCAAAATACGTATTAAATTCCTTTGTAGACTAATTGTAGCTCTTGATATCTTGATATAGGATAAGTGTTTTGAGGCAGCAAGTACAAGTTATAATACGACTAAACGCTAAAGGTATGTAAAGCCTATTCCTTCTTTCTTTTGGCATGTCCTAGACGTAAGTATGAAATGATATGAACCTTGGGGTAAACTCTACTCTCTAGTTCCAAGCATGATTTGTGATTCTTTCATTCTGTAATGTTATTGTCACGAGCCTACTACATGATTGACTAATGAATGATTTATAGAAGTTCCTACTCTTAAAAGAATGGCATGAACAGAAGCATACTTGACTTTCAAAAACTACATCATGGAAATTGATACATGCACATGAAAGCTGAAACGTTCCTTGCTATAACTTATAATGAGAGTTGAAAAGAATGAATATGATTATTATCCCAATACTTTAGAGCTGGTTAGTTGCTTATCTATTGAGTCTCAAAAGATGAATTGCATATATGTGGTTGCTTATTATTCTGCTCGTGCTTACCGCTATATCCTTCACTGAGTCCCGGGCCAGGACACGTTCTCGTGCGCATATTTACAATATTAATCACCGAGTCCCTCACTAGAGGGCCGGGACACGTTATATATATATATATATATATGATGATATGATGACATGATGATATGGAGATGGTGGCCAGGAGGGTATATTCCCTATTACCGAGTCCCTTATAAAAGGGTCGGGACACGTCTATGTTTATGTTTATGATGCTATGATTTTAATTACCGAGTCCCTCATTAAAGGGCCGGGACACGTTATGATAGCAACCATAGAGGCTCAAATGCATTAAGGAGCAAAAAAGGTCACCACCAAGATTCGGGACGAATCTTCTATAAGAGGGGGAGAATGATAGCAACCAAGGAAGCTTAATTTTCGTTGAAGACAAAAAAATATCAAGATGCTTTAATGGGCTTCATTTGGTAATGAAAACATGTCTTGTAATGGAGGAATAGCTCCAGCCCAAAGTAGATCTTTTGGGAAAGTCTTAATACTAATTGGAGGCCCAAATTGAAGACCAAGATGAGTTGGATTATGGCCCAAAACATGCCCAAAGAAGGAACAAGTTCAGCAGCCCATACTTACGTTTCTAGAAGATCATTTAATGCTATGTTGACTACATTTAATGTTTTTATTGAACAAAGTGTTGGTGGTCTTCTATGCACATTGGAACAAATGTTTGGTGGTCTTCTATGCACATTGGAACAAAGAATTGGTGGTCTTCTATGCAGCTTGGAAATTGCACCTTAATTAATTTAGTTTGACCAACTTTATTTTCTTTAGGGTGGTAGCCACCATTTCTCCTATATAAAGGGGTGTTTTCTCTTTCATTGTAACTAAGTTTGAATATTAATAATATTAGCCTTGTGCTTGTGGAGACCTTTGAGGTTCTCTTTTGGGTTATGCCCTTTTTGTTCTACTTTGAACCGCAACTTGGATTCTTCGATGGTAAGATTCCTTGTTTGAGTTCCCTCCCTCCATTTCTTCTTCTTCTTAATTGATTCAACTCCTTCTTTCACTATTAAACAAAGTTTTAAGTATCAAATACTTGAACTTGTGTTCTTCTTTCTCAAGAATCAATCCTTCCCCCTTTCTAATTTTCAATTCTAAAGTCTTCCGCTAACCATGTTGTTATCAAGTGGTATCAGAGCGGTTCTATCAAGATTCCGTTCTTGATAATCTTTGGGATTTCTTGAAAGAAAAAAAAAAGAGCAAAAAAAAAAAACTGAAAAGTACTGTAGCGTGAATAGTATCAAAATTATTAAAAAAATAAAGAAATTTGTTCGAGTGAACAGTGACGTGAACAGTACTTCTAGTTATCTTCACTTGTTCTTGGTTTGTTCAAAGCTTTATCTTGTGATTTGGTGACTTTAAATTATTGGGAAATCCATTGTGGTTGTTATCTCTTGAAAATTTCATTAGTTTTAAAGATTCTTTGACTTTTGCTCATCAAGGAACTCAAGAGTCACTTTGAGGAATGCAAAAGTCATTGCAATACATTTGTATCCAAACTCATTGATATGTTCTAAATCTTTTCTTGAAAGTGTTTATTTCTTGCATTTAGTTTTCTTTATGTTCTCTTACTAGATACTTGAAGTATTTGTCCATACTTAGAGTTGTCTAGTAATTTTGTGTCTATTTCTTTGTTTCGTGCCAATTTGTTCCGTGTTTTTTTCTCTCTCTTTATTTTCATTGTGTATTTCTTATTTCCTGTCTGTTTAAGTTTTTTTGTTGTCCTTTCTTTGTTTGTCATAAACTCCATTCTTGAATCAATCTTTGGAACTTACTTTGAAGTGTTTGAGTTGCTGGTTTATTGAAGAACTTCGAGACACAACCCTTGAGTGGTAAAAGGTAAGAGTGGTGAGAATATTTGAGGGTAAAAGCCTAATAGTGTGAAATACGAGTGTTGAGAGCCACAACTTGAGTGATACACGTAAGGGAGTGTATGTGAGATCATTTTACTACTAACTGTTTTCTCTTTTTTTAAAGCATGTTTTCTACAAATTCTGAAAGCATTTGGAGTGAAAGGATGGATTATTCTAGTGAAGAAGAGTGGGAATCAGATGCAGAAGATGATAGAAGGGCATACAATGATTCTTGTGAAGATTATGGTGGCTACGATGAGTCAAATAGCCAAACCTATGATGAGTCACATCAGATTTGTGATTCGAGTGAAGGTAATAACATTTGTGAGGATTATAGTAGTGATGAATCTTTTGATTATGATGACATTAGTTATGGTGATGAATGTGCTGATTATGTTGAAGTTGGGAGTTTGAATCCTATTAAACCTACTCCGGTAAGATCTAGTTTGGGAAAGAGTCTTAGAAGAGGCCATGAGCTTACTAGAGTTAACAAAGTTTTTCAAACTAGAATGGAGGTACTGTCTAAGGTGTGTGCTACTAAGATTGACAAGAATGTTTGTCATAACTTAGTTAGTGCTTACTTTGTTGAAAAAGTAGGTTTATCCTGTGTTAAGCATGCTTCACCCTACACCTTAAAAGGAGTGAAGGTAGAGAAGAGGGTGTTGGTGTCATTAACTCTTGGGAGATACAAGGATGAGGTTTGGTGTGACGTAATCCCCTTATTCACATGTCATGTCTTATTGGGAAGGCCATGGTATCTCTATAAGAAAGTTTCATATGATCTAGGAAAGAATAGGTATTCCTTGGTGAAAGATGATGGAAAAAGAACTACCCTTGTATCTTTGTCACCTACAGAGATTCAAGAAGATCAATTAAAGGTAAGGAGATCAATAGAGGTGTTTGAAAAGGAAAAGGTCTGCAAGAGGGGAAACAATAGTGGGATTGGGAAGCCTAAAATTAGAGTTGATGTTAGAAGTCCTCCAAGGGATAAAAGAGGGATTCTAGGCAAGTATATGGGAACTTGTGATACTTATTGCAGCATACCTTGCCCGGGGATAGAAAGGGATGATGCCGCATGGACAACCTTCTCTACACCAAACAAAAGTGAGGATGAGAGACAAAAGAAAGAGAGAAGTGAGGGTGAGCAACTTGACAACTCGAGAGAGGAAGGGATGAGTGAAAAGAGTGAGTTGTTAAGAAGCAAAAATAAGTGGAAAGAATTGAGTGAAGTGAGTTCAAGAGGTAAAATAGAGAGTGAACAAGTGCACTTGAGAGATGAGGAAAAAGAAGAGATTAAAAGAATTGAGTGCATAAGTGTGAAAGATTCTTGTTCAAGTTCTAACCAATTAACTCATTCTTTTTCTAGTGTTTGTGCTCCAAATGTGCAGGTTATTGAAGAAGAACCCATTAAGTGTTAGAACAACAATTGAAGGAAGAATCTAGCTTCAAATGGGATTTGAAAGGAGCAAAGGATGATGATTCATGGAAACAATTGCAAGTAGAAGACAAAGTTGAGCCTGATGATCTCATGTGGTATGACCTTATCGATGATCTATTTGTAGATGCAAATGAAAATGAACTTGTACCACAATCTCATAAATCAAGAGTTTTAAGCGAAGGTATAACTCAAATTGGGACTGAACCTAACCTTTTATGTGGTTCTTCTCAATTGAGCAATCTGCCACAATGTGGTGAAAGTGGGGGACGAGATAAGTTGAGTGAACAAATCAAAGAAAATTTGAGAGAGGATGAATCTTGTTCATATGCTAATCAACTAACTCTTTCTTGTTTTAGTCTTTTATCTCCTTTCATGCAGAAAATTGAGGATGAACTTTGTGTAAAGGATGATGACAACTCACTTGAAGAAGACAATCTCATGGGTCAAGGTTTTAAAGTGTGGGATAACCCATTGTGGGATGATACTAAACATGAGTTTACTGTACATTTTTGTCCACTTTGGGATTCCAATGAAGGAAGCAAAGGTGATGAAGTTTCCAATAAAGACATTGAGACACATGAAGCTTTTGGTGCCGTAGATATTGAGAAAGTTGAGCTAGGTGCAGAATGTAGTAGCTCAAGTGTGGAAAAGGACAAGTGCTCACATGTTTTCAACTTCACAATATCTTTATCTTGTTTTCTAGATCCTTATTTGCAGGTTCATTCCAAGCCACTTCACAAGAAAATAACTTTTGATCCATATCATGACCATGGTATATTGAATGGTGAGGTTAAGTTGCTTAGAAAGAGCAAATATGGTATGTTTTCTTGGTATTCATATGCTTTTGGTCTGGCTAATGATCCTCTACTGTTTAAAGAGCTTATGAATTGTGTTTTTAGTTCTTGTGTTGGAAATTACATTGTTCTATTAGACGATGAAATGCTTGGATATTTAAAAGGGGTGTTTGTGCATAAAAGAACTAAGTGGGTTAAGAGGTTGCATGGTCACTACCTTGTGTTGTTTTTACCAAATGCTTGTTTTGTTTCCTTTGTTTGCTCCCTACTTATTGTGATCTGATTGTTGGTTGCAGATCAATGTCAAGATTCGAGGACGAATCTTCTTTAAGAGGGAGAGAATGATAGCAACCATAGAGGCTCAAATGCATTAAGGAGCAAAAAAGGTCACCACCAAGATTCGGGACGAATCTTCTATAAGAGGGGGAGAATGATAGCAACCAAGGAAGCTTAATTTTCGTTGAAGTCAAAAAAATATCAAGATGCTTTAATGGGCTTCATTTGGTAATGAAAACATGTCTTGTAATGGAGGAAAAGCTCCAGCCCAAAGTAGATCTTTGGGGAAAGTCTTAATACTAATTGGAGGCCCAAATTGAAGACCAAGATGAGTTGGATTATGGCCCAAAACATGCCCAAAGAAGGAACAAGTTCAGCAGCCCATACTTATGTTTCTAGAAGATCATTTAATGCTATGTTGACTACATTTAATGTCTTTATTGAACAAAGTGTTGGTGGTCTTCTATGCACATTGGAACAAATGTTTGGTGGTCTTCTATGCACATTGGAACAAAGAATTGGTGGTCTTCTATGCAGCTTGGAAATTGCACCTTAATTAATTTAGTTTGACCAACTTTATTTTCTTTAGGGTGGTAGCCACCATTTCTCCTATATAAAGGGGTGTTTTCTCTTTCATTGTAACTAAGTTTGAATATTAATAATATTAGCCTTGTGCTTGTGGAGACCTTTGAGGTTCTCTTTTGGGTTATGCCCTTTTTGTTCTACTTTGAACCGCAACTCGGATTCTTCGATGGTAAGATTCCTTGTTTGAGTTCCCTCCCTCCATTTCTTCTTCTTCTTAATTGATTCAACTCCTTCTTTCACTATTAAACAAAGTTTTAAGTATCAAATACTTGAACTTGTGTTCTTCTTTCTCAAGAATCAATCCTTCCCCCTTTCTAATTTTCAATTCTAAAGTTTTCCGCTAACCGTGTTGTTATCACGTTATATATATGTTATATACAGAATGATTATGCAGCTTTGATTACAAAACTCTATAACGATATTGATATGAGAATGATACAGATGAAATATGTCCAAAGGCAAGTTTTATGATTTTCTGATTGTTGCATTGGGTCCTACATACTTTGTCTCCTTATGAGTTTATTGCTACATTTCATGCTTTACATGCTCAGTACATATTCCGTACTGACTCCCTTTCTTCGGGGGGCTGCGTTCATGCCCGCAGGTACAGACGCTCGTTTTGGAGATCCGCCAGCTTAGGATATCTATTCAGCTACATTGGAGTGCTCCTTTGTTCCGGAGCCTAGTTTGTGGTATAACTCCCTTTTGCTGTATGTGTATGTGTTTATTCGGGGTACGGCGGGGCCCTGTCCCATCACATGATACTGTCATTACTCTTAGAGGTATGTGGACATCTGTGTGGGTCTGTGTATAGTTGTTGTTGCGTTGTATGAACATGACTTATGTTTGGGGCGTACCCATTCGTGATGGCAGCCTTGTCGGCTTGCATATATATATGTTTGGTATGTTGCATATCGTGGCAGCCTTGTCGGCTTGCGTAGAAATATATATGTTGTTTAAAAATTGTAACTCCTCAGGAGACAGGTGCCTACGACATACAAAATTTTGACAGCTTTAAAATAACACCCTACCTTTTTATACAAATAAGTTCATGACATGCTAGTTATAAATGATTACAGTTAACAGGCAATATGAGTGTCCAATTCGGGCACTAGTCACGGCCTACGGGGTTGGGCCGTGACAATGTCGGCCCATGTTTTGTATATCTTTTGTTAGCCACGTCGGCCTTGTACTTATGATGTGGCATAGGTGCCTATGATATGTTAAATGATGATGGTCGTCTAATGGGATCAATATGATTAACGATAAGAAAAGCACGAATTGACTTATGGTTCACCTAGATGTTATGTTATGTACGATAAGGGGGTGCTCAGGTGGGGTAGCACCGGGTGCTCGTCGCGGCCCCCTAGTCGGGTCGTGACAAAAGTGGTATCAGAGCAGTTCAGTCCTAGGATGTGTCTACGAGCCGTGTTTAGTAGAGTCTTGGTTATGGGTGTGTTGTGCGCCACACTTATAAACGAGAAGTTGCGGACATTTAGGAATATATGACCTTCTTTCTTCATAAGAATCGTGCGATAGAGCTATGATGTTTCTTGTTCCTAAATCGTGTGTTGTGTATTTCAGAGATGCCTAAAAAGAAAAAGGCTACAGCAGCCCAAAAGGGCAAGATGGTGGCAGAAAAGCGGGCTAAAAGAGCACCGCCACCGGTAGTAGAGGAAGATGAGTCCCAGAGTGCGGCTCAATCTCAGTCCTCCCAGACAGTGCCTATTACCGAGGAGCACGTGGGAGCCTCAGCCCCAGCTCTAGCTCCTCCACCGAATGCTTCGGGCCAAGACGTGAGAGAGGCCATTAATTTGTTGACTCAGTTGGTTGCGGCCCAGACTCAGAGGCCAAGCGCAGGGCAAGGTGACAGGGCTGTTAGTGCAAGGGCCTGTGACTTCATTGCTTTGAAACCCCCGGAATTCTTTGGGTCGAAACTGGAGGAGGATCCCCAGGACTTTATTGATGGTATGCTAAGGACGCTCCGGTTGATACATGCTTCAGACACTGAGTCGGTAGAGCTAGCGTCCTATAAATTGAGAGATATCTCGATCCAGTGGTATACAGATGGCTTCGCGGGGAGCCAATGCACCTCCGCTGGTATGGCAAGAGTTTGTCGATGCTTTTCTCTGTCATTATATGCCCCCAGTAGTTCGGCGAGATAGGGCCGATAAAATCTTGAATCTGAGGCAAGGTAGCATGAGTGCTACAGAGTATAGTCTCCGCTTCAATTCCTTGGCTAGGTATGCTTCGGCCATGGTAGCGGATATGGGCGATCGGGTGCACCGGTTTGTGAAAGGCCTAGGGCCACACTTGATGGATAAATGCTTAACTGCGTCCCTTCAGGATGGATATTGCACGCATTCAGGCACATGCTCAGGAATTAGAGGAACACCTACAGCAGCGGAGAAATGAACGTGAGCAAGATAGGGGACATGGCAAGAGAGCTAGACCTTCAGGTTCGAGGAGCGAGTCCAGGGGTGGACACAGACAGCAGCTTCCCAGCCATTCAGGCTATTCTATGACCAGTCCACCTCCACGGTTTTCAGGCCAGGGCCTTGATAGATCTGCTCGTTCAGGGCCGAGTCCGAGTTATATAGGACCTCAGTTCAGAGGTGATTTGGGCCAGTCAAGGCCACCCGCACCACCGTGTTCCCAGTGTGGGAAGATGCATTGGGGTCGATGCCGATTTGGTTCAGATGATTGCTATTCATGTGGTCGGCCAGGCCATATTATGCACATGGTAGAGGTAGGACCCAGCCATCAGGGTCGGTAGCCGGATCTTCGGCATCTGTACGCCCTACGGGGCCAGGTTCACATGCGCCAGTCGGCCATGGTAGAGGTAGAGGCAGAGCTCCCAGTACTAGCGGTCCTCAGCACCGTATTTATGCTTTGGCTGGACGCCAAGATCTTGAATCTTCTCCTGATGTGGTCACAGGTATATTATCGGTATTCTCTCATGATGTATGTGCTTTGATTGATCCGGGCTCCACACTATCATATGTTACTCCATATATTGCAGGTCGATTTATAATTGAGCCGGAGTCCATCAAACCTTTTGAGGTGTCTACACCCGTGGGTGACTCGGTAATAGCTAGCCGAGTATATAGGAATTGTGTGATTGTGATTTGTGATCGTCGTACCATGATTAATTTGCATGAGCTAGAAATGGTAGATTTTGACGTTATTATGGGCATGGATTGGTTGGCTTCTTGTTATGCCAATGTTGATTGTAGAATGAAAATGGTTCGCTTCCAGTTTCCGGGAGAACCAGTCTTAGAATGGAAAGGAAATTCGGCATCACCAAAAGGTAGGTTTATTTCCTATCTAAAGGCAAGGAAGATGATCACGAAAGGGTGCATTTATCACCTAGTGCGAGTTCAAGATGTAGAAGCTGAGTCGCCGACTCTTCAGTCAGTTCCGGTAGTGAATGAATTTCCGGATGTGTTCCCGGAAGAGCTTCCAGGCCTTCCTCCCGAGCGGGAGATTGATTTTTCTATGGACGTGTTGCCAGACACTAAACCCATATCTATTCTTCCCTATAGGATGGCACACGCAGAGTTGAAAGAGTTGAAGGAGCAATTAAAAGACTTGCTTGAAAAAGGCTTCATTAGGCCAAGTTCATCCCCGTGGGGAGCACCCGTATTGTTCGTCCGGAAGAAGGATGGCTCCTTGAGAATGTGCATTGATTATCGGCAATTGAATAAAGTGATGATTAAGAACAAGTATCCCCTCCCGAGGATTGATGATTTATTTGATCAATTGCAAGGTGCCAAATGGTTTTCAAAGATCGATTTGAGGTCCGGGTATCACCAAGTGAGGGTTAGGGAGAAAGATATCCCTAAGACGGCTTTCAGAACAAGGTATGGCCATTTTGAGTTCCGAGTAATGTCATTTGGGCTAACTAATGCCCCGGCAGTGTTTATGGACTTAATGAACAATGTTTTTAGGCCTTTTCTGGATCTATTTGTAATTGTATTCATCGATGAAATCTTAGTGTATTCTAGATCCGAGGACGAGCATGCGGATCATTTGCGAATTGTCCTTGGAATTCTTCGAGCTCGAGAGTTGTTTGCAAAATTCTCCAAGTGTGAGTTTTGGTTGAACTCAGTGGCATTTTCTGGGCCACATTGTTGCAGCTGACGGTATTCGAGTGGATAGCCAAAAGATTGAGGCAGTGAAGACTTGGCCAAGGCCCACGACCCCTACGGAGGTTTGTAGCTTTTTGGGCTTAGCCGGTTATTACAGAAGATTTGTTGAGGGTTTCTCCTCTATTTCTGCACCGCTCACCAAGTTGACTCAGAAGTCAGCTAAGTTTCAATGGACAGATGCTTGCGAGCGTAGTTTCCAAGAGTTGAAAGACCGACTGACTTCAGCCCCAGTCTTGACACTTCCAGAGGGATTGGAAGGATATGTTATTTATTGTGATGCTTCAGGCGTCGGGCTAGGCTGTGTATTGATGCAAAATGGTAAGGTGATTGCGTATGCTTCTAGACAATTACGGAAACATAAGCAGAATTATCCTACCCATGACTTAGAATTGGCCGCGGTGGTCCATGCTTTAAAGATATGGAGACATTACCTATATGGTGTCCACGTGGATATTTATACAGATCATAAGAGTCTCCAGTACATCTTCAAGCAGAAAGAGTTGAATTTGCGGCAACGACGATGGCTAGAGTTGCTAAAAGACTATGATGTTGAAATCCTGTACCACCCCGGAAAGGCAAATGTTGTGGCTGATGCTCTTAGCCGTAGGTCGATGGGAAGTCTAAGTGATGTACGACCAGAAAAGAAAGAGATGGCCCGTGATCTTCAGCAGTTAGCTAGCCTAGGGGTCCGAGTGGTGGATTCAGGTAGCAGCGGAGCTACTATTCAGAATTCAGCAGTTTCATCGCTAGTAGCGGAAATAAAAGAGCGACAATATGAGGATCCCATGCTAATGCAGTACAAAGATACACTCCCTCAGAAGGAGGAGTCATCGTTTGACATTTCGGAACACGGAGTTCTCCGATGTCGATGCAGGTTATGTATTCCCGATGTGGCAGGTCTACGCCATCAGATTTTGAGAGAAGCTCATTGTTCCCGTTACTCCATTCACCCCGGAGCGACGAAAATGTATCATGATCTTAAGACTATATATTGGTGGAATGGGATGAAGAAAGACGTAGCGGGATTCGTAGCTCAGTGTCCTAATTGTCAACAAGTGAAGATAGAACACCAAAAGCCGGGTGGCTTGTTACAAGCTATAGAAATCCCAACTTGGAAGTGGGAAGTGATTAATATGGATTTCATTACAGGGTTACCCCGTTCTCGACGTAAATATGATTCTATATGGGTGATCGTGGATAGGCTCACAAAGTCAGCGCATTTCTTACCGGTCAGAACGACCTATATAGCAGAAGATTATGCCAAGCTTTATCTTAAAGAGAGTGAGACTCCATGGCGTTCCGGTATCTATTATCTCCGATAGAGGAACTCAGTTTACAACCAAGTTTTGGGGGTCTTTCCAAGAAGGTTTAGGGACCTAAGTGCGCCTAAGCACGACATTTCACCCACAGACCAATGGACAAGCCGAACGTACTATTCAGACTCTTGAAGATATGTTACGGGCATGTATGATAGATTTTGGAGGAAATTGGGATGACCATTTGTGTTACACCTCGGAAAAAGTCCCCGTACATGTACAAGGAATAGAACGACAAGGGTATGAGTGTGGGGTGTTTTACTAAGCAAGGGGTGATGATTCGTGAAATTTTTGGAAATGAAAAGGTTATGGAATTTTATTCAGCACAGTGGTCGTGAAGTGGTATACGGCCCGTAAAGTGATTTACGGACCGTAAACCACCATCGTCCTCCAGCCTTTCAAGTTTCAACTTTCTGTTAAGTGGTGAAATGCTTAAATACGACTTGGAATACGGCCCGTAAACTGGTTTACGGACCGTAAACCTCGATCGTAAACTGCAATATTCTTCAGCCAACTTCTCTGTTTTGGACATGCTTAAATACGACTTGGAATACGGCCCCGTAAACTGGTTTACGGACCGTAAACCTCGATCGTAAATTGCAATATTCTTCAGCTAACTTCTCTGTTTTGGACATGCTTAAATACGACCAGGGAGGACGGCTCGTAAACTGTGGTTTACGACCACTGTTCACCCCGACTGGAATTCATTAAAGACCAGATTTTGAATTAATAAAGGGGACCAAGGCTTCATTTTATTTCATTATGCATCTACACCATTCAAGAACACTCTAGAAGCTCTCCAAATATTCATCCACAAAATTCAAGAGATCAAAGGGGAACCAAGATCATCAACATCTAATTCATGAAAGCAAGTGCATGAGACTCTATTGGAAGTCATCTTCTTTAAGAAATCTCAAAAGGGTTGAAATAGGGTTTTGGTATAAAAAGAGTATTGTTGCTCAAGGCTTGTTCCACCATCATCCAAAGTATGTTTCATGACTATACCATATGGTTCAAGGTATTGGAAGGCGTAGATACTTGAAATGTATAAGAACATAGAAAATGGGCCTTGTATGGGTAAATAGTGGCACAATTGAATAGTAGTTGAATGGAGTCATGAATGTTGATAAGCTACGGTTGTGAATATGTTATAAATAACGTCTAGACCATGAAATAAGTATTATATATGAGAAAACGTGATAACGAGCTATAACCATGGATGTGGAGAAATTGGAGGAAAATGGTAGATTTTTCTTAAAGTGTATACTAGATGATTGTTGAAAGTAATATTGTGAGTGTCGTTACGAATGTATGAGAGTGGAAATGAAACATGGGGAAAGTATTAGAAATGAAGGGAGTGCTACCCAATTTTCCTTAGAAATGGTAGTCCGTTCTTGTAATTACTTAGGTAACGACGACATGAATTCTCTTGAAGGTATACGAGTGCATTAAGGGAGAACGAGCAAGCAATAAGAATTGTAAGCGTCGAAGGTATGTGAGGCTATTCCCTTTCTTTCAAAGGCATGATCCCTAGCTTATGATTCATAAATGCTCCCATCTTTTCTTTGCTATCAAAGGTTAAATAATCTAAGATTCCGAAGCACGATTTCCTTCTTGATATTTCATAAATGTTTTCCAAAGTACTCCTATTTTCCAAACCAAAGGTTGCGATTATGTGAGCGTTATGATAACGACCGTGGATATTGTTTTCAATAACAATGATGATGTCAAAAGTGAAAGTATCATTATGCTGACCATGATGAGAGCAAATCTTATGTTTAAAAGTTTCAAGTTTACGATTTCAAGGACTATATGAGAACGTTGAGCTATTTACTGATTTCTCAATTTATTCATGGATGGTGACTTTATTTCTAAATCTTCCAAAGTATATGAATGGATGCCTTATGAAGTTCATGATTTTATTCTATGCTTTCTTTTAATTCTATTCTTCATTGATGGTCTCGCCTTATAATAATTGCTCCTTCAAGGCGAGACAAAGCGACGATGATTACTCCATAACACAATCGGAGGCTTTCGACCTTACGTCACTCCAACGTACTTACAGCTTTTCCTTGGGCTCTCCAGCATGCCATGTATAAGTATGTATATATATATGATATGAAAATGTTTTCAGGGGGAAAGGTGAGGCTCTATAGACGCATAGCTACCTGTACAGCTGGCATATCATGATTCCATCCCGGACGCGGGATATATGGGTTATGGATCGGGCCGTACGTTCCTCGGCACTAACTTATTATATTTATGGATCGGGTCGTACGTTCCTCGGCACTAACATATGATGACATATGGATCGGGCTGTGCGTTCCGCAGCAATTTACTATATGATGCTTTATGAGTATGCATGCATGGATCCGCCTTAAGAGGCAAGCAGTTATCGATTATCTCCTTGTACTTACTTTATTTTCTTATTCTTACTTTATTTCTTGATGTATGACTTACATACTCAGTACAATGTTCGTACTGACATCCTTTTCTTTGGATGATGTGTTCATGCCCACAGGTAGACGGCAAAGCGGTCCACACTGATAGGAGTCACTAGCCGATCTGAAGAGCACTGCATCTTCCGGAGGTGCTAGTTGTTTGTTCCTTTTGTGTATACATTTGTATGTCACTCAATAGAGGCTCATAGATGCTCGATGTGGGTTGTGTGGTTCCACAACATGGGTAGTACGCATGTGTATAAGTATATTGAAATATGTTTTTGTATCAACGCGTTATATTTTTGTAATGAAAAACAAATCCTCCTTTTAAAGTTAACTGGTAATAGATGAATGATTGTTAAATGGGTTAGGTAAATGATAGTACGAGCGGTGCTCGGTGGTTAGTCCCGGGTACCCGTCGCGTCCCCTAGCCGGGTCGT
Source organism: Lycium barbarum (assembly GCF_019175385.1). NCBI lineage: Eukaryota > Viridiplantae > Streptophyta > Magnoliopsida > Solanales > Solanaceae > Lycium > Lycium barbarum. The sequence goes on along the minus strand of NC_083337.1, from coordinate 81,483,387 downwards.
GACAGAAGTGGTATCAAAGCAGTTCGTCCTAGGAAGTGTCTACGAGCCGTGTCTAGTAGAGTCTTGTTTATCGGTGTGTTGTGCACCACATCTATAAACAGGAGGCTACCGGGCATTTAGGAAACATGACCATCTTTCTTCTTGATAGATCGTGCGATAGAGCTGTGTTATAAGACTATCTCTCCCCTAATGGTGCGTTGTCATTTCAGCAGAACCGATGAAGGGAAAAGCTACGACGGCCCAGAAGGGCAAGATGGTGGTTGAAGAAGGGCTTGATCGAGAGCCGTCTACGGATACTGACTCAATTGGTAGCCGCTCAGACTCAGCAGCAGAATGCGAGTCACGATGATAGGGGTTGGAGAAAGGGAGCTAATTCCTTTGGGTCTGACCGTGAGATTAGAGATACACCTCCACAGTTTCCCAGACCCAGATTTGATGGACCTGCTTATTCAAGGTCATCCCAGAGTCTCAGAGTTTCTCGTTCTCGGGTTCAGGGTGATTCCGGTCAGAAGAGGTCACCAGTACCACAATGTATTCAGTGTCGCAGGTTACATTGGGGACCGTGTCACCGGGGCTCGGATGTTTGTTATGCCTGTGCTAGGCCAGGCCATTTAAAGCAAAATTGTCCATCGCTACGTGGTAAAAGTGAGGTTCGGACTACGGGAATGGTAACGGGCTCTTCATCATCGACACACCCTCCAAGGTCAGGGCCACAGGGGCTAGTAAGCAGTGGTAGAGACCGAAGAACACCTAGTCCAAGCGGATCCCAGCATCATACCTAGGCGTTAGCTGAACGACGGGATCCTGAGTCTTCCCCTAATATTATTCCAGGTATATTGTTAGCACCCTTTTATGATTAATGCGAACACATGTGCAGGTAATCCATATGGTAAATGCTATATGACTGACTAAAAAGGATAATAGGTTAAGTATGCCTACTTCGTGAGGCTATCCTATGTTATGAGCACGTAACGGGGACTGTAATGTAAAGTATAACGAGGAAACGCCTAAGGGCATGTTAAGCTTTATATGAATGCAAGCGTGAAACTGGCAAGCGAACCAGGGAACAGTAAATGAGAAAGCTTGAAGGACCTTGATAGGGAAAACTCGGCGCAGGAATTCTTCAACGATCGAGACTATCGACAGAAAAAGGGGGAAGTCAAAGGGAATCAAAGTGAAGGGACATAGCAGAGTAGCAGAAGTCGTGCTTGGCATAATTAAGGGTATGGATGATATCTCTAGTGGGTGTAAAAGATTAAGACTGCGGTAAGTATAAATAATGAAAGTAGGATAATTAGTAGGAGAAAGGTCGACGCGATAGGAGCGAGATGGGGGAGGATCAGGACGGATAGAATTAGTTCAGGCAGCAAGGGACGGATTGACATAGGTGGTGTATCCTAAAGAACAAAGCGGTACTCAGTTAAGAATATGGTCCCTCATGCGAAGAGTCAAGGATCGATTATTAAGTGGGAGGAGATAAGATAGCAAAGAGGAAATGTACAAAGTACGAGTGCCTAAAGAATAGTGGCGTGGTAGTTAAAGGAGAACATATCTCCTACAAATATCCCATACCAAGTTAGAACGAGTGAAGTGAATGAGGTAAAGAGTTGAAGAGGAAAGGATGATCATGAGTTGTGGGTCTACTGTACGACGATGAAGCGATGAAGTAGAGTGATAACTAATAATGATAGTGGTACAATGCGGAGATGAAATCGGTTCCAAGCGCAAACAAGAGTAAGAGAATAAGGAGGCATGGGGCGTATTAGCGGGGTAAGAGACCTAGGTCCTAGAGAAACGAAGGTGGCGTTACGAACAAATTTTGAGTGCCAGCGAAGAGAGAAGATACCAGAGTGAAGGTTGAAGTGACGAACCCTACGGGAGTGTATTGACTAAAAGCGGTAGAATAAGGACACGCAAAAGCAAGAAGAAGGGGGAAGAAGAAGAGTTGTGGGTCGGCAAAGATGGAAAAACACTGGTGACGGGCAGAGGTGGACTCACAATTCTCTAAGATTATACCACCTCATCGTCCCTCTAAATTATAAATCTCAGCTGAATTTGTAGCGAAGTATAAGGCCAATCTGTGAGACGTTGTGTCCCATAAGGTCCCAAGTGGCGCAAAACGAGGAACAAAATTGCGAAACTCTGATTGCACGACATGGTTGGAGGAGAGTTGGAATCAGTTTAGGGAGTACTGATTTGTTACTATTACTCTTCCAGCAGAATGGAAACTTTCGTTTCTCTGTCCTTATATTGATTTAATGACTTCCGGGATTGAATACTCTTTTAGCCTAAATAAAAATATAACCCCGGAGAATGTTGTGAATATAGTGGGTGACGGTAGCCCCAAGAAGAAGGCATGCAGGCCTGAGACACAGAATAATTCATGATATTAACATGGGTCTTATTGTAAAGTTACCCCGTTCCCGAGGTAAGGGCGTTAGCAAAAAGGGCATTGAGAAGGATATTGACACTTAGATGAATATGACCGTGGATACGGCATACAGATGAATACGACTATGAATTTGAAGATAGACATGGATGCAGGTATACGGATGGATGGGTACGAATGAGAAACGCGCAAAAAGGAGTATGTGACCAAGTGAACACTTAGGAGAAGAGTAAGAGGTAAAGTAAGGGTGAGAGAGTCATGATGCCCGGGGTAAGTTAAAGGAGGGTATGTGGTAAACGGAACTGAAATGTCGAGTTGGAATTGCTGTGAGAGACAAAGGGAATAATTGCTTGGGGCATAGTATAAGTACAGGTTACCTACTCACTATAGAAGCCCGAGGATATGACAACCTACGAGAGCGATAGAATCACGGAATAAAGAGGGAGTTAGGTTCCGATGCATTAGATCCTATAAGATCGTATGCAACAATCAAGGTAGCTTATAAATATGTTAGAACTCCCACTAGGAGCATGTCAATAAAATGATGCCCAAATGACAAGAAAGTTGATGTATGAGAAAGTACCCCTTGCCACATTAGATAGGTAAGTGCGAAGACTTCGAAAAAGGAGGTGGCTTAAATCAGAGTTTGGTGGCAAAAGCAATACTCGGGGAGAAATACTAGGGAAGCCAGAGTGAATGCGGAAGCCAAGTATCAGCACCTAGTCGAATTTCCAGGAAGAGTTCATGATGGTATGTATGTTTTAATTTTATGTTTTTGGTCGTGTGTGGCCATCAATGTGTTAATATTGTAATATGGCCCTGTGAGGCAAAGATATTGTGGGTTGTTGTAATGGAAAGGTAGTGTCCAAATTACAAAGGAAACTCTGACCAATTTTCTTAGAATCCCCGCTGAGTTAACATTCGAGGACGAATGTTCCAAAAGGGGGGAAGAATGTTACACCTCGGAAAAAGTCCCCGTACATGTACAAGGAATAGAACGACAAGGGTATTAGTGTGGGGTGTTTTACTAAGCAAGGGGTGATGATTCGTGAAATTTTTGGAAATGAAAAGGTTATGGAATTTTATTCAACACAGTGGTCGTGAAGTGGTATACGGCCCGTAAAGTGATTTACGGACCGTAAACCACCATCGTCCTCCAGCCTTTCAAGTTTCAACTTTCTGTTAAGTGGTGAAATGCTTAAATACGACTTGGAATACGGCCCGTAAACTGGTTTACGGACCGTAAACCTCGATCGTAAACTGCAATATTCTTCAGCCAACTTCTCTGTTTTGGACATGCTTAAATACGACCAGGGAGGACGGCTCGTAAACCAGTTTACGGCTCGTAAACTGTGGTTTACAACCACTGTTCACCCGACTGGAATTCATTAAAGACCAAGATTTTGAATTAATAAAGGGGACCAAGGCTTCATTTTATTTCATTATGCATCTACACCATTCAAGAACACTCTAGAAGCTCTCCAAATATTCATCCACAAAATTCAAGAGATCAAAGGGGAACTAAGATCATCAACATCTAATTCATGAAAGCAAGTGCATGAGACTCTATTGGAAGTCATCTTCTTCAAGAAATCTCAAAAGGGTTGAAATAGGGTTTTGGTATAAAAAGAGTATTGTTGCTCAAGGCTTGTTCCACCATCATCCAAGGTATGTTTCATGACTATACCATATGGTTCAAGGTATTGGAAGGCTTAGATACTTGAAATGTATAAGAACATAGAAAATGGGCCTTGTATGGGTAAATAGTGGCACAATTGAATAGTAGTTGAATGGAGTCATGAATGTTGATAAGCTACGGTTGTGAATATGTTATAAATAACGTCTAGACCATGAAATAAGTATTATATACGAGAAAACGTGATAACGAGCTATAACCATGGATGTGGAGAAATTGGAGGAAAATGGTAGATTTTTCTTAAAGTGTATACTAGATGATTGTTGAAAGTAATATTGTGAGTGTCGTTACGAATGTATGAGAGTGGAAATGAAACATGGGGAAAGTATTAGAAATGAAGGGCACTACCCAATTTTCCTTAGAAATGGTAGTCCGTTCTTGTAATTACTTAGCTAACGACGACATGAATTCTCTTGAAGGTATACGAGTGCATTAAGGGAGAACGAGCAAGCAATAAGAATTGTAAGCGTCGAAGGTATGTGAGGCTATTCCCTTTCTTTCAAAGGCATGATCCCTAGCTTACGATTTCATAAATGCTCCCATCTTTTCCTTGCTATCAAAGGTTAAATAATCTAAGATTCCGAAGCACGATTTCCTTCTTGATATTTCATAAATGTTTTCCAAAGTACTCCTATTTTCCAAACCAAAGGTTGCGATTATGTGAGCGTTATGATAACGACCGTGGATATTGTTTTCAATAACAATAATGATGTCAAAAGTGAAAGTATCATTATGCTGACCATGATGAGAGCAAATCTTATGTTTAAAAGTTTCAAGTTTACGATTTCAAGGACTATATGAGAACGTTGAGCTATTTACTGATTTCTCAATTTATTCATGGATGGTGACTTTATTTCTAAATCTTCCAAAGTATATGAATGGATGCCTTATGAAGTTCATGATTTTATTCTATGCTTTCTTTTAATTCTATTCTTCATTGATGGTCTCGCCTTATAATAATTGCTCCTTCAAGGCGAGACAAAGCGACGATGATTACTCCATAACACAATCGGAGGCTTTCGACCTTACGTCACTCCAACGTACTTACAGCTTTTCCTTGGGCTCTCCAGCATGCCATGTATAAGTATGTGTATATATATGATATGAAAATGTTTTCAGGGGAAAGGGGGAAAGGTGAGGCGCTATAGACGCATAGCTACCTGTACAGCTGGCATATCATGATTCCATCCCGGACGCGGGATATATGGGTTATGGATCGGGCCGTACGTTCCTCGGCACTAACTTATTATATTTATGGATCGGGCCGTACGTTCCTCGACACTAACATATGATGACATATGGATCGGGCTGCGCGTTCCGCAGCAATTTACTATATGATGCTTTATGAGTATGCATGCATGGATCTGCCTTAAGAGGCAAGCAGTTATCGATTATCTCCTTGTACTTACTTTATTTTCTTATTCTTACTTTATTTCTTGATGTATGCCTTACATACTCAGTACAATGTTCCTACTGACATCCTTTTCTTTGGATGATGTGTTCATGCCCACAGGTAGACGGGAAAGCGGTCCAGACTGATAGGAGTCACTAGCCGATCTGAAGAGCACTCCATCTTCCGGAGGTGCTAGTTGTTTGTTCCTTTTGTGTATACATTTGTATGTCACTCAATAGAGGCTCATAGATGCTCGATGTGGGTTGTGTGGTTCCACAACATGGGTAGTACGCATGTGTATAAGTATATTGAAATATGTTTTTGTATCAACGCGTTATATTTTTGTAATGAAAAACAAATACTCCTTTTAAGGTTAACCGGTAATAGATGAATGATTGTTAAATGGGTTAGGTAAATGATAGTACGAGTGGTGCTCGGTGGTTAGTCCCGGGTACCCGTCGCGGCCCCTAGCCGGGTCGTGACAATTTGCCACTCATTGAGTTTGCTTACAATAACAGTTATCATTCTAGCATTCAAATGGCACCGTATGAAGCTCTATATGGGCGAAAGTGTAGATCTCCAATTGGGTGGTTTGAAACCGGAGAAGCTAAGTTGATAGGGCCAGACTTGGTCCAGCAAGCAATAGAGAAAGTTAAGCTCATACAAGATCGGCTGCTAGCGGCTCAAAGTCGTCAGAAGTCCTATGCGGATAATCGTCGAAGAGACTTAGAGTTCGAAGTGTAAGATTGGGTATTCTTGAAAGTGTCGCCGATGAAGGGCGTGATGAGATTTGGCAAAAAGGGGAAGCTCAGTCCCAGGTATATTGGGCCATACGAAATTATGTGCAAAATAGGATTTGGAGTCAGTCCATCCAGTATTTCATGTCTCGATGCTTCGGAAGTGTGTTGGAGATCCTACGAGGATCGTCCCAGTGAATGATATTCAAGTGACAGAAAAGTTAACTTATGATGAAATACCCATTGCCATATTAGATAGGCAAGTACGGAGGCTTAGAAACAAAGAAGTGGCCTCAATTAAAGTTCTGTGGAGAAATAACAATCGAGAGGAAATGACATGGGAAGCGGAAAAGAATATGCGATCCAAATACCCACATTTATTTCAGCCCTTGGAAGAAGTCCAAGATGAGACGTCAAAATCATAAGGTATGTATGTTTTCCCTTTTATACATTCAGGTCGTGTGTGGCCAAATTTCTAGTGCTGTTGTATTATTGCCCTGTGAGGCATTGTTATTGTGGGTTGTTGTGGCAGGGTGGTAGTGCCACATTACAGAGGAAACTCTGGCGAAATTTTTATAGAATTCCCCAAGCCTTTAACATTCGAGGACGAATGTTCCTAAGGGGGCCAGAATGTTACACCTCGGAAAATTTCCCATTGGTACGCAAGTAAATGAACTAATGATGTGTGCGAGGGGTGCGAGTGTATAATGTTTCATGGGAAATGTATGTCGATGTGGATGATTAGAATGGAAAGTCGAGAAATGAGAAAAATTGAAAGTTGGCAAAACTGCCCAGCGGTCGTATAGTGCAAAATACGGACCGTAAAGTGCAATACGGTCCGTAAACTTGAAGTCGTAAACTGGCATGCCTAACTTCAACTTTCTGCCAGCCGAGGAAATGGCTAAACACGACCTGGTGGATGGACCGTAAAGTGATTTACGGCCCGTAAACCATGGTCGTAAATCACCATGCATGCAGGCCAAAGTTTCTGGTCCTGCTTAAGCTTAAAGACGACCACGAGGGACGGTCCGTAAACTGAAATACGGACCGTAAACCTCCATGGACGGCCACTGTTCACCCAACAAAGATTTTCCAATTCATTAAATATGAGGATCAAGACTTGTCTTATTTCATTACAACATTACACCACTTCTCTCTAAAACTTCTCTCTACATTTATTATATGAGTTTTCAAGGATTATAATCCATCAATAACATTAAGACAAGTGAATCAAGGATAAGGGAATCATCAAGGATCATCCAAGTCAAGAAATCCAAATGGAGAAAAACTAGGGTTTTGCTCAAAGAAGAGTATTATCAACCAAGGCTTGTTCCTACAACTTCTAAGGTAAGATTCATGATTTTTACAAGATGTTTAAGGTATTGGAGAATTAAAATACATGGATTGTAGAAAATGTGGTCAACTAGGTCATGAATGATGAATAGTGACATTTTGAGGAATAGTTTGAATTGAGTTATGAATGTTGTTGTGTTGTGATATGAATGTGTTATAAATGGTATTAAGATCATGAACTAGACACTTTAGACGAATGGACGAAGATGGGTGTTATGACCATGAATGTGAGTGAATTGGAGGCAAATTGAGGAATCTAGATAATGTGGATAATGTGAATGACTAATGGCCATTGTTATGATATTAATGAAGGTATAAACGCTAGCATTGGAAGGGAACGTGCAAGTGTAGAATAGTTCGACGGAAAGGTATGTAAGGCTAACCCTTCTTTCATAAGGCATGGTTCTTGGCCAAATTCCTAATTCCTCTATATGAGTATGTTGTCTTAACATGGTTGACATTCCGAGCTCATAAGCTCCCAACCCTTGATATGTACTATGATTATACTATGTTCCTCGTGTGACGAGTAAGTCCATAATGTAGATGTAACGATAATGATGAGAATAGTAATGATGATGAGAGTAAAACGAGATTAGAGATGCTTACGAGCTATGATATATGTATATGTATGCCTATGAAGGGCTATGATAAGACCCCGAGCTTATGATGCTGGGTAAGACTATATGTATATGACTATGTATAATGTATGTATACGATTATGAAACGCGCGCACACCTCTGCAGATGGTACGGATAACCCTGATGCCTTGGTAGGGCCAGGTATGTATGACCTTGAGCCTTGGTTGGCCAAGCATGTATAAGACACCGATCCTATGAGGTCGGGTATGCTATGTATATGAAATGACTATGTATATAATATGAATATGAATGTGATAAGACTATGTATAAGAATACGAATAAGGACATGTATACGAATATGAGCACAAGTATGGTGCGAGTATTATTATGGGATACGAACGACGATGTATGCAAGTAAGCGACATGATGATGATGATATTACTGTCTCCCCTCCTATGCTATTTTCATATGATATCTATTATGCTTCTATGTTGATGTTGATCATGCTTTACATACTCAGTACATTCTTCGTACTGATGTCCTTTTGTTTGTGGACGCTGCATCATGCCCGCAGGTGCACAGGGAGACAGACTTGATCCATAGCTGCTTATTCAGAGATTGCATAGCAGAGCTCCATTTCTTTCGGAGCCGTAGCTTTTGGGTACTTATTCTTTTGTGTATATAATTATGGGCATAGCGGGGTCCTGTCCCGCTCATACGATATGTCATACTCTTAGAGGCTCGTAGTCATGTGTATGTGGGTAGAGATGTTCGGCCATGTCGGCCCATGTTTTGTATATCTTTTGTTAGCCACGTCGGCCTTGTACTTATGATGCGGCATAGGTGTCTATGATATGTTAAATGATGATGATCATCTAATGGGATCAATATGATTAACGATAAGAAAAGCACGAATTGACTTATGGTTCACCTAGATGTTATGTTATGTACGATAAGGGGGTGCTCGGGTGGGGTAGCACCGGGTGCTCGTCGCGGCCCCCTAGCCGGGTCGTGACAGTAATCCTGCCATATCAGGAACACATAATCTACCTCGGCATTGGAGAAATCCATCTCCTGAGATCTCAAATGAGGACTTCTCCTTCTGAGGAAGTGTATCTCTGTAATGAAATAGCATGGGATCTTCGTATTGTCGCTTCTTCACTTCCACTACTAGCGATGAGACTGAATTCTGAATGGTAGCTCCCATACTACCTGAGTCCACTACTCGAACTCCTAGGCTAGCTAACTGCTGGAGCGCAGGAGCCATTTCTCTTTTCTCTGGCCGAACATCACACAAACTTCCAATAGATCTACGGCTAAGAGCATCAGCCACAACATTCGCCTTTCCGGGGTGATACAGGATATCAACATCATAGTCTTTCAGCAATTCCAACCATCATCGTTGTCGTAAATTCAACTCTTTCTACTTGAAGATATACTAAAAGCTCTTATGATCGGTATAAATATCAACGTGGACACCATATAAATAATGTCTCCACATCTTGAATGCATGAATCACTGCAGGCAATTCAAGGTCATGGGTTGGATAATTTTTCTCATGTTTCCGTAATTGCCTTGAAGCATATGCAATCTCACCTTACCATGTTGCATCAACACATAGCCTAGCCCATTGCCTGAAGTGTCACAATAAACAACATAACCTTCCAATCCCTCTGGAAGTGTCAAGACTGGGGTAGAAGTTAATCTAGACTTTAGCTCTTGGAAACTACGTACACAAGCATCTGTCCATTGAAACTTAGCTGATTTCTGGGTCAACTTTTTGAGTGGTGCAGAAATAGAAGAAAAGCCTTCTACAAATCTCCTGTAATAACCTGTTGAGCCCAGAAAACTACGAACCTCCGTAGGAGTTGTGGGCCTTGGCCAAGTCTTCACGACCTCAATCTTTTGGCTATCTACCCGAATACTATCGGCTGAAACAATGTGCCTCAAAAATGTCACTGAGTTCAACAAAAACTCACACTTAGAAAATTTGGCAAATAACTCTCGAGTTTGAAGAACTCTAAGGACAGTACAAATGATCCGCATGCTCTGCCTCGGACCTAGAATACACCAAGATATCGTCAATGAATACAATCATAAATAAATCTAGGAAGAGCCTGAATACATTGTTCATCAAATCCATAAATACTGTCGGTGCATTATTTAGCCCAAATGACATTACCCGGAACTCAAAATGGCCATATCTTGTTTCTGAAGGCTGTCTTAGGGATATCTTTCTCCCTAACTCTCACTTGATGATACTCGAATCTCAAATCTATCTTTGAAAATCATTTGGCGCCTTGTAATTGGTCAAATAAGCCATCAATCCTCGGAAAAGGATATTTGTTCTTAATCGTCACCTTATTCAGTTGTCGATAGTCAGTGCACATTCGCAAGGAGCCATTTTTCTTTCGGACAAACAACACGGGTGCTCCTCACCGGGAAGAACTAGGCCTAATAAAGCCTTTCTCAAGCAAGTCCTTCAATTGTTCCTTTAACTCTTTCAACTCTGCGGGAGCCATTCTATAAGGTGGAATAGATATAGGCTTGGTGTCTGGCAACACATCAATAGCAAAATCAATCTCTCTTTTCGGAGGAAGGCCTGGAAGTTCATCTTGAAATACATCTGGAAATTCATTCACCATGGGAATAGACTGAAGAGTTGGCGATTCAGCTTCTACATCTTGAACCCGAACTAGATGGTAAATACAACCCTTTTTGATCATTTTCCTTGCCTTTAGATAGGAAATAAACCTACCTTTTGGTGACACAGTATTTCCTTTCCATTCTAAAACTGGTTCTCCCGGAAACTGGAAGCGAACCATTTTCATTCTACAGTCATGTATAGAAAAAAGCCAGCCAATCCATGCCCATGATAACATCAAAATCCACCATTTTTAATTCATGTAAGTCAACCATAGTACGATGGTTACAAATCACAACTACACAATTTCTATATACTCGGCTAGCTATTATCGATTCACCAATGGGTGTAGACACCTCAAAAGGTGTGATCGACTCCGGTTTGACCCCAAACTGACCCGCAATATATGGAGTAACGTTAATGTGGAGCCCGGATCTATCAAAGAAGATGCACCATGAGAAAATACCGATGACATACTGTGTCAGTATTCGGAGAAGACTCAAGATCTTGGCGTCCAGCTAAAGCATAAATACGGTACTGAGGACCGCTAGAACTGGGAACTCTCCCTCTGCCTCTACCATGGCTGACTGTGATAACAACGAGGTTAGGGAGATCCCAAATTTATAATTAAAATATAAGAAGTGCGGAAGCAAATATAGAAAAGAATCTAAAAACTAGAAAATAAAAGATATGGGAAATTCGAAGGAACAATCCACGAATTTCCAAGAATGTTAGTTCTAAAGTCTTGACAAGATCCAAGTAACAACGTATAGATTTATAGGAAGAAATCTAACGCCTTTACTTGAGATAACAAATCAAAAACAGTAGATTAGGATCCTGACCGCTTTGTGAGTAACTTAAGACAACAATTAGTATTTAGAACTAACCGCCTTCGAAAGAATACCAAAAAGAAATCAAAGATATCAAGGAAGAAATTATCTTACTACCTTGAACTAGGAACTAGTTAGGTTGAAAGATAAATCCTAAAGTAATGCCACAAAGGTTCAAAAGAACTCTCAATATAATATATTCTTCAAAATCTGATTTACAATGGATGACAATCACCCCTATATATAGTTGTAAAGGAAGGAACTAGTCCAAATAGAAATAAATGGGAATTATCTTCCCTAGAAACATAGAAGACTTCCCACACTAGGACCAATGTAGTCAACATAGATTAAAACAACCTAGAAGACTACCCACACTTGGACCAATGCAAGTCAACATAGATTAAAACAACAATTAATTATTTATTCTAGAAACTAATTTGGGCCAATTTGGGCTGCTGGAAACTTCTTCTTTTGGGGCTGATTTGGGCCTCATTTCATCTCACTTTGGACTTTAATTTGGGCCTCCAAATAGGTGTAAGACTTGAGGAAAAAAATCTGAATAGTGCTGGAGGTCTTCTGCCATCACAAGACAATTTTTTTAATTGCTAATTGAAGCCCGTTGATCTTGACATAACATTTCCTTGTCCTTCAATGGAGTTGAGCTTCCATGGCTGCTATCATTCTCCCCCTCTTAAAGAAGATTCGTCTCGAATCTTGGTGGTGACCTTATTTTCTATTTAATGCATTTGAGCCTTCGTGGTTGCTATCATTCTTCCTCTCTTAAAGATTATTCTTGTCCTTGAATCTTGATATTTTCCTGCAACCAATATGATAATCACAATAAGTAGAAAAACACAACAACCACTTGGTATGAGTAACACAAGGTAGTGACCATGCAACCATTTAATCCACTTATTATTTTTATGCACAAACACTCCTTTTAAAAGTCCAAGTATAACATCAGCTAACAGGAAAATGTAATCACCAACACAAGCACTAAAAACACAATTCATAAGATCTTTAAATTGCAGAGGGTCATTAGCTAGACCAAAAGCGTATGAATACAAGGAAAACATACCATATTTGCTCTTGCTAAATAATTTAACCTCACCATTAGATATACCATAATCAAGATATGGACCAAAAGTAATTTCCTCAAGAAGTGGCTTGGAATAAACCTGCAAAAAAAGGATCGACGAAACAAGATAAAGATATTGTTAAATTAGCAATGTGTGAGCACTTGTCCTTTTCCACACTTGAACTACTACATTCTGCACCTAGCTCAACTTTCTCAATATCTACGGCACCAAAAGCTTCATGTGTCTCAATGTCTTTATTGGAAACTTCATCACCTTTGCTTCCTTCATTGGAATCCCAAAGTGGACAAAAATGTACAGTAAACTCATGTTTAGTATCATCCCACAATGGGTTATCCCACACTTTAAAACCTTGACTAATGAGATTAGTCATATCCCCTTCCATTGCTACAACTAAAAGATTACTAGCATAGTGCACATTAGACATGAATGAGTTCTCATCAACAACTGCATCACTAGAGTCAAATAAAGTATGACCTAAATAAGGAGAATAACTCTCATCCATAGGTGATGAAACAACAGATTCAAAAATTGAATTATCACAACTCTTACCTACAATTCCTTCACATTCAATGGCTTTTAAAGCACATAAAGTATTAGGTTTAGCCATTTTACCACAAGTTGCTTCCTTAAAGGATCCTCTACCTTGGTCTACATGTGATGTAGCACTTGAAAATTTTGCGGAATCTTCTTGGCAACATAAGGTCTTTATCTCTTTTCTTTGCTGTTCTAAAGACCGCATGGGCGCTTGTTCCGAAACCTGCAATGTAGATTCAAAAACACTAGAAAGACAAAGAGTAAGGAGGTTAGAAGATAAACAAGAACCATTCTCACTTAAGCTCTCTTTTGATTCTCTCAATTCTTGTAACAAAACACTTTTTGTTCTAACATCTCTGCCTTCACTCTCATTCTTTTCACTCTTGCTTTTGTTTTTATCTCCATTCTTTTCTTGTGACAACTCACTCGCTTTTCTCAACTGAAACTTTCCTTTTTCCTCTCTTGAGTTACCATTTTGCACTCCCTTACTCCACCCAATTTTGTATCTCTCTTCCTTATAATTTTTTTTTTCACTCAGTTCTTTTATTCTCTCATCTTCTCTTTTTTCTGGAGGTTTAAGAACTTCTGTTAGTGTAAGAGAAGTTACACATGATGAAGAGTCACTCTTTTGTTCACAACTTGACTCCTCCTCTTGGAAGATTACATACTTAACCATCTTATTGGAACGAATAGGAATTTTGGAGTTAGCTTCATCTTGGGACAGTGTTATAGAATGAATGCGCTTCAATTCCTCCTTTAAATCACTCCACGTCAAAAGTAGCCGATTAAATTTCACCCAATGAGGGTTACGATAATCATCGACTATCTTCCGTAATTTCAAGGACAATGCCCTTGTGGCAAACTCCAATTTTTCCATCTCCCAGAAATTGTTACAAGCAAATATATGCTCCATATAGTATTCCCATTGTAGGTAAGTTTCTTTACTAGCACACATGCACAATCTTGGTAGTACCACATGATTACTGCCGCACTTGGCCAATCCTTCATAATCATAGATTCTTGCAATTGTGAAAGACATAGTTATTTTAAAGAAAATGTATCACTCAGTTTTTTTTTTTTTTTTTGGCTTTTTTCCTAAATTATTCTCACCCACTCTTGCCTTTTTCCCCTCAAATAACCTTTGGGAAAACACTTTGTGGATTTATAATTAAACCCCACTAGAATCAAGCCCTTAGTAGTAAAATAAAGAATTTTAGGGCACTAAAAAAAGTGAAGAACCAATCCTAGAAAGAATTAGAATTTAGTTGAAACAAGACTCGAACAAAAAGGACATTTTTTTAAAGGAGCAAGAAAAGAATTGATTGCTTCTTAGCTTTAAAGATCTAGGATCCCCTCTTCTTGTTTTCTATCTTAATCTTTAGAAAACAAATAAATGGAAGAAATTTCTTGAAGAGCAAACACTAAACTTTTTTTTTTCTTTTTTTTTTTTCGTCACTGTTCACTGCTACAGTACTTTTTTTTATTTTTTATTTTTTGCTCTTTTTTTTTTCAAGAAATCCCCAAGATTATCAAGAACGGAATCTTGATAGAACCGCTTTGATACCACTTGATAACAACGAGGTTAGGGAGATCCCAAATTTATAATTAAAATATAAGAAGTGCGGAAGCAAATATAGAAAAGAATCTAAAAACTAGAAAATAAAAGATATGGGAAATTCGAAGGAACAATCCACGAATTTCCAAGAATGTTAGTTCTAAAGTCTTGACAAGATCCAAGTAACAACGTATAGATTTATAGGAAGAAATCTAACGCCTTTACTTGAGATAACAAATCAAAAACAGTAGATTAGGATCCTGACCGCTTTGTGAGTAACTTAAGACAACAATTAGTATTTAGAACTAACCGCCTTCGAAAGAATACCAAAAAGAAATCAAAGATATCAAGGAAGAAATTATCTTACTACCTTGAACTAGGAACTAGTTAGGTTGAAAGATAAATCCTAAAGTAATGCCACAAAGGTTCAAAAGAACTCTCAATATAATATATTCTTCAAAATCTGATTTACAATAGATGACAATCACCCCTATATATAGTTGTAAAGGAAGGAACTAGTCCAAATAGAAATAAATGGGAATTATCTTCCCTAGAAACATAGAAGACTTCCCACACTAGGACCAATGTAGTCAACATAGATTAAAACAACCTAGAAGACTACCCACACTTGGACCAATGCAAGTCAACATAGATTAAAACAACAATTAATTATTTATTCTAGAAACTAATTTGGGCCAATTTGGGCTGCTGGAAACTTCTTCTTTTGGGGCTGATTTGGGCCTCATTTCATCTCACTTTGGACTTTAATTTGGGCCTCCAAATAGGTGTAAGACTTGAGGAAAAAAATCTGAATAGTGCTGGAGGTCTTCTGCCATCACAAGACAATTTTTTTAATTGCTAATTGAAGCCCGTTGATCTTGACATAACATTTCCTTGTCCTTCAATGGAGTTGAGCTTCCATGGCTGCTATCAGACTGGCTCATGTGAACCGGGTAGGGCGCATAGATGATGAAGACCCAGCTATCGACCCTGAAGGTTGGGTCCTACCTCTACCACCAACCGAGGGGTAATCACGTATAATATGGCCTGGCTGACCACATGCATAGAAAATCTCTGAACCTAATTGGCACTGGCCCCAATGTAACTTCCCGCACTGGGAACATCATGGCACGGGTGGCCTCACCTGACCCGAATCACCCCTAAACTGAGAACCTGAATCCCCGAAACTCTAACTCGGCCCGAAATGAGTAGATCTGTCAAATGTCTGGCCTGTAAACCGTGGAGGCGCATTAGTAAAAAAATGGCCTGAATGCCTAGAAAACTGTTGTCTGTGCCCGCCTCTAAACTAACTCGTCGGACCCGAAGATCTAGCCCTCTTGTTATACCCTCTATCATGCTCACTCTAACTTCTTTGTTGTTGTTGGCTTTCCTCTAAATTTTGGGCATGGGCATGAATGAGTGAAATATCCATGTTGTCCTGAAGGGACGCAGTCAAGCACCTATCCATTAAATGTGGTCCTAGGCCTCTCACAAACCGGTGCACTTGGTCACCCATATCCGCTACCATGGACGAAGCATCTCTAGCCAAGGAATTAAAGCGTAGAATATAATCTAAAGCGCTCATACTTCCTTGTCTGAGGTTTAAGAACTTATCGGCTATAGCCCGCCGAACTTTTGGAGGCAAGTAATGTCGGAGGAAGGCATCTACAAATTCCTGCCATACCGGGGGAGGTGCATTGGCTCCCCGTGAAGCCATCCAAACTGTGTACCAATGAACCGCAACATCCCAGGAAAGGTCTAGTACCGGACCGATGATTTGGATGACACACCTCAGGTCTTTTTTCCAAGCATGGAAACCCTAAAACCAGAAGTTGTAGGATTAATTCTCATAATAATAAAATAAATAAATATGTCGAAATGTTTTTTCAAAAATTAAGGAATTCAAAAAAAATGTCTGCTAGCACGTCGATCGGTTAATTCAATAAAATGGGAATTAGCACTCGATTTTGTTGGCACCATGCAATTGAACTTGAACCAATTCTCCAAAAATGGATTTTTGTTAGAATCATTAGTAGAAATAAGAAAATGATTCTGTTGATACATTCGAGTAATTAAACGTTTCACAATTAAGAAACTAAATTTATTGTTATAACCTGGATTTTCCAACAAAATCGACCTATTTCTCAATCTATAGGACGCTAACTCCACCGATTCGATGTCCGAAGCATGTATCAACCGAAGTTTCCTCAACATCGCGTCAATAAAATTTTGAGGGTCCTCATCCGGCTTTGACCCGAAGAATTTCGGAGGGTTAAAGCTAATAAAATCACGGGCCTTTGCACTAACAGCCCTATCACCTTACCCTATACCTTGCCGCTGAGTCTGGGCGACAACCACCTGAGTAAGCAAATGAATCGCCTCTTTTACACCTTAGCCTGATGCATCCGGTGGAGGAGCTGGAGGTGTTGGAGCTGGGGCTGAGGCTTCCTCATGCTCCTCAGAAATAGGCACTGAGTGGGAGGACTGTGATTGAGCCGCATTCTGGGACTCACTTTCCTCTACAACCGTTGGCGGTGCTCTTTCAGGCAGCTTTCCTGCCACTGTCTTGCCCTTTTGGGCTGTCATAGCTTTTCTCTGTACAGACATCTCTGAAATACACAATACACAGTTAAAAAGAGAAATCATTATATCAGGGCTCTATCGCATGATCTTATGAAGAAAGAAGGTCATTCATTCCTAAAATGCCCGCAACATCTTGTTTATAAGTGTGGCGCGCAACACACCCATAACCAAGACTCTACTGGACACGGCTCGTAGACATACCTTAGGACAGAACTGCTCTGATACCATTTTTTTCACGACCCAATCGGAGGGCCATGACGGGTACCCGATGCTAACCTACCCGGGCACCTCTTATCGTACATTCATATTTATATCTAGGTGAGCCACATAGCTTAATCATACGTTCTATCCATCATTCATACTAATCTCATTGGGCAACAATACATTTATATCACCATCAACAACTATGCTCATATCAATGTACATAAGCCAACGAGGCTATCAAAATGATATACAAAATATAAGCCGACAAGGCTAAAGACATCTAACCATACACAACTATCTACGAGCCTCTAAGAAGAGTAGGTGACATCATATAGGCGGGACAGGACCCCGTCGTGCCCATGTATGTGCATAAAAGAATAATACCAAAAGCTATAGCTCTGGATGAAATGGAGCACCTCTATGTAGTCCCTGAGTAATAAAGGTATGGATCAAGAGGTCTCCCTGGCTACCTGTGGGCATGACGCAGCGTCTACAAACAAAAAGACGTTAGTACGAATAATGTACTGAGTATGTAACATCATTATAGAAGCATAAGAGACAACATAAGAAATAGCATAAGATGGGAAGTAGTAGAACCATCGTCATAAATACTTACTTGCCTTTCATAGGAACCTTCCATTTCTAATGCGTGTCGGTGTACACACACATGTACATATACATACATCCATATCCGTATACGTATTCGTATCCATATTTATATACATTTTCATATCCATATTCATGACCATGTTTCATAACTATATTCATGACCTCAGCATACCCGACCATGAAGGTTCAGTGATTCACGTACCCAGCCATGACGGTGCTCGGTGCAATACATACTTGGGCCTACCAAGGCTCAGTGTTAACCGTACCCAGCTACAGCGGTGTGCGCGCAATACATATCATACCCGGACATATAAGCTCGGTGTTACATAATAGTCATACATAGACACATATACATAAGAGCTCATAAGCATCTTTGGCATCATTACTATTATCGTTTCATTACATATAGCCTTAGAGGATCACCCATCATAGAAGTAATTTAGTAGAATCGTAAACATAACGAGAATCATGAGCTTTAGTAGCTTTAAAGTTAGAATCATTTGGAGGTCATTATAGGGTCATGAAAGTATAGATATATATCCAAGGAACCATGCCTTATTGAAAGAAGGGTTAGCCTTACATAGATTTTCGTTTAGCTATTCTATCGCTTGAACGTTCTCCTTCAATGCTCACGTTTCTACCTTCAATAGAGTTTATACTAACATTAGATAATCAATAGATTAGCATACTTGACTAAAGCTAGAGAAAATTGGGCGGCATATCCTTTGTTTATACAACTTTCTCCATATCATATATCAACTCCCAAACGTCTATAATAACACTCACAACATCATAAGCAATAACCTTTATTCACCTACATTATCCATATTTCCCAATTCACTTCAAATCATCCATATCCATGGTCGTAGTACACTATTACATTTACTCATATACAATTTCTATCCCATGTTCTTAATATCATTTATAACATAATTATAATCACAACATATCAAGAATCATGACTCATTCCAAACTACTACTCAAGAATGCCACTATTCTCACATTCATGACCCATTTTCTATCTCCTTCTACAATCCAAGTCTTTCAACTTCTCAATACCTTAAACAACATGGAATGACCATAAAACTTACCTTAAATGGTGTAGGAATGGACTTTGGGTGGAAACACTTCACTTGAGCAAAATCCTAGTTCCACTTCCACTTGGATTTCTTGTCTTGGATGAACCTTAATGTGTTTCTTGCATTTGATTCTCTTGGTTTGATGAAGTTGATCATCAATTTCCTTTGAATTCTTGTGAAAGAGGTGTGGAAAAATATTCTAGAGAGTTTTTGAGAGAAGGAGGAGTCAAAATGAAATGAAATGAAACGAAATGAACTTGGGTCCCCTTTTTAACAACTCACAATCTGTCCTGCTTTGGTTTCACGGACCAACATACCGTCCGTATAATTTATATGGCCGTACATTTGGTCCAGTGAAGGCTTCCATTCTAGGCAGAATATACGGCCTAACATACGGCCATTATATGTTATACGGCCAATATGTTGGACCGTATAATGACTAGTTTTTCCGAAACTCGTTCTTGTCGACTCGTTCACTCTCCAATCCTTATGGAACCTTCTTAACACTTGTTTAACACCTAATTAACAATATAAGGAATGTTATAACTCTTCCCCTAGACATCATTAAGTCATCATTAATTTGCTACTCGTAAATCCTTTCCGATACGTATACCTTACCTTTCTTGGCAAACTTTCTTCTCTTACCTCGAATGTCTTTGAAATCTCAATTAGGATCATCAAATGCTATTTCTTACTTATTGAAACATCGTATACTTCGTTCACTTCATTAGTCTATTCACAATGCATTAACGTGAAA